>NC_135329.1:74788532-75101873 GCF_023851605.1 Tamandua tetradactyla | reverse complement strand
AAGCACTCTGCCTTCTCTTTCATAGTCCTCATAACTCTTCCAAAATCTTTCCCTTACCCATTTAAAAATCCATTCCACCATGTTCAATATTTACAAACTGCAGCAGCACCCCATCTCTCTGGTACCAGTATCTGTTTTAGTTTTTAAGCTCCCAGAATGCAATATACCAGAAATGGAATGCTTTTTAAAAGGGAATTTATTAAGCTGCAAGTTTATAGTTCTAAGGCCATAGAAATGTCCAAACTAAGGCTCCAAGAATGATACCTTAACTCCAAAGAAAGGGTCAATGGCATCTACAGCTTCTCTCTCCGCTGGAAAGATACATGGAGAAGACTGCTTTCTTTTTCTACTGGTTTCTTCTTCAAAGAACTTCACCTAGGACATTTTCCTTCTGCATCTTGAATGGTCTCTGGTTGTGTAGGCTGTCAAGATTTTTCCAAAATGCCTCCCTCTTAAAAGATTCCTGTAAGGGACCTCACCTTGAATGTGGTGGAGACACATCTCCATGGAAACTACCTAATCAAAAAGTTGTCATAAACAATTGAATCACGTTACCATGGAAACAATAAAAAGATCCCACCCACAATATTGAATGAGGATTAAAGAACATGACTTTTCCAGGGTGCACAACAGTTTGAAACCAACATATCTTGCATTGGTGTGGAACACATATTACCATTGGTAGCACATTTTTATGACCTTACTAATTCATTATAATCCATGGTTTAACTTTTGGTTCACTGTTTGTATAGTGTAGTTCCATGGACTTAAAAAAATGTTTAATTCCATTGCCACGTATTCAACATAAAACTTACCCCTTTTTAAAATTACATTTATATATTTAAATATATATATATGCCTATAAGTTGGGGCTGTTAACTGCAGTCACAGTCTGATTCCTTGGCACCATTCATTACAAAAACATTTCTATCATTATAAATAGCTTTATTAATTTTAAGCCTTAAATTCCCATTCCTTATCACTGTCCCTTACTGTGGTAACTTAAATTGTAGACTGTGACTGCATGAGTTTACTTACTGTCATTCTTTCAAGTTATTGAGATACCACAATCTATGTCATTTTCTGTATGGATCATTTTACTCAACATATCCTCAAGGTCCATCCATGTTGTAACATGTAAGAGGATTGGTATCTTAATATTTAGTCTTCTAACCCATGAATATGGATTATCCTTCTATTTCTTTTACTTTTTAATTTGTTTTTGTAATGTTTTGTAGCTTTCTTTGTACAAATCCTCTACATCTTTGACAAGATTTATTCTGATATATTTAATTCTTTAGCTGACATCGTGAATGGAAATTTCTTCTTGATTTCTTTGTCCAGTTGTCTGTTGCTTGTATTTTGGGTATTGGTCTAGAACCCCACCACTTTGCTAAATCCATTTATTACCTTTAGAAGCTCTGTTATGAATATTTCAGGAATTTATTTATACAGAATCATATAAAATGAAGATAAGAAAACTCTTTATTCTTCCTTTCCTATTTGGATGTCCTTTTTGCTGTATTGTTGTCCTTCCTCACACAAAAACATTTTTTATTTTTACATTTAGTCACTATCATTGTATATTCTAGGCATTCCTAAGATTATAGCATCTCAGTCTTTATCATCTATCTTTCCTTCTGGTTTCATATGTGCCCCTAGCTGTCCTCCCTCTATCATTCTCACATTCAGTTTCATTCAGAGTACTTATACTATGTGCTACAATCAGGTAGTATAGTCCTATCCATTTATGAATTTTTACAATCAGTCCTGTTGCACAATCTCTATCCCTTCAGCTCCAATTACCCAATATCTACCAGGTTTCCATCTCCTGATAACCTCTGTTCTTAACTGAAATTCTCCAAATTCATTCATTATTGTTAGTTCATATCAGTGAGACCATACAGCATTTGTCCTTTTGTTTCTGGCTAGTCTCAGCATGTCCTCAAGGTCCATCCACATTGCTACATGCTTCATGACTTTATTCTGTCTTACAACTGCATAATATTCCATCACATGTATATAACACAGCTTGTTTAGCCACTCATCTGTTGATGGACATTTGGGATGTTTCCATCTCTTGGCAATTGTAAATAATGCTGCTATAAACTTTGGGGTGCAAGTGTCTGTTTATGTCCTTGCCCTCATGACCTCTGAATAGATCCTAGCAATGGTATTGCTGGATCATATGGCAATTGAATATTTAGCTTCCTGAGGAACTGCCAAACTGCCTTCCACAGTGGTTGTACCCCATTACATTCTCATGAACAGTGAATAAGTGTGCCTCTTTCTGCACATCCTCTCCAGCACTTGTCATTTTCTGTTTTATTGATAATAGCCACTCTGGTGGATGTGATATGATACCTCATTGTGGTTTTGATTTGCATTTCCCTAACAGCTAGGAAAGTTGAACATCTTTTCATGTGCCTTTCAGTCATTTGTATTTCCTCCTCTGAGAAGTGTCTGAAATTGTCTTTCACCCATTTTGTAATTGGGTTGTCTTTTTGTTGTTGAATTGAATGCTCTCATTATATATTCTAGATACTATTCCCTTATCTGATATATCATTTCCAAATATTGTCTCCCATTGTGTAGGCTGTCTTTTTACTTTCTTGACAAAGTTCTTTGATGCACAAAAGTGTTTAATTTTGAGGAGTTCCCATTTATCTATTTCTTTCTTCAATGTTCATGCTTTCAGTGTAAGATCTAGGAAACAGTCTCTTATTACAAATTTTATAAGATATTTTTCTACATTTTTTTCTAAAAGATTTATGGTTTTAGATGTAATGTTTAGATCTTTGATCCAATTTGAGTTCATTTTTATATAGAGTGTGAGATATGGATCCTCTTTCATTCCTTTGCATGTGGACAGCCAGTTCTCCAATCACCATTGAAGAGACTATTCTGTCCCAGGTGAGTTGGTTTGACTGCCTTATCAAAGATCAACTGTCCATAGATGAGAGGACATGTCTATATCTGAACACTCTATTCAATTCCATTGGTCAGTATATCTATCTTTATACCAGTACCATGCTGTTTTGACCAGTGTAGCTTCATAATATACTTTAAAGTCAGGTAGTGTGAGACCTCTGACTTCATTTTTCTTTCTCAGGATATTTTTAGCTATGCATGACATCCTGTCCTTCCAGACAAATTTGATTATCCATTTTTCTATTTCTGAAAAGTAAGTTTTTGGGATTTTAATTTGTATTGCATTAAATTTATAAACCAATTTAGGTAAAATTGACATCTTAACTATAGTCTTTCAATCATCAACACAGTATGCCCTTCCATTTATCTTGGTCTTCTGTGATTTCTTTTAGCAATTTCTTGTAGTTTTATTTGTACAGGTCTTTTGTATCCCTAGTTAAATTTATTCTTAAATATTTTATTCTTTTGGTTGAATTGTAGAGGGAATTTTTTTCTTGATCTCCCCCTCAGATTGATTATTACTAGTTTATAGAAACACTACAGATTTCTGAGTTTTATTTTTGCCATACTCATTTATTAGCCTATTTGGGTGTCTCTTATTTAGTTTTCTAGCCCAATTGCTCTGGCAAGAAATTCAAGTCCAATGGAAAATACAGTGGTGACAATGGGCATCCCCTTCTTCTTGATTTTAGTGGGAAAGTTTTCTGTCATTCATTATTAAGTAGAATGCCAGCTGTGGGCTTTTCATATATGCTCTTTATCATCTTAAACCTTTCTTTCTGAAGAGTGTTCTAAATGTTTTTATCATGACAGCATGCTAGATTTTGCCCAACAAGTTTTCTGCATCAACTGAGATTATCATGTGTTTTCCCCTCTTCAGGACGCTAATCTGGTGTCCTACACTGATTTCTTTATATTGAACTGACCATGCATAAATGGAACAAATCCCATTAGATCATGTTGTGTAATCCTTTTAACATACCATTGGATTCTGTTGGCTAGTATTTTGCTTATAACTTTTGCATCTATATTTATAACAGATATTGGTTGGTAGTTACCCTGTTTTTTAGTCTCTTTATCTGGCTCTTATATAATGATGATGGCCTTATAGAATGCATTAGTAATTTCTCCCTCTTCAATATTTTTGGAAGAATATAAGGAGAACTGGGATTGTCCTGGAAAATTTGATAGAATTCCTCTGTGAAATCATTTGGTTCTGGGTTCTTCTCTGTTGGTAGTTTACTGACTACTGATCCAATCTATTTACTACTAATGTTTGTTGAAATTGTTTGTCAATTCTTTGTTCAGCATAAGTACTTTGTTTTAAATCTATTCTTTTAATCGAGGTTAACTTATTGGCATACAGTTCTTTATAGTATTTCTATTACAGTCTTGTTATTTTTTATTTCAGTTGGGTCAATAGCAATGTCACCCTTTTCATTTATGATATTTGCTATTTGTATTTGCTTTCCTTTTTTCTTTGTCACTCTAGCTAAATGTCCATATTATTGATCTTCAAAGAACCAAATTTGATTTTTGATTCTCTGTATTGTCTTTGTTCTCTATTTTTATTTATTAATACTATGTTCATTATTATTTAATTCATTCTGATCCCTATTTGTTTAGTATGTACTTCTTTTCCTAGTTCTTCCAGTTTTAAAGTTAGGTCTCTAACTTAAAGAGTTTCTCCATTTCACTGTAAGCACTTAGAGCTATAAAATCTGTCTTTCAGCAGTGCCTTTTTTGCATACCAAAAATTTTGGTATATCCTATTCTCATTTTCATCAGCCTCAAGATATTTCCTAATTTGCCATGTAATTTCCTCCGCTAAAAATATATTGTTTATGGCTCAGTGGCAGAATTCTCACCTACCATGCTGGAGACTCAGGTTTAATTCCCAGTGCATGACCATGCAAAAAAATAAAGTATGTTGTCTAATTTTAAAATATTTGTGTTTTCCTTTTTTTCTGTTATTGATTTCTAGCCACCTCCTGTTGTGCTCAGAGAATGTAAATTGTATGATTTCAATATTTTTTAATCCACTGAGACATGTTTTTTAATCTAACATATGATTTATCCTGTTAAATATCTGTGTACACCATAGAAAAACGCATATTCTGTTACTGAGTAGAAAAATAGATATTCTGTTGTTGGGTATAGTGTTCTATACATCTCTGTTAACTCTAGTTGATTTGGAGTACCATTCTAGACTTTTACTTATTTATCTGTATAGATGTTGTAGGAATTACTGAAAGGAATATGTTAAAATCTCTTACCCAAATTGATCTACAAAGTCAATATAATACTGATCAAAATTCCAGCAGCCTACTCTGCAGAAATAGAAATGCTAATTATCAAATTTACTTGGAAGGGGAAAGAGCCTTAAATAGCAAAAAAAAAAAAAAATACTGACAAAGAAGTGTGAGAATTCACACTTTCAGTTTTAAAACATGATATAAAGCAACCGTAGTCAACAGAGCATGGCACAAGAATGAGGATAGAAATATTGGTCAGTGGAATTGAATTATGAGGTCAGAAATAGACCTTTACATCTATGGTCAATTTTTTTTTGACAAGGCTCCCAAGGCCACTCAACAACAACAGAACTGTCTCTTCAACAAATGGTGCTGGGAGAATTGGATATCAATATCCAAAAGAATGAAAGAGGACCCCTATCTCAATCCATATACAAAAAATAATTCAAAAAGGATCAGAGACATAAAAATAAAAGCCAGTACTATAATCCTCCTAGAAGAAAATATTTTGAAACATCTCAAAGATGCAGTGATAGGAGATATTTTCTAAGACCTTATACACACAGCACAAGGAACAAAATAAACAGAAAAATATGATCTCATAATCAAATACTACTGAATGTCAAAGGACTCTGTTGAAACAGTGAAAAGGCAGCAAACAGAATTTGAGAAAATATTTGTAATCACATAACTGAGAGGGGTTGATATCAAGAAAATTTAAGGAAATCCTACAGCTCAACAATAAATAGAGAAACAACCTAATTAAAAATGAGCAAAAGATATGAACAGATCTTTTTTTCAAAGAGGAAATACAAATTTTCAAAAGACATCTTAACAAGCTATTAGGGAAATGCAAATCAAAACCACAAAGAAATATTTTTTCACATCCTCTAGAATGCCCACTACTAAACAGGAAAATGCAAAATATTGAATAGGATGTGGAGAAATAGAAACACATTCACTACTGGTGCAAATGTAAAACAGTACAGACTCTGTGGAGGACGGTTTGGCAGTTACCCAGAAAAGCTAAGTACAGAGCTGCCTAATGATCCAGCAATCCTGCATTTGCTATGTACCCAGAAGACCTGAAAGCAGGGATACAAACACTTGCACATCAATTTCCATAGGGGTATTATTCACAATTGCCAAAGGAATAGAAACAACCCAAGCGTCCAAAAAGAGATGAATGGATAAACAAGTGTGGTATACACCTATTGTTCTAGTTTGAAAGCTGCCAGAATGCTGTATACCAGAATTGGAAAGGCTTTTAAAAAGGGAATTTATTAAGTTGCAAGTTTACAGTTCAAAGGCCATGAAAATGTCCAGATTAAGGCACCAACAAGAGGTTACCTTTACTCAAGAAAAACTGATCCTGTTTGGAAGAGTTCTGTCATTTGAGACATCATGTGACTGACATCTGCTGAGGTCTTTGGATTCTGGACACCTCTCTCACATGGGAAGACACATGGCAATGTCTGCTAGCTTTCTCTCCTCATTTCGTAAGACTTCCCTGGGGGAACTTTCCTTCCACATCTCCAAAGATCTCTGACCACATAGGCTCTTTCAGCTCTGTTGGTTCTGTTGTTTCTAGGGGCTCCCTCCAAAATGTTTTCTGTTTTAAAAGATTCTAGTAAACTATTCAAAACCCACCTGGAATAGATGGGGTCACATCTCCATCTAATCAAAAGTCACATCCACAATTGGGTATGTCACATCTCCATGGAGATAATTTGGTCAAAAGTTCTGCCCTATAGTGCTGAATCATGATTAAAAGAAATGGTTGCTCCCATAAGACTTGATTAGGATCAAAGCATGGCTTTTCTGGAGCATATAATATTTTCAAACAGGCACACCTATGATGGAATATTATTCAGCATTAAGAGAGAAAGAAGTCCAGGTATATAAGCATGCAGTAACATGGATGAACCTTGAAGACATTATCCTGAATGAAATGTCAGATAAAAAGGACATGTATTACAAAATTTAATAGGAACCAAATAAATAAGTAAACTCATAGTAATAAAATCTAGAATACAGGTTACTAGAAGATAGAATGAGAACTGGAATGGGGAATGGTTGCTTAATAAGTACAGAATTTTTAACTAGGTTGAACTTAAGTGTTTGGAAATGGACATGCATGACAGAAGAACAAAAATTGTGAGTATAATAATTGTGCTAAATTATGTGAATGTGGTTGAAAGGAGTAGTTTGGAGTGATGTATGGCACCAGAAGGAAAGCTAAATGTTAAAATATGGAATTATATAACACAGTGAACATTGTGGTTCAAATAACTATGACTATCAGTACAAACATAAGTAAGATCTTCCATAAACCAGAATATATGACACTTGTAGACAGAGTTAATAACCAAATGGTATATGAGTGAAAAAAAAAAAGTACCTCTAGTAAACTATGGACAAAAGTTAACAGTAATATCTTAATATTCTTTCATCAATAATAACACATTTATATTTCAATTTTTTTTTCTTTCTGGAGTAATGAAAAGTTCTGAAATTGATTGTGGTGATGAATGTACAACTATGTGATGATACTGGGAGACATGGGTTATATATTTTGGATGGATTATATAGTATCTGAGTTTATCACAATAAAAACAATAAAACAATAAAAAATAAGGGACATACTTTAAAATAAGGACAAATAAAGCTTGAAACAAAAGGATATATACATCGTGAATATACTAATTTAAAAAGAGCTTGTGTGGCTATATTAATTTTAGACAAAATAGACTTATATGAAGAAGTATTATTAGAATGATATAATGATAAAACTGTCACTTTAACAGGAAGATACAACAGTACTAAGTTTATATATACCTAATAACATAGGTTCAAATATGCAGAGTAAACACTGACAGAAGTAAAAGGAGAAATAGATAAGCTAACAATTACACTAAGAAATTTTAACAGAAGTTTCTCAGTATCTGATAGTATGATAAAACAAAAAAATTCAGTACAGATTTAGAACATTTAAAAGCATGACTAATCAATTTGATCAAATTGAGTTATCTGGAGCTCTGTATCCAAAGATAGCAGAAAACAAATCATTTAAGTGCACATCAAAAATTTACTAAAATGCATCATATGCCTGCTGTGTTGGTTTGAAAGGATGTGTGTTCCCTAGAAAAGCCATGTTTTAACCTAAATCCCATTTTATAAAAGCAGAATAATCCCTACTCAATGCTGTATGTTGGAAACTGTAATCAGGTCATCTCCCTGGAGATGTGATTTAATCAAGTGTGGTGATTAGGCTGGATTAGGTGACAACATGTCTCCACCCATTTGGGTGGGTCTTGATAAGTTTCTGAAGTTATAAAAAGCAGGAAACATTTTGGAGAATGAAAAATTCAGAGAGAGCAGAGCAGAACAACATAGTCACAAGAAGAAGAGTCCACCAGCCAGTGACCTTTGGAGATGAAAAAGGAAAATGCCTCCTGGGGAGCTTCATGAAATGGGAAGCCAGGAGAAGAAGCTAGCAGAGGATGCCATGTTCACCATGTGCCCTTCCAGATGAGAGAAGAACCCTGACTGTATTCACCACATGCTTTTCCAGATGAGAGAGAAACTCTGACTGTGTTTACCATGTGCCCTTCCACTTGAAAGAGAAACCTTGAACTTCACTGGCTTTCTTGAACCAAGGTATCCTTCCCTGGATGGATGCATTTGATTGGACATTTCTATAGACTTGTTTAAATTAGGACATTTTCTCAGCCTTAGAACTGTAAACTAGCAACTTATTAAATTCCTCCTTTTGCAAAGCCATTCTCTTTCTGGTATATTGCATTCTGGTGGCTAGCAAACTAGAACATCTTCCTATAAAGCAAGTACAAAAAAAGTTTTAGATTGAAATCAAATTGAGTATGTTACCTTACCCTGTGGAATTCAACTAGGAATCCAAACAGAAAGATAATCAGATTCTCAAATATCTGGCAATCAAGCAACATACTTCTAAATAAACTATTGGTCAAAGATGAAATTATAATGGATATTACAATATACTGTTAAATAAATTTTGAAAATATGATATGTCAAAACTCATGGGATGCAGCTAATGCAGGGTTCAGAGGAAAAATTATACCTCCAAATGCATATTTTAGAAAAGAAGAAATGCTGGAATGTCAACAGTCAGTGATCTAATTTTCAATTTCAAAGAATCTGGGAAAAGACAACCAAATTAAATCCCAACAATGTATAAGGAAAGACATAATAAAGAGAAGAGCAGAAATCAATAAGTAGAAAATAAACATGCAAATAAGAAAATATAATAGCCACAGAACTATATTTCTGAAAACATTAATACAGCTATTTAACCCCTCACAAGACTGATAAAAGAGAGGGAGAGAGTAAAAACGAGATTGATGGAAGGAGGGAGAGAACACAAATTAACAATATCAGGAATGAAAACAAAAGGACTTGTGAACAAGTTTAGGGCTAATAAATTTGACAATTTGCATGAAATGGACAACTTGCTTGAAAAATGTTACTTAGCCAAACTATCACAATAATAAAATCTGAATTATCCTACATTTATTAAAGAAAGTAAGTCTGTAATTAAAAACCTCTCCTAAGCACAGATAGCTTCACAGGTCAATTCTCCTAATCATTAAAGGAGAAATAATTCCATTCTTCACAAATTACCTAAAGAAAGGAGATGACATAGTTGTCAACTTGTTTTATGAGGATACCATAAAAAATAAAAGATTCTCACAGAAATGTGAGGGAGTTTAAGATATGAGAATCAATCAATGAAATCTAGTTCACAAAAAGAGTAAGAAGAAAAAAACATGATTATCTCAATAAAGGGAGCTAAAACTGATAAAAAAAAAAAAAAAAAAAAAAACCACCTGTCTTCAAATTAGGCATTAGGGAGTTTCCTTAATCTGATAAAGGGGATCTGAAAATGTCTTCAGGGTTAAATTTTCAATATATTCCTCTGAGATCAAAGGTTATTCATTATCATATCACCTGTTCCACTCTACATTGTACTAGAGGTCCTAAAAAATAAACTAAGGCAAAAGAAAAAAACAAGGTATACTCTACATTGTTCCATAGGTCCTAGACAGTAAATAAGGCAAGACCAAAAGAAAAAAATAGAAGGTGTAATAGAAAGAAATAAATAAAACTGAATTAGATTAGGTTATAGGATTCTACATGATAGAAATCCAAAAGAATCTGCAAACTATTACAATTCATTTTAAAGATGTCTATTCTTTCCAAATTAATGTATAGATTTAATGCAATCTCAATCAAAATCTCATCAAATTTTTTCATGGACAATTTTTAGCTGATTCTAAAATGTGTCTGGAAATTCAAGGACCCATAAGAGCCAAAATGATTATGAAAAAGTGGAATAAAGTAGGAGGCCTTACACTATTTGACTTCAAGGCTGCCTGTCAAAAATTACAGTAATCAAGACAGTATGCTATGGTGATAAGGACAGATATTGATCTCCACAGAACAGAATAGAGTCCAGAATTTATCACACTTCTGAGGTCGGTTCATTTTTGCCCAAGGTGTACACAAAACAATTCAATGATGAATGAAAATTTATGTTAGTAAACAATGCTGTAATAATACCTATTTATGTGGTAAAAGTAAATCATAATCCATACCTCTCAGAGTATGTAAGATGAGTTGAGGACTGTCCACAAACTTAAATGTAAAAGCAAATACTATAAAGGTTCTAGCAGAAAATAAATTAGATTATATGTTCATGACCTTGAGGCAGGCAAATATTCTTGCAACAGGACACAAAAGGCTTAAACATAAAAGCAATGACAAATATGTTGGGCTTTTAAAAGTATGAACCATTAAGAGAGTCTTCATGGATGGGCACAAAATCATTAGTTTACACTTAGGATTTCTGTACTTTACTGTACACAAGTGTGCCAATTTGAAAGTATTTCTATGTATCCAAGAAAAACCATATTTTAATCCTAATCCAATTTTGTGGGAGCAGATTTCAAGGTTGGAATGTTTGATCTGGCTATCTCATACAGGTGTGGCATGCCCAACTGTGGGTATTAAATTCTCATGAAGATGTTACTCTGCCAATTCCAGGTGGGTCTTGATTAGTTTATTGGGATCTTTCAAAAGAAGAAAAATTTTGGAGAGTCAGAAGCAACAGAAATGACAGAACCTAGAGAAACTATAGAACCCTTCAGAGACAACAGAACCTTCAGAGCAGAGCTGATACAGATGCCAACACTTGGAGAATACCAACACAGATGTTCAGAGTTGCTCGGAGCCCAGTATACTTCACCAGGGGATGTTAAGTAAGCCAGAACATGGGGAGAGTCAAGGGAAGACAAGAGAGGAAGGACAACCCCAGAGAAGCAAAGTGAGGAAACCCCCAGGAACAGAGGCTGAAATCAATAGAGCCCAGGAATAAGGGTCCAGCAGATGCCAGCCATATGACTTCATAGCTGACAGAGGTCTTCCTAACCACCTATCTTTCTTCAGTGAAGATAACCTTTCATTCACTTCCTTAGAACTGTAAACTTACAACTTGGTAAATTCCCCTTTATAAAAGGCATTCTAATTCCAGTATATTGCATTCTGGCAGCTTGCAAACTAACACAACAAGTTAAACTTCAGCTTAAATAAAAATATAAGAGGTGAAGAAAATAAAAGTATCCTACTATTATTGAAGAACCATTCATTTCTCCCTTCAAATATGACAATATTGGTTTCATATATTTGGGGGACATGCTGCTAGGTACATATATACTTATAATTATTTTGTATCCATGCTGAATTGTCCCCTTTGTCAGTATGAATATCTTTGTCCCTTGTAACTGTTCTTGCCTTAAAGTTTATTATATCTATGGTTAGTATAGCTACCCCAGCTCTCTTTTGGTTACCAGTTGCATGGTGTATTTTTTCCATCCTCTCACTTTTAACCTACTTGAAGGTTATTCGTTTGCAGGCAGCATACAGTTTGGGCATGCTTTTTGATCTAGTCCACTACTTTCTGCCTTTTGACTAGAGAATTTAACATATTCACACTTAAAGTCACTACTGTTAATGCAGGACTTTCTTGCTTCATTTTGCTATTTGGCCTCGGTAAATCTTAGGATATTTTTTTGGCCCTAAATGCTTCCATTAATTCCTACACTTATATTTATTTGATTTTTTTGTGCCATACCATACTCAGTGACTTCTCTTTTCTATCCAGTCTATTTTTAATATATTTTTTGTTATGGGCATCATGAAGTTAAGATTTAACAAAACATATTTGGTTTGATACCAACTTGACCTCAATAACATATTCACTTTTTCTTTATCTGTCCCTCTACCTATTTAGGCATTTGTTACCAATGATATCTTCATACAATGCATGTCCATATGCAAAGATTTATCATTCCTTTTTATTCATTTACACTTAAGCACCAGTTGAAAGTGGATTTACACACAAAAAAATACACCAAAGTAACATTAGCATTTATAATGGACTGACAACAACCTTTACTGGAGGTCTTTCTTTATGCTATTTGAACCACTGTCTAGTGTTCTCTCCTTTCAGTGAGAAGAACACCTTTTAAGCACAGATTGTTGGGCAGGTCTACTGGGAATGAACTCCCTCAGCTTTAATTTATTTTGAAATGTATCAATTTCTCCCTCATTTTAGGGAGAATATGGTGGCTTAGTAAGACGTGCGGATCTTAGTTCCTCCTCCAGAACAGCTACTAGGGGAGTAGAAATGATACAGAACAGCTCCCGGAGCCATGACAGAGATCAAAAAGACAGCAAACCCCATCCTGGGATGGCTGACTGGCTGACAGAACCCGATCCAGTGAGATCGCTGAGGGACGTGGGCTTCCCTGGGAGGGGTGGTAAGTGGCTGGAGTCCCTCCCTTCCTCCTTCCCGGGCCAGCTGGCAGAATTGGGCAGGCAGTCCCCTCAAGCCACGGTGGCTGGTGCCCCCACCACGCGTGGCCCCCTGGACCAACTGAGAGAATTGGATCGGAAATCCCAAGGCCGCGGAGAACGGTGACCGGGGGGGTCCCTTCAAAACACGTGACTCCCCGGTCCGGCTGGGAACGGTGCACTCTCCTGGGCTGTGACGGCTGGTGCCCTGCCGCCACACTTGGTGCCCCAGGCCGACTAGGAAATTCGGACGGGCGCTCTCCCAGGCTGCGGCGGCCAGCGACCCTCCCCGCGTTCAGACCCCCGGGCCAGCTGGCACTCTTCCAAGCCGCTTCGGCTGGCAAACCTCCCCCACGGCAAGAGTTTTCCAAAGTTAAAAGACTCACAGCATCTTTTACTGGTGGGACCCGCAGACAAACGTGTGCCATGAGCGCCACCTACTGGGCAGGATAAGAAAAAAAAAAACCCAGAGATTTCACAGAAAAATCTTTCAACCTGTTCGGTCCAACACCCAGGGAAATCTGACTAAATGCCCAGATGCCAGTAGAAGATAACGGATCACGCTCAGAAAATTGAAAATATGGCCCAGTCAAATGAACAAACCAATAGTTCAAATGAGATACAGGAGCTGAGACAACTAATGCTGAATATACGAACAGAAATGGAAAACCTCTTCAAAAACGAAATCGATAAATTGAGGGAGGACATGAAGAAGACATGGGCTGAACATAAAGAAGAAATAGAAAAACTGGAAAAACAAATCACAGAACTTATGGAAGTGAAGGATAAAGTAGAAAAGATGGAAAAAACAATGGATATATACAATGATAGATTTAAAGAGACAGAAGATAGAATTAGTGATTTGGAGGATGGAACATCTGAATTCCAAAAAGAAACAGAAACTATAGGGAAAAGAATGGAAAAATTTGAACAGGGTATCAGGGAACTCAAGGACAATATGAACCACACAAATATACGTGTTGTGGGTGTCCCAGAAGGAGAAGAGAAGGGAAAAGGAGGAGAAAAACTAATGGAAGAAATTATCACTGAAAATTTCCCAACTCTTATGAAAGACCTAAAATTACAGATCCAAGAAGTGCAGCGCACCCCAAAGAGATTAGACCCAAATAGGCGTTCTCCAAGACACTTACTAGTTAGAATGTCAGAGGTCGAAGAGAAAGAGAGGATCTTGAAAGCAGCAAAAGAAAAACAATCCATCACATACAATGGAAACCCAATAAGACTATGTGTAGATTTCTCAGCAGAAACCATGGAAGCCAGAAGACAGTGGGATGATATATTTAAATTACTAAAAGAAAAAAATTGCCAACCAAGACTCCTATATCCAGCAAAATTGTCCTTCAAAAATGAAGGAGAAATTAAAACATTCTCAGACAAAAAGACACTGAGAGAATTTGTGACCAAGAGACCAGCTCTGCAAGAAATACTAAAGGGAGCACTAGAGTTAGATATGAAAAGACAGAAGAGAGAGGTATGGAGAAGAGTGTAGAAAGAAGGAAAGTCAGATACGATATATATAATACAAAAGGCAAGATGTTAGAGGAAAATATTATCCAAACAGTAATAACTCTAAATGTCAATGGAATGAATTACCCAATCAAAAGACATAGACTGGCAGAATGGATTAAAAAACAGGATCCTTCTATATGCTGTCTACAGGAAACACATCTTAGACCCAAAGATAAAAATAGGTTGAAAGTGAAAGGTTGGGAAAAGTTATTTCATGCAAATAACAACCAGAAAAGAGCAGGAGTGGTTATACTAATATCCAACAAATTAGACTTCAAATGTAAAACAATTTCTCCCTCATTTAAAAAGTCACCAGATGTCAAATTATTGGTTGGCAGTTGCTGTCTGTCAGAACTTTAAGTATTTCAACCCACTGCCTTCTTGCCTCTAGAGTTTGTGATAGCAGATGAGCACTCAATCTAATTGGAACTCCACTGTACATGACATACTGCATTTCTCTTGCAGATTTCAGAATTCTCATCTTGTAAATCAATATAAGACTAGATGTATTTTTCTTTATGTTTATCATGTTTGGTGTTCTCTGGGTTTCTTGAATGTGCATTTTCATGTCTTTTGGTAGGCTTAGGAAGTTCTCTGTCATTATTTATTTGACTGCTACTTCTGCTTCTTTTTCTATTCTCCTTCTGGGAATCCCATAATGTATATTTTGGGGTCCTTGATGATGTCCCTGAGGTTTCCTAAACTATTTTCACTTTCTATATTTCATTCTTTCTTCTCCTCAGCCTGATACATTTCATGTATCTTCTCTTTGAGCTCACGGATTTTTCTTCTGCCACTTCCACTGTGCTACTGAAACCCTCCTCATAATTTTTCATTTCAGCTATTGTGGCCTTTAAACCCAGTTCTTTTGTTTAGGTTCTCTTTAAAATTTTTATATCTTTACTAAGATCCTCATATCACTCATTCATTTCTCCCTGATAAACTTTAGCTCATTCTCTGCATTTCCCTGAACATTTTTATGATCATGTTTTACAAGAATTGTTTGGCATACCCACATTATGGTTTTATTCACTGATGTTTTCTGGATTTTTATCCACCTCCTATGGAGGGGCCATCATTTGTTCTGTCTTTGCTTGTCTTGTACTCTTGCTGCACACTTTGCACTTTTTATATTTTAAAAATATTAACACTGGGATTTATTGCCTGAGATGTCTTTTTCTTGATTTTGTAACAAGTTGCTGATAAGAAAAGAGATTCTCTTGAGCATCATTAATTAACATCATGAAGGTCCACCCAAGGCATATATAGTGTGCAGTGCCTGCTCTGCCTTCTCTGAGTTTATGCATTTTCCTGGGCTTTGCTTTTTAGTTATTTTGCAGTTCCTGTTTAAAGGAGTTTGATGGCTCCCTGTATTTTCCAGGAGACAGACCTCCTTCTCCCAGGTGTTTAAAGGCAAGACTTTGTCCCAAGATTGTCCACTGATACAGTTTCTTAGAATATTTTCATTAACTCAAGCCATTTTTCCTAGAGGGTACTCTGGGATCAGGAAGGGGGACATGCCAGAGATGTTTTTTCAAGTCAGTCTTTCGAAGCCAGAATAGGGACAGGGACCCATAGAGGAAAGCAAGACTGGTTCAAAAGTGCCATGAGCCTCCTCCAGAGTTCACCAAATATGAGCTTTTTTGACTTGCACAGTAAATGTACAAATGTAGCCCTTCAGCTTTTCCCCAACAGCCCTGAGGAACTCTTGCATCTTTAACTCTCCACCCCTGTCACTTTTTTCTGTGGTGGATTCGAAGGATGGCTATCCCCAGAGCAAGATCCCCTGCTACCCAAAGTGGCTAATCCAAAAGCCATGATTAGTGAACAGCTGTGCTCATTTCATGTGCCTTTCATTCACAAATGAAGTAGCCTGGGACTGAATTCTCAGCAGCTTGCCACAAGAGTCAGTATGGGCACTGGTAACCACCACACAAAGATAGTTTTACTATAGTTTACTAACCTCTTCCTCTTGCTCTTGACTGGATGCTGTACAGTTTCCCACAGGCCTCCAGGGTCTCAAAATACTTGTTTTAGACAGTTCTTACCTATTTAATAATTGTTCTGGTGGGAGGGCTGAATTCTGGAACTCACTACTCAACACTCTTGCTACAATCTCTCCCTCATTTTTATTTTTTATTTTCTTATTTATTAAAATAATTAACTAACAAAACATTTAGAAATCATTCCATTCTACATATACAATCAATAATTCTTAATGTCATCACATAGTTGCATATTCATCATTTCTTAGTACATTTGCCTCGATTTAGAAAAAGAAATAAAAAGACAACAGAAAAAGAAATAAAACGATAATAGAGAGAAAAAAACTATATGTACCATACCCCTTACCCCTCGCCTTCACCTACCACTATTTCAAACTGAATTTATTTTAACATCTGTTCCCCCGTTATTTATTTTTATTTCATATGTTCTACTCTTCTGTTGATATAGTAGCTAAAAGGAGCATCAGACATAAGGTTTTCACATTCACAGAGTCTCATTGTGAAAGCTATATCATTGTTCAATCATCATCAGGAAACATGGCTACTGGAACACAGCACTACATTTTCAGGCAATTCCCTCCAGCCCCTCCACCACATCTTGAAGAACAAGGTGATATCTACTTAATGCGTAAGAATAACCTCCAGGATAACCTCTCGATTCTGTTTGGAATCTCTCAGCCACTGACACTTTGCCTTATTTTACTCTTCCCCCTTTTGGTCAAGAAGGTTCTCTCAGTCTCTTGATGTTAATTCTCAGCTCATTCTAGGGTTTTTCTCAGTCCTTTGATGCTGAGTTTCAGCTCATTCCAGGATCTTTGTCCCACATTGCCAGGAAGGTCCACACCCCTGGGAGTCATGTCCCACACAGAGAGGGGGAAGGTGGTGAGACTGCTCATCATATTGGCTGGAGAGAGAAACCACATCTGAGCAACAAAAGAGGCTCTCTTGGGAGTGACTCTTAGGCCTAAATTTTAAGTAGACTTGACCTATCTTTTGTGGGTTTAAGTTTCATGTAAATAAACCCCAAGACTGGGGGCTCAGCCTATAGCTTTGGTTGTCCACCCTGCTTGTCAGAATATCAAGAATTCAACTTGTGGAGGTTGAATTTCTCCCCTCTCTCACCATTCCCCGAAGGGGGCTTGCAAATACTTTTCCAGTCACTGATCAAATTATTCTGGGATTCATTGGTCTCCCTCATTTTTAAAAGACAATCTTACTGGATATGGAGTTGTTAGTTGGCAATATTTTACTTTCACCACTTTATCCCTTCCTACTGCCTTAGAAGATCCATAGTTTTCTGTGAGAAAAGAGCACTTAGTCTTGTTGAGGCTTCTTTGCACATGGCATGCTGCCTGTCTCCTGTGGCTTTCAGAATTCTTTTATTATCTTTGGCATTTGTTTGTTTTATTATCATATGCCTTGCAATGGGTTTGAGTTTATCCTGTGAGGAGTTTGTTGAACACAGTGGTTGCATGTATGTGTGTATAACTTTTGTTAAACTTGGTAATTTGAAAGCCATTATTTATGTGAATATTCTTTCTGTCCATCTCTCCCTTTCTTCTCCTTTTGGGATTCCTACAATGTGAATAGTGGCATGCTTGCTGATTTCCCACAGGTCTCTCAGGATCTCTTCCCTTTTCTTTATTACTTTTTTCTTTCTGTACCTCAGAATGTATAAATTCAATTTTCCCATCTTCATGTTCACAGATTTATTTTCCTGCCAGCTCCACTCTGCTGTTTAACTCCTCCAGGGAATTTTATCTGTTATTGGCTTTTAAGCCTTTGGTTACTTTTCCTGATTTCTATATCTTGACATTTTCTTTATGTTCATCCATAATTTTCTCAATTTCCTTGTCAACATTTCCTTTCAGCTGTTTGGTAATATTTAAATACTTTTATTTGGTGCATAATAAGTCTGGCCCTCCTTTTGATGGTTTATAATGCTTCAATTTCTTTCTTTTGCTTGGACCATCACTTCCTATATTCTTGTATATTTTGTAATCTTTTGTTACAATCTAAATAGTTTGATAGTTTAATATACTGTTTATGAAATTTAGAAAATAAGTTGTATATTCCTTAAGCCTTTATCCAGTTACTGTTATGACAGAGAAAAAGTCATCTTTCTAAGTTTTGCGGATGGATCTTGTCATGTGCCCTCCTTCAAAGCTTAGTTTTTTAAAAATAATTTTACATAAAAACCTGAAGCACAAGCATAGTACCTTCTCAGGTCTTTCCTGCATGTGTGCCTACTTCCAAACTTATCTGCATGGCCTAAGAATTTCTGTTCACACATATCTGAATATATCCTTACTCTAGGAAACAATGATTCTTTACATAACAGACACTGCAATCTATGTTACACAGCCAGTAAATCTTCACCCCAGCTGCAACTTGATGGCTATTCCAGTTTCCCCTTAGAGACCTCTGTGAGATGCCATCATGCAGTACAAGTTCTGAGACTACAAACCTGTGATAAGTGTCTCTGTGTTCAGTCTTTTCAGGTTTTCACTTGACAGACTGACACACATACATACTCTCTTATATGCAAAGTGGCTATGCTACTCCCTCTGGAAATGCGACAAGGGGTCACTACTGAGAGCACTGAAAGACTACTTTCTACATCAGTGATGGACTTGGGGAGGGGTCAGGCAAGGCACCATGAGATTTTACCATTTTGAAGTTGTCTTTCCTTGCTTGAATGCTAATTAGTTTGTTAAAACTGCCAGAATGCAATTTATCAGAAACAGAGCGGCCTTTTAAGAAGGAAATTTATTAAACTGCAAATTTACAGTTCTAATGCTCTGAAAATGCCCAAATTAAGGCAAGGATATACAAATGTTCAAACTAAGACATCCTGGAAAAGAACTTTGGCTCAAGAAGGCTGATAATATTCAGGCTTTCTCTCTCAGCTGGAAAGGCATATGGTGACATCTGCTAGCTTTATCTCCCTGTGAATGTTTTCTTTATGCATCTCCAAAGGTCTCTGATTGAGTGGGCTCTGTGGGTTCTGAAGTTTTGCCAAAGATGGTCCCTCTTAAATGTCTCCATTCAGCAACCACACATTGAATGGATGGTGAGACATCTCCTTGGAAACCATCTAATCAAAAGTTACCATCCATAGACAGAACTTCCAGGATGAGCCAGGATGCAGCATAATGGGATTGAGAAAGCCTTCTTGACAAAGAGGGGGAAGAGAAAAATGAAACAAAGTTTCAGTGGCTGAGAGATTTTAAATAAAGTTGAGAGGTTATATCTTGGAGGTTATTATTATGTATTATATTGATCTTTTTAGTTTATGGTATAATGGGGTAGCTGGAGGGAAGTATCTTAAAATGTTGAGCTTTTTCCAGTTAGCCTTGATTCTTAAAGATGACTGTACAAAGATCTAAGTTTACAATGTGATTGTGTGATTGTGAAAACCTAGTGTCTGATGTTCTTTTCATCCAGGGTATGGACAGATGAGTAAAAAATGTGGAAATAAATAAATAATAGGGGGGTAAGGGGTAAACTAAATGGGGTAGATGGAAACACAAGTAGTTAATGAGAGGGAGGGGTTAGGGGTATGGGATGTATGAGCTTTAACTTTTATCTTTTTATTTCTTTTTCTGGAGTGATACAAAAAATGTTCTAAAAAATGATTGCGGTGATGAATACACAACTATGTAATAATATTGTGATTCACTGATTGTACACCATGTATGGACTGTATGTGCATGAAGATTTGTCAATAAAAAATATATATATAAAAGTTATCACCCACAATTGGGTGGGTCCCATCTCTATGGAAACAACAGAAAATATCCAACCCAGCAATATTGAATGAAGATTAAAGGACATGATTTTTCTGGGGTAAATAATTGCTTCAAACTGGCACAAATGTTTTCCCTGATACTGTAACATTTTAAATCTTATCTGGGCTTTAAGAAGGATGGTTCTGACAGCTGATTTTGGTATAAAATTTTTTCATGTGGAATAGAGTCCTAGAACAACTCACTCAATCACCTAGAAGACTCTCAGATATGTTTTAAGCTTTTACTCAGATTTCAGGATTGCAAATACTGGAACATGTTTAAATTCTAAGATGATGGAACATATTGATGACAGGGAGTAATTTAAGATATAGGCTATAATTTCCTCATAATAATATGCAATTACTGATGCTGTAGGAAATTATAGAATTAGACATGAATTTACAGATTAAAATCATAGCTGGGATTAAAAATAATGCCTTGCCACTTACAGGAGAGATGAGATTAACAATACATGCCAATCTTGAAATACTTTCAATTTTAATGGTCAAAATAATCTATTTCCAAAGTTAGCTACAATATTTGTGAAACACTTTCAACAATCTACTTAATGTTAGAAGGGCAAGACTTTGGTGAGCCAAAGGTCATGTCAAAAGTTTAAACATATTAGGCAAAAGATATAGAAGTGATCTGCAAGACCTTAGGATTGCCTGGATTCTTGAGGAAATGCTCCAAATAGCCTGGTGTCATAGCCTCAGGTACAGTGCAACACTTATTTTGTACTGTGGTAGAACTGTTTCCTAAGGGAAACCTGGTATTTTAACCCATAAGGATCTCACTCTGTAGGAACAATAGTTTCTGTGGAGCCTTAACATAGCCCTAGCTTAGAAACATTCAAAATGCTACTTTAGAACTCACAATAATCAGTAGCTGGGACAAGGACATTTGACTCTGAGACATACCTGAAATAGCCAGGCTTCCAGAGATAAATGGATTTTAAGGTTCATGGGGCCTGGAGGCTGGAATTGGATATAATGATCCCTGATGCCAAATGTTCTTAATATTTATAGAGCCCAGAATAAATTCAATCACCACTTATAACCTATGCATCCCAGAAGTTTTAGTATTCTAAAACTAAATAAAGCAAATTTATTGTATGGTAAAGCAAATACCATAAAATGGGATGAATTAAACAATATAATAGTATTGGCATGTGGTTTTGAAGTTATAAGACTGTCTTTATCCTAGGGTGCATTAAAATTCAACTTGCAAATGCTTCCATGGCTTCTCCTCCTCTGTAAAATTTCCTTTGCTTTTAAGGATTTTAACTACACCAGGTGTTCCAGTTTGCTAGCTACTGGAATGCAATATACCAGGAACAGAATGGATTTTAAAAGGGGGAATTTAATATGTTGCTAGTTTACAGTTCTAAGGCTGAGAAAATGCCCCAATTACAACAAGTCTATAGAATTTTCCAATCTAAGGCATCCAGGAAAAGAAATACCTAGTTGAACACAGTCACAATTCTCTCTCGGCTGGAAGGGCACATGGTGCACATGATCAGGGTTTCTCTCTCATTTGGAAAGACATGTGGTGAACATGGTGGCATCTGATAACTTTCTCTCCTGGTTTCCTTTCACAAAGCCCCCCGGGAGGCATTTTTCTTCTTCATCTACAAAGGTCAGGCTGATGGACTCTGCTTCTTGTGGCTATGTCATTTGCTCTGCTCTCTCTGAATCTCTTATTCTCCAAAATGTTTCCTCTTTTATAGGACTTCAGAAACTATTCTAGACCCACCCAAATGGGTGGAGAAATGTTGTCACCTAATCCATCTTAACAACCACTCTTGATTAAATCACATCTCCAGGGAGATGATCTAATTACAGATTCAAGCATACAGTATTGAATAGGGATTATTCAGCCTTTACAAAATGAGATTTTGATTAAAACATGGGTTTTCTAGGGGACATACACACCTTACTAATAGATCTTAGAGTTCATATTTTCAAAAGGTTCATACCCACAGGAGTAGGCTTGAGACCTGATACCTGATGATTTGGAGTTCACTGTCTGGGAGAACACCATATTATTAGAAGTATATACTATAATAAAATTCAGAGGTATTGGTGAGCTTTGATAGGTACCAACATAGACTTGAATAGTCAATGAAGACTTCTAAATTACTGATACCTAAACCAGTATCTGAAAGAAGGCCATGCTGGATACTGCTGCAAGGTACTGCAAGAATAGGAGACTGCACAGGGAAGTCATTAATGCAATGTAGAGGTAGGAACCTCCCATTTACATCACACAACCTAAGGCAATGGGGTTAAAAACATGTTACATATATACAGTACACTCCACATAACAGTAGCAGAATATACATTCTTTTCATGTGCACATGGAATATTCTCCTGGGGAAGCTATATGTCTGGTCATTTAACAAGACCGAAATGTTTTTTCAAGGTTAAAGTCAGACAAAATATCGTCTTCAATGAGAAAATATGAACATAAAAATCAATAATGGAAGGAAAGTTGGGAAATTCACATATATCTGGAAACTAAACAACATAGTTCTAAGCAACCAGTGGGTCAAAAAAGGAAATCACAAGAGAAATTAGTACATACTTTGAGATGAATCAATACCATAATAAAACATTGCAAAACATGGTATGAAATGATAGGAGGGTACAGAGAGAAATGTATAGGTGGAAACACCTACTTTTATAAAGAGGAAAAAGCTTAAATCTATAACTTCAAACCTAACTCTACATATTAAATAACTAAAAAAAGAAGAGCAAGCTAAACCCTAAATTATGAGAAGGAAGGAAATAAGGATTAAAGTGGACACACTGATGAAACAGGGAATCAGAAAGGGAGAAAACAATAGACAAAAATAACAAGGCCCAAAATTGCAAAAAGAAGTAAAATTACCTCTTGTGAGTTGACAATTGTTCTAGTTTGCTAGGTGCTGGAATGCAACACACCAGAGATGGATTGGCTTTTAATAAAAGGGGATTTATTTTGTTAATTCTTCAGAGAAAAGGCAGCTAACTTTCCACTGAGGTTCTTTCTTATGAGGGAAGGCACAGGGTGGTCTCTGCTGGCCTTCTCTCCAGGCCTCTGGGTTCCAACAACCTTCCCCGGGTGATTTCTCTCTGCATCCCCAAAGGCCTGGGCTGAGCTGCAAGTGCTGAGATGAGGTATGGTGAGCTGCTTAGGCTGTGCTACATTGTGCTCTCTCATTTAAGCACCAGCCAATTAAATCAAACATCACTCATTGCAGCAGGCATGCCTCCTAGCCAACTGCAGATGTAATCAGCAACATATGAGGTTCACATACCATTGGCTCATGCCCACAGCAACAGAACTAGATGCCTTCACTTGGCCAAGTTGACAATTGAATCTAACTACCACAACAATCTTATATAGAATTCTATAGAATGCATGCACACATATTTACACTTACACTCATGTACAAGCAAACACCCTAACAGAGCTAATAAATAAAAGCAGTACAGTTGCAGAGCACAAGTTTAATGTGCATAAATAAGTTGTGTTAATGCAAGTTAAACTTGTAATTTGTGTGCATAAATACAACTGATTTATGCACACAAGTTTAACTTGCATTAATCAGTTATAGTTATGCATAATTTGAAATCCTCATAATTTCCAAAAAAAGGAAATTAAGGGAAAACATTTCAAAGTGGCATCAAAACAATTAAAATTCCTAGGAATAAATTCAATTGAAGAATGCAATTATATACTGCTATCTATAAAATTTGCATCAAAGAAACTAAAGAATACCTAAATGGAAATAAATTGCATTTCATGAACTGGGAGATTTAATATCATTCAGGTGTCAATACTCCTCCAAATGATTTAGAGATACACTGTAACACCTATAAAATCCCAAAGGCCATTTAAAAAAATGTAAAAGTTGACTCTTAAAATCATATAGAATTACAAGAGATGTAGAATAGTTAATATGATGCTGCAAAAGGAGAACAGAATTGGAGGATAACCTATTCTGTTTCCAAGCATATTACAAATCTACTTTAATCAAAATATAGTCAGACTTTTCTCATTACATTTAGTTTACATTAATGAGGTGATGCAATGTTTGTCCTTTCATTTCTAGCTTATCTCACTCATTATAATGACCTCAATATTCACTCCCCTAGTTGCATGACTCACAACTTCATTTATTTCTGTAGCCACTCAATATTCCTTGTTTGTATACACCACAATTCATTCTTTCCACTCATAAGTTGCTGTACCCTGAGGCCACCTCTGTCCATTGGAAATCATAAATAATGCCATCATAAACACCAGTGAACAAATCTCTATTCACAACACTACTTCCAGTTCTTCAAAGTAGATATCTAATAATGGGGTTGTAGAGTCACACGACAACCTTATACTTAGCCTCCTGTGAACCACCAAAGTATGCTAAGCCATGAAAGTATTTTTGAAAATGCTAAAGAATACCCTTGGCTTTATGTAAGACTTTATAAAAGTTTTTACTTAAGTTTATTTTTTCAGAAACTTAAAGACCCCAGATTGTTCCTAGACCAGATAAGCCCTGAAACCCAGAGCTACCAGTCTTTCCAAGTACATCAACCAGGTTCATTCCTCTGCCCATTAAGATTGACTTCCTTTTCCAGCATGAAAAAAAGTTAAAATGGTTACTGCCCAGATATCCCTGAAGATTAAGGGAATGATAAATAAGAGGGAGGAGGTTTAATTGAGAAATTAGAATTTAACAAATGATTATGACTATGTCCACATTTGTGTTAGTTTGAAAGCTGCCAGAAATGAAAATTTCTAAAAAGGGGAATTAATAAATTACAAGTTTACAGTTATGAGCCTATAAAGATGTCCAAACGAAGGCATCCAGGAATAGATATCTTAATTCAAGGAAGGCCAATGTATCAGGAACACCTTCATCAGCTGGGGAGTCATGGAGCTGGCATTTGCCAGTCCTTTGCTCCAGGGCTCCACTGCTTTCAGCCTCTGTTTCTGTTGGGGTTCCAGCCAGGGCTGGCTTTCATATCTTGGCTTCCCTTGGCTCTCACCAGGTCCTGGCCTGCTTAATATCTCATGGTGACTGATGTCTGCTGGACCTTAAGCACCTCACACAGCCATGTCTCTGTTCTCAAAGTGTTGGCATCTGAGTCAGCTCTGCCATTTCTGACTCCCTCCAAAATGTTTCCACTTTTAAAGGATTCCAGTAAATTAATCAAATACTGGATGGGTGGAGTCACATATCCATCTGACTAAAAGGTCACATCTACAATTGGGCATGTTACATCTCAGAGATAATCTAATCAAAAGTTTCCAACCTGCAGTATTGAATCAGGATTAAAAGAAATGGCTGCTCCCACAGTTCTTATCAGGACTGAAACATGGCTTTACCAGGGTACACAATACTTTCAAATTGGCACAGACATTTCTCTTGTTTTCTAATGCATTAGAATAGCCTGAAGGAAAGAATTAAAAATTTTAAACTGTAATCCAATAGCCCTGATCCTTGATAATGATTGTATAACTGTATAGCTTTTCTCATGTGATCATGTGATTATAAAAGTTTTGTGATGGACACTCCCTGTACTTAATGTATGGGTAGACGAGTAATAAAACAGACATGCATGAAAAATAATAATAATAGATCAGGAACACAGGGAAAAACAGTCCTATGTAAACTATGGATAGTAATTATAACACTATTTTAATACACTTTCAGCAATTGTAACAAATACAACTATTGTCTGCCACGTCCTCTTTTTCCTCCCCGGTTTGACACGGTTCCCTGGAAGGAAGGGCGGTAGGCAAGGCCTTCAATGCCGCAAAAGAGGACGAGGCATAAAATGGTGTAATAGAAAAATACTGGGATTAATGACACTAATTGTGTGTTTCTTGTTGCTGGTTGTGCTCCAAGCATTTTATCAAAACGAATCAGAAAGTAAAAGAATTGGAAAAAATGATACAAATTGTACAAATTGCAAAACCTTGTTAATGACTGTTTGGAAAAAATTAGGTTGGGACGCCCCCATTAAGCAAGTCATGCTGCAGATACAGCAGGCAGAAGTGCTTTTAGAATAAGTCACAGAAAAGTACCCCATAGAGAGTAAACACTTACAATTAAAAAACCCTGCATTGAGCCATCCTAGAAATTTACTCCCCACCACGGCACCGGTCCATTGCTATAAAACAATAAAAAATCTAAGTAAACAATGTAACCTTTTAATCAAAACAAGCTAACCTTTAACCAGATTAAAATAGGTCTTGACATATTGCCTCACCTGTAGAATAATAGGAAAAGAAAGTCTAAACTCAGAAAACTGCAAACACAATGTCTGTGGTTTAAGCCAATATCTTGCTGCTATTAAAATCTTGTGTAAATGTTCCTAAGAAAATCAAAATGTGTACTTTCGCTTTGCTTCCCTGAACCTGTAACTTTACCTAAAACGTAAGCCATGACACAACCATGATTCTGTGATACCTGTTTCCTTGCCAAGAATAAGGGTATAAAATCAGTTAAGCAAAAATAAATCTAAGCAACTCTTCTCAGAAAGGAATTCTCTAAGCTGTCTCTTGGTGTTCTTCTCGCGCCGACGACCCTCCACACCTTCAAGCCCGTTCCCTCTGCTGCGGCTGGACCGTGGCAATTGTCATAAAATAGTAGAATTATAAAATGTGCTATCAATTGTAATATGTTTTCCACACCAATGCAATTGTTGGTGATGGGGTGGTATAACAGGAATTCTGTTTTTTATACATGATTGTTCTGTAAATCCACAACTTCTTTAATAAAAATGTTTTAAATAAAATATATACTGTGATACTGGCATAAAGGTGAACATATAGACCAAGGGAATAGAACTGATAGTTCAGAAATAAACCCATGCATCTATGGTCAATTTTAAACATGACACTAAGATCCTGCACTCTGGAAAGAACAGTGACTTCACTAAATGGTTGTAAGACAAATGGGTATTCACATACAAAGCATAAAGTGCAATTTCTATCTTATAGTACTTACATAAAATTAAGTCATTTAGAGAGTAAAATGTGATTTTAAAATGATGCCATTCAAAAGAAAATATAAAGGTATACTTCAAGATTTTGGATTTGGCTATTACTGCTTAGATGACATTAAAAGCACTAGAACTAAAAAAAATAGACAATTTAAACATACAAAAATTAAAATCTTTTTCATCAAAAGACAACCTCAAGAAATTGAAAAGGCAACCTACTGAATGGAAGGAATTACTTGCAAATCATACAACTGACAGGGGCCAAATATCCAAACTACATTTTAAAAAGCTCTTTAAAAAATAATATAGTGATAAACATGCAATGGATTTGACAAGACCACCCTTCAAGGGAACATACGCAAATGGCCACAGGCACATGAAAAGATACTTAGCATCTCTTGTCATAAGAGCTAAGCAGATCAAAAACACAATGTGACCCACTTCACAACCAATAGTATGGTTATAATTTTTTGAAAATCTAAAATAACTGTTGGTGAGGTTGTGGAGAAAGTGGAACCCTTTTACACTGTTGGTTGGGAAGGTAAATTGGTGCCACCACTGTGGAAAATATTTCAGCAGTTTCTTAATATGTTTTATACAGAATTAACAGATGATCTGGCAACTCTATTCCTTGATATATACACAAAACTGAAAGAACATATTCAATGAATTGTATGCAAATATTCATAGATGCACTATTCACAGTATCCAACAGGTGAAAATAAACCAAATATCTATCCTCTAATGAATGAATTACCAAAATATGTTATATGCATACACCGGAATACAGTTCAGCCATAAAAAAGAATGAAGCAATGGTATGACCTATTTGGACAAATCTCAAAAACAAAAGTGAGGCATTCAAGGCTAGTTCAGTAGTAGAATTCTCATCTGCCATGTGGAAGACCTGGGTTCAATTCCTGGCCCATGCACTTCCCAAACAAAGAAACAAAAAATTCAACAAACTATGCTGCAATAACAGGATATTCACACGGAAAAAAGAAGGAAATGTGACACTGCCATACACCATAAAAAAATAAGTGAAAGAAGCCAGATTAAAAAGGTCATATTTTATAAAGATTCCATTTACCTTCAATAACCAGAATAGTTAAACCAATAGAGACAGAAAGAAGATTAATGGGTGACAGGTTGAAAGGAGTGGGGAACGGGCAGTGAGTCTTTATATGGGTATAAAGTTTCTTTGGGAGGGTTGTGAAATTGCTCTGGAAATAGATAAAACTGATGCACTACACTAGTGAAAGTACCAAACATGGCTGAATATACCAGTTACAATGGTCAAGTTTATGCTACATGAATTTCATCTTAAAAAATATGCAGATAAGCCTGAGCACAGTAATTGCATGAGGTTTTATTCAAATAAATCCAATTTTCTATGGAATACAAAATACATTTATACTGATGCTTATATCTAAATAGAAACAACAGTTATAAATTTTAATAAATATTTACTTCCTAATGTTTCCTTCTTCATTTCAAAAATGACACATTAGAGAAAAATTAAAAATGGCAAATTAAAAACAAACACTTGAATTCCTCTCAAATATCCAATTCAACTGTGAATGAAAGGGAAACAAAATTATTTCTTGTACTGGTACACACTGTAATTTTTATATAATTTTCTCTCATCGAAAACAAGAATAAAATTGGCATTCAATTTGGCTTAGGATGATTAACTTTTATAACCTGTTCCAGAGAGTTTGTGGCTTCTACCATATCACTCCTATCCTCCATTCTTCATCCAAGTAACCCCTTACTTGTTTATTTTTCTCATATCAGCAGTCATGTAAGAAATTCGTATTTCTTCATCTTCTAAGTATTTTTATTTCTAAATTTATATCAAAGAATTCCAGCCACTTCTCTGTAGAAGAATTATGTTTGGTTCCCTGCTAAATCTCTAGGACCTGGAGTACTTCCCAGTACACAGAATATAGCCAAAAGGATTTATGAATAGAGAAATGAATGAATTTTCTAAGCTTCCCTTCACAAGGTCTTATATATCCATATGAGGGTTACAATTTTTTAATTGGTAATTCCAATCAAGATGAACAAATGAATGTCCCACAGAATGAAGCACTGACTACATTTATTATATACATAATCAGGGTTTGACTCCTGGAATACAGCCCTTAAAAGTTTTATTTACTGTTTTAAAGGAATAGAAAACCTAGGTTATATTCACTTTGAGAAGAAGAAGATGAACAGGGAAGAACTTTGGGATAAGAAAACAGTCTTGTTTTCCATTTGAACTTTTCTCAGAACCTATTTGACCTTGCAGAGTCTTCCACTCTTTGAAGTTTGATGAATTCTCTGAACAGTAAATATCAGAAGACATCATTTACTTCCACTTTTATATGTACTGAATATACTCATACTTTTTTTTTACATCAAACCAATACCTTAAATTTATTGTGTCACCTTTTGTCTCACAAAACTCAATTACCATTTTTATTTGTGGGCCTTTTACTGGTTTGAACTTGTGGTGGACCCCAGAAAACCCATGTCCTTTAATCCTCATTCAATACTGATGGCTGGGAGCATTTGATTGTTCCCATGGAGATATGACTGACCCAACTGTGGGTATTAAGTTTTGATTAGAGGGAGATGTTACTTCACCAATTCCAGGTGGGTCTTGAGTGGAATTCTTTAAAAAAGGAGATATTTTGGAGACAGCTCCTTTTTAGAGTCACAACAGAGCCCACACAGCCAGATACCTTTGGAGATGCAGAAGGAAAATGCCCCCAGGAGAGCTTCATGGAACAGAAAGCCAGGAGAGAAAGCTAGCAGATGCCACCATGTTTACAATGTGCCTTTCCAGTTGAGAGAGAAATCCTATAATGTCATCAGCCTTCTTGAACCCAGGTATCTTTCCCTGGATGCCCTAGATTGGATATTTCTATAGACTTGCTTGAATTTGGACATTTTCATGGCCTTAAAACATGTAAACTTACAACTTAATAAATTCCCCCTTTTAAAAGCCATTCTGTTTCTGGTATATCACATTCTGGCACCTAGAAAATTAGATCAGGGTCTCTTTCCAATTTACTCTTGAATCTATTACTTTTACTCACCTCCTTGAAGATTCTAGGTATTTGCTTTTCAACATTGTAAGCACTGAATACTTGTAAGCCACATGCAGCTATTAAGCTCAAATGAATAAAATTTAATAAAAATTTAAAATTTTAGTTTTTCAGTACCCCTACCTAAATTTAAATGTTCTCTAACCACATGTGGTTTCTGTAATGCATGGGGAAGATATAGAACATTATCTTCATCACAAAAATTATCATAAGTCACATTGATGTTGACCTTTTAGATATTTCTATTTATAATGATTTACTTTTTGCTCCATTCTATTAATTGTCTTATGACTTTTCTCAAATGATGTTTTATTGTATTTCTTCTAACTTCTTAAGGTAGGGAGTTAATATCATTAGGTTATTTACTTTAATAACAAGTTTTTTTTTTTATAGCACAAGGCCATAATTATCCCGGGATTATTCGTTCAGCTTTGTCTCTGGCAGTTTTACGCAATGTTTTCAATTATTATTTTTCTCCTTATTGTAGATTTTTAAAACTTTTGCCAGGTTTATTTAGAGACATTTCACCTGCTAGTTTTCAGTTCCTAATTTTTTTGAAACATGGGCAGGCACCAGTAATTGAACCCAGGTCTCCTGCATGGCAGGGGAGAATTCTGCCTGCTGAGCCACCATTGCCCCATCCTCCTACATTAGGTTTTGTTTGTCACTATTTTATGGTTTCATTTTCTTTAGAATAGGGAATATTGGTTATCCCTTTCACATTTCTGAGGTTTTCACACGTCTTATTTTATGAACAATTTGGTTGCTAATTTCATGATCTCTTTAAACTTAGACTTTCTGTTTGGGTTGTGATATTTTCATACAAACATTTGTTGAATTATTGGAGAATTCATTCCACTTTCAACCCTAGCTTTAAGTGTTCTGGTTTTGGATGGAAGGTAGAATTTGAAAGAAATGGGCTGGGATACTTAGCTGAAGAGATTTCTAAATGAAATGTGGAAAATGCAGCCTGTCTGTTTCCTGCAGCTTATAGTAGAAATGTGCCAGGAAGAAAATAAGCTAAGAACTGAACTCTTGGGTAAAACAAAATCAGAAATCAATGGTTTAGAAAGTTATTGGCTTCCAGAAGAGGATACCACAAAACTAGTGCCCCAAGTAAGGATTTAACCAAACATGGAACCAGTCAGCCATGTCCAGAAAAACCAGGATGGGAGATGGAGTTGTTCAGAAATGATTTGTGGAATATCATAACATTTTATGGCTTTGATTTCTGTGTACCACATGGAAACTTTTTTTTTCATGAGATCTGTATAAATGGAACCACTACTGGTCTGAACTAAAAGGATCAGATATTAAAGAAAAATCTCTTCAAAGGCAGAAGCATAGTAGTGAATGTCTGAAGCCAAAAAAAATTTGGCCGAGACAGTGGACCAACCCATCCACATGAACAGGCTGAGTATGCCCCAGAAGCAGTGGGCAGGCCATTTGCTTCATTGCTCAGGAAGAGCTTTAGTGCCCAAGGTCTTGGAGAGAGTAGAGAGCATAAACTGGGCGTTCATTGGAGCCTGGCATCTGCCCCCTTGTTCTGAAGGCACTGAGTGTATGTCCTGGATAAGGAAGAAAGCCCAGGTGCTGCCCTGATGCTTGGAGATGGTAAAGCTGAGAGAAATGTGGTATCCTCAATGACCCCCAATGTTGTAACTGTTACACCAACATTGGGAGAGAACAAGACTGCAGATAAACCCTTAGAGACAATGGAACTGCCACTCTCTCAAGGCCCAAGAGTAAGTTACTCTCAAACTTTGAAACTAAATGGAGTATGCCCTTCAGGTTTTTGTAACTGTTTGGGACATTTGACCCATTTTCCCCCTATGGCAATGGGAACATATATCCTATGATTATCCTTCACTTGTAATATTGTAAGCAAACAACTTATGAGTTTCACAGGTCAACAGCCAGAGAATTTTCCTTAGGAAAGGCCATGCTTGTAACTGATTTTGATGAGATTTTATACTATATTTCACTTGTTATGGTATTTGTATGAAATAGCTTAAGTCTTTTGTCATATTGTGATGGAATGAATCTATTTTCTATATGGAAAGGACATGTCTTTTGGGGGCCCAGAGGGTGAAATGTGCTAGTTTGAAATGATTATATACCTGAGAAAAACCATGTCATGTAATAATGATTCAATATTGCAGAGTGGGACCTCTTGATTAGGTTGTTTCCATGGAGAATGTGACACACCCAATTGTGGGTGTGTGAGCTATCATTTAGATTACATCCATGAGGATGTGACCCACTCAACTGTGGGAGGGACCTTTTGATTAGGAGGAAATGTGACTTTGCCCCAGTCAAGGTGGGTCTTAAATTTTTTTTTAAATAAAAAAAACAAACAATGTGGGTCTTAATTGGTTTAATGGAGATTTTAAAAGCTCTCATGGAAAAAGAAAGAGCTTCAGAGCCATCATAGATACCACATATGCTTAGAATGCACTTAGACTAAAGCCCAGCAGACATCACCGTACGCCTTCCTATGAAGTGCTAAGTAAGCCAGAACTGAGAGTTTTGTCCTGGAAATCCTAACTGAGGGCACACAGATGCCTTGAAAGGAAGCTACTGGAATCAGAAGTACAAAGTGATGAACCAGGAGCAAGGAACTCAGACACCAGCCATGTGCCCTCCCAGCTGACAGAGATATCCTGGATACCATTCATCTTCTCTTCAGAATCAAGGTATCCTTATTGGGATGCCTTAGTTAGGATATTTTTAAGGCCTTAGGATTTTAAACCTATAATTTGATAAATCCCCTGGGTTAGTTTTGTAGTTGCCAGAATGTGATTTATGAGAAGTGGAGTGGCTTTTAAAGAGGGGAATTTAATAGTTGGAAGTTCACAGTTCTAAAGAAGTTGAAGTATCTAAAATAAGGCATGAACAAGAGGTTACCTTCACTCAAGAAAGGCCAACTGGACTGGAACACCTCTGTCAGCAGGGAAGTCACATGGATACCATCTGCTGGTCCCTTGTTCCTGGAATCTGTTGTTTTCAGTCTCTGTCCATGTGCAAGTTCTTCATTTTGATTCTTTGGGGCTGGCTTTCATTTCTTGGTTTCCCTTTTCTCTCACCAGGTTCTAACTTGCTTAAAATCTAATGGTGACATGTGCTGGGCTCCAAGCATCTCCAAATATCTATTTGTCTGTTCTCTGAAATCATGGTTCTCCAAGCAACTACATCTGCTCTCTCTATAAGCTCCAAGACTTATGTCATTTCTGTCAGCTCTCTCTCCAAAATGTTTCCTCTTTTAAAGGATTCCAATAAACTGGCCAAGACCCACCTGGAATGGGTGGAGTCATATCTCCCTCTAATTAGGGGTCACACCCACCATTGGGCACACTACATCTCAGTGGAGATAATCTAATCAATTTACAACCTACAGTGCTAGGTTGGGATTAAAAGAAATGGCTCCTCCCACAAGATTGTATTAGGATTAAAATATGGCTTTTCTGGAGTACATAATATTTTCAAACTAGCATATCCCTTTTATAAAAACCATTCCATTTCTAGTATTTTGCATTTTGGCAGGATTAGCAAACTAAAATAGCATTTACATATTTTCATGTCTAAGAACAATTTTTTTTAACTGAACATTATAAGCTCTCTGTGTTTGTAGTAGGTCTGTTATGAGTTTTCCTACTTCTGGATGGTATTATCAAATTAACTAATAAAACCCCTTAAAAGAGCTCTATTCAATCTAACTTAAAGATAAAAATAACTGTGTTAGGTTTAGTTGTCAACTTGTCAATGGTGATACCCTGGTGTAATTTTGCTGTAGACTTAAATCATCAGTATCTGAAATTCATCTATGGCTGATTACATTTGCAGTTGCCCAAGAGGGGTGCCTTCCCCAGTGAGTGAAGTTTAATTTAATTAGCCAGAGGCTTAAAAGAGAGGGATCAGAAGAGAGCTCAGCAGGTCAGCATACCTCATCTCAGCAGCCCAGATATTTGGAGATCAGATGCAGTAAGGAATCACCCCAGGGAAAGACACTGGAACCCAGAAGCTAAGAGAAAAGGCCAGCAGACATTGCCATGTGCCTTCCCATGTTACAGAGAACCTGAGATGAAATCGAGCTACCTTTCCTCTGAACAACTATAAATTTTTACTCAAATAAATCCCCTTATTAAATGCAGATCCATCTCTGGTGTGTTGCATTCTGGCAGCTTTAGCAAATTATAACAATAAATAACCCATATATAAATTAATCCTAATTAAGTTACAGAAACTAAGGAAAGCAAACTTCTCATTTTTCCCCAATAAAAAAGTATATTTATTGAACCAAATCCAAGTGCTTTGAAGAAAATTAAAAGTTTCCACAACACAATAAACCTTTGGCAAACAGGACTAATATTAGTTAAATAAAAATAGTTACATCATTAGAATTATGAATATAAGTAAAAAAATAACCATATAATTTTATTCTACTTGGGTGTGTTCTTCCAATTTTTATACAGGATTACCGATCAAATAAACTAGCACTAGATCTTTAAGATGATGTACAATGTAAATTTGTATATAAAGAGTAATCACGCTTTGAAGGATTTAACTTGAAGAGGTTCCAAGGTATTCTGATAACTTTATGTAATGTGCGCAATAAAAGAAAAGAAAGTATTTTGTCTTAAAGTTAAATAATTGGTAACCCCCTAAAAGTATATTCTTTCTAAATGTAAAGTACATTCATTCCATAACAATATCAGAGAACCAAGAACCATTTCAGTAATAATACAAATAAATACAAAGTCAGAAACAGTACAAAATCTCATCAAAGTCAGCTAAGGGCATGGCCTGTCCTAAGGCAAAATTATACTCTGGCCCTGGATCTGTAAAACTCAGAACTTATAAAACTTATTTTCTGCCAACATACAAAGAAGGGACCATCATAGGATACATATTCCCATTTCCATAGGGAGGAACCAGAGGGAACACAGGAGTCACCAGACCCAAATAGTTTAAAAATCCTGTGGGACAAACTCCATTAGATTTCAAGGTCTGAGACTCACTTATCTTCAGGCTTTAGAAAGCAGCAGTCTCACCCTTGCCAAGGGCATAAACAGTGGTCCCCCTCTCTCCAAATGCAACCTTGGGAGACATTGATGAAAACACCTTTTTCTTGGCTCCACCCTCTCAAGCAGTGCGGCTTCACCTAGGCTCTCTGCCATCTCTGGGATACAGGCTCAATCCCATCATGCAGTGGCAGCCAGGCTCTCCCCAAACCCCAAGGAATGTGCTTCACCCTCTCCAAGGCCTGAGGTGGCATAGCTCTTCCACTGCAACAGTGGAAGTCCAGTCCTCTGCCTTTGGGGCAAATTCACCCTTTCCACATGCTTGGGTGGGTCTGCCATCCTGGCCCAAGGTTCCTTGACTTCAGACCTCAGGCTCATACTGTATGAGACCAAAGGAAGAAAGCTTTATTTTATCCAAAACCAAAATTTTCTGTAGCACTCACTTTAATGCAAGAAGTCTGGATAGTTCATTTAAGGATCCCAAACACACAGCACTCAAAATGGGAATGAGGGCTTATAATTCTGTATAACTTAATGTAATTCCTGGATATAACCAAGAGCATATAGGGTAGATAATTAAAAAGTCTTGGCAAGGTCCCTTGAGGAACAGGAAAAATATATGGAACTGTTAATATTTCCCACCTGGGAAGCCCCTGATACTCTTTCAAACATTAAAGATTCCCAAGATAAAAGCCCAAACACTGGATCTCGAGGCTTGCTCTTATGAAACTTATTTCAGTAGCAGAGAAGCTAAATCTACCCATAATTATGCATAAAAATTACTTCCAGAGAAACTCTTTTGTGCTCAAATTTGGCTTCTCTTTATCTAACTCAACTTTTGCAAGTAAAACCATTATTCTCTCCCCTACACGGGGCATGACAACCAGGGATATGAATCTCCCTGACAATGTCAGTCATGATTCCCAGGAATGAGCCTTGCCCTGGGACCATGGGGATCAACAATGCCTTCATGACCAAAAGGTGCAAAAAAAAATCTGAAAAATGTGAAAATGCCAAATCATAATTGTCAGCTCTTATTTTCTTCTATATCTTAGTCCCACTTCTGGTACCAAGCTGTATTAGGGCTCTCAAAGGAAACAGAACTAATAGGAAATATATGAAATATCTGTAAATATGAGATTTCATAAATGTGTGTCATACAACTGTGGGGATGCTCAAGTCTAAATTCCACAGTGTAGGCAGCAAACTGACAACTCCAATGAAAATCTAGAATGAAACCCCCAGGAGACTGATTGACAGAAGAGGAGAGAATGAATCTCTTCTGATGTCCCCTTTAAAGCTTCCAGATGATTAGATTATATATCACTAATTGTGGGAGGCATGCCTCTTGGCCAACTAGACATATAGCTATATATATCTAGATAACTAGATATAATAGATAACTAGATATATATGGCTATAGAGCTAGATGTAATTAGCTATAAATATAACCAACGTGCTAATGACTTAATAAGCCAGCCTTCTGGCCTATTAACCAGCTATGAAATGTCCTTGCAGTAATGGATAGTCCAGTGCTAGCTTGATGAGAGAACTGGGCTCCAGTACCTGGCCAAGCTGACACATGAACCCAACCATAAGAGTATTCCCTTTGTCATCTTGGCAGCTCTACATATCACATTAAACCATATTTAATCTCTAAAGAGAACACAGTAACAGACATATGTTTCACCTAACAATATTTAGCTGCCATGTATGCAACCAGAAAAACATCAAATCTCTCTGGAATAGGGTACAAATCCTTGGATAACATTCACTCTTAAACTTGATAGTCTATATCTTAAATACTATGACATAAAAAATACAACTTATGTCATGTAACTCAAGGCTCATCCAGGGAAAAAATTCCTGCACCAACCAACAGGATTATTTTTTAAAAACTTTCTTGTTCTGCCTGTATAACCCTTCCTATTGTTCCTCAGACCTCCCCTACATTTCATGGATTGGACATAACCCAAATCATGAATCACATAATGAAGCTCCAAGATTCAAGCAATTAATTCCTTTGTACATATTTTTTGGTCTGTTGACACAGAGAAGAGACAATTTAATACTTGTTCTGATCATTCTGGACTTCCTGATTTCTCTATGGAAAGATCAACTCTTATGCAGACAAGATAATACCCAAAATATAAAATAGCAGGAATTTGAGACAGATTTCAAGACATTATTCAACATGTTCACCATGAAGAGAAATAAAAAAAGCAGTTTCCCTCTTTCTTTCATGTGTAAGTTATATATGATTATAAGGATATGAGGCTTATTTAGGGAAAAATGTTTTCATATGGCAAAATCTTAATGTCTTCCATGGCCCAGAAAAAAAGTTTCTGGTCTAGGGCTGTGGAAGGAAATAAAAATATAATGACACTAGTGTCACACAGACTTCAAGACAATAATCTAACTGTGGTAACCATCTACCTTACTTCAGAGAAGTTTAATATTCTTTTGTTTATACCAACCAGTACACTGAATTTTTTTCCCTCATTAAAGTTTTCAACAAAGTCAGAGTTAAATTAATATCATTTTCAAGGGCAAGAAATGATATGCAGGACTACTGTTTACTCTGTATGACTCATAAAGCAAAAGCAACTCCCCAAGAGCACAGGCCCAAGAAGTAATGCATGAGGCACTGGATGCAGGGCACAGTGACTTATTAGGAGTAACACAAAGAGTGCAGTTGCAACACAGGTAGAGAGAATTTCCTGATATTCTCTCAAGTATTAGGGACTCCCAATTTAATAAGCCAACCCTATAACTTGAGGCTTCACCTTAGAAAACTTAGTTCTGTAATGATAATGTTAAGCTTACTTATAATTATGCCTAAGAGTCACCCCCAGAGAAACTCTATTGCTGCTCAGATGTGACCTCTCTCTCTAAGCCAAACTCTGTGAATAAACATATTATGCTAGCCTCCATGTCGGACTTGACTTCCAGGGGTGTAAATCTCCCTAGCAACAGGGGAAAAGACTTCCAGGGATGGGCCTGGCCCTGGCATCCTGTGACTGACACTGCCTTCTTGTACTAAAAGAGGAAAAAGAAATGAAGCAAAGTCAAGTATCAGTGGCTAAGAGATTTCAAATAGAGTTGAGAGGGTCATTCTGGTAGTTACTCTTATGCAAGCTTCTGCCAGATATTAAAACGGCCACAGGATGCCAAGCCCCAACTAACAGTATTCTGGAAAACCCTAAAGAATACCCAGGGTACTCTTTACTTATTTATTTATTAAGTATATATTTTTCAGAAATTTAAAGCCTCCAGAATATTCCTATGCCAGATAAGAACAGAAACACAGAGGTATCAGTCTCTCCAAGAACATCAACCAGATTCAGTTCTTTACCCATGATATCAACAACCCCTGCCAGCATGAAGAAGTTAGAATAATAATTGCCCAGATATCCCTGAAGACTGAAAAAAGGATCAAATGAGAGGGGGAGGTATAAGTGAGAAATTAACAAATGATCATGATTTCTGAATCATTATATAGATATATTTTTAGTTCCTAGTGTATTAGAATAGTCAGAAGGAAATACATGAAATTACTAAACTGTAACCCAGTATCCTTGATCTATGATAATGACTGTCTATAGCTGTTATCATGCGATTATAAAAACCTTGTGATTGACAACCCCTCTATTCAGTGTATGGTTAGACACGTAATAAAATAATGCTTATAAGGCATGAAAAAAAGCAGAATCATATAAGGATACTATACTGAACAATGGAATAGAATTGAGAGTTCAGAAATAGACCCTCCTATCTATGGCAGCGGTAATTCAGAGCTGTTATGTAATACAGAAAATGCCATGTTCTTTTAATCCATTCCATGGATGCAGAGGTATTGCGGCTTGGACATTTGGTTAAATTATTGCAATTGAGATGTGGCCCATTTAATTCAAGGTTAGTTTTAATTCCTTCCTTAGAGTCCTTTATGGGAGGGTACAAGACAGAACAGAACCAGAAAACCCAAAGAGGCTGAGAGATAATATCAAGGGAAACTCATAAAGAGAACAGCTCTGGGGAAACTAAGGGAGGACTCACAGAGAGTGGCCTACTGGAACCAGAAGCTAAAACAATGAAACCTGGAATTGAAGAACTAGCAGGCACCAGTAATGTACATGCCTTGAACATGACAGAAATATCCTGGATGCCAGCAACCTGTCTTCATAGTCATAGCATAATCCTATTGATGCCTTAATTATGACATCTTCATGAATTTATAAAATGAAAATTGTGAGCTACAAATCCCATTGTAAAAGCGAATCCATTTCTGTTGCATTGAATTCTAGAAGCTTTACAAGACTGAAACATGGCCAATTGAATTTTGACTAGGCAGTGAAGTTCACTCAAATGGGAAAGAACAACCTGTTTAACAAATGGTGCTAGGAGAATTGGATATTCACACCCAGAAGGATGAAAGAGGATGCCTACCTCATACCTTACATAACAATTAACTCCAAATGGGTCAAAGTTGTTAAACATTACAGTTGAGACCATAAAACTCTCAAAGAAAATGTAGGGGAAAATCTTAAATATATTGTGACAGGAGATGGTTTCTTGGACCTTACACCCAAAGCACAAGCAATGAACAAAGAGAAAGCTAAATGGGCTCTGCTCAAAATTAAATATTTCTGTGCAAAGGAGCTTGTCAAGAAAGCAAAAAGCGGACTATTTACTGGGGGGAAATATTTGTAAACTACATAAAATCACGCAGAACATGTGAGAGAAAGCTCCCAATTGTCTTAATACACACCATTTTCTTGAACTCTTAACACATTATTATTAGAACAGCAACATCTTTACAAGTTGGTTTTCAGTGACTTAAAATACCAATTTATGACTTTTACGTGGCATTCACGAGGAGGTACTGCCAGCGAACTCCTGCCCCGCCCCCTCCACCACCTCCCCCAAGCCCCCACAACACCCGGCTGGCGGCCACCGTGCTCCTGGGGGCCTTTCCACCCAAAAGGCCGGGCCAGCGACCCGCTCCGCTAGCTGAGGGGAGCCCTCCCTGAAAGGCGGACTCACTTACCAGAGCTCTGACCACTGTCCCCATCTTCAGTCCATCGCGGCCGCCTCGCGAACTGCCCGACGCTCCTCTTTCTGCATTCCCGAATTATCTGGGCAGTGACTGACGTGCCTAGAACAATGTGACTCTCGCGATATTAGGTCTTTCTTCTGGTGATGGGAAGTAAGAAGGAATCTGTTCCGTTGTCATGGTGTCCTGCGCTTACTCACCAAGGAGGCCTGGAGAATCAGAATGAATGTTGAGTATTGTTTTTAAAACGTGACCTGATCTCTTAATTTTAAAAAACGTTTAGAAAGTAATCATCATTTTGAAAGGTTTTATTTTTGAGAGACAGAGAGGGAATCTGTGACAAGCATTTTGTATCAGATGTTTTTATTTTAGTTCTCTGTACAGAGACTACTTCTGGCTACGCTAGAAATGCAGCCATGGTGCACTAGGATTGCAAGTTTTATGGAGCATCTCTCCCCTTTTCAATCTGACCCCCTCTTCTTTTGATTGTACAACCCAAGTACATGTAGTCACAGAAGTTAACAGCATGTACTGATACCCTATTTTCAACCAAAAGATACATTAGCTGATTTCTGTGATTTGTGATTAATTAATACAGTCCTTGAAATCTGTGAATTCTATTATGAACTAGGAAATATGACAGTCTACTCAGTCTGTATTTTATATGCCTGCTTGGGGAAACATTGCTGTTACATAGGAGAAAATATGTGGCTTTTGGTAGCTGTGTGCAGGGAATCTATAGGCTTAAATGTGCCATGCGAATAAAATTTACCATAAGTTTATTTTCGAGGAAATGTTTCTTCAGTTCCACTGAGCATGTGTAGTGTGTCAAGTATACCACTAATACTATACTCTTGCCACCTCGGTTTGTCTTAAGTATGAATTAGAATGTTTATGTATATTTCATTTATTTTGGTGCATAAAAGTAAATGATGTCAATAGTTAACAGAACATAGCATGTTGCCGCATATTTAAGTATAAAAACACATTTGCATATATTTTTTATTTATAGATGCTGTTTTGGACCCTGAATTGTATCACATCTTAGAGTTGGCAGATGTTCAGAAACATGAAAATACATCATTTAGGTTCAAGTATTTAACTGGTTGCTTATATTTTTCACAAATTTAAAGTAGTTTTGGATCTGAATAGTTCATACACATTGGGAGAGTTTGTACCTGCATGGACTTAAGATTTGACAAAGTAGCATTTTGTTGCCCTTTTAAAATATCTTTTGTAGTTTTATTTTAAGAGTTAATATTTATTTGCCTAAGCTAAACCTTATGCCTAAATGATAGCTCTCTAAAACTCTGATGTTATCATAGCTCTTAGTTTTAGGCGAATCAAATATGTAAAATTAGATGTAGAAGCTTTTATGTAATGATTCTGTTTTCAGCCTTTCAAAAATCACTAACTGACCAAATCTACTTTGGGTGTAGCAGGGCTATATCTCAAAAGCATTGAACATGGTAATTAGCACATGGTGATATCACATGCATGAGTTTTCCTTCTTTAAAATATATGAATTATTTTATGTTTTACTTTTAAAGAAGCTATCTATGTAATGCAGAGGGTTAAAAGTTTTCTAACATATTTTGGTGCAATTTTAGTGAATCAAGTGCCTTTTTTATGAAGCAAGGGAAAGTTAATATTGTGTAGGTCATTAAAGAATTCCGTTTTATTCTTGTTTTTTTCTAAATAAAAAGAACAAGAAAAAGCAAAAAATAAAAAACAAACAAAAAGAAATAAGAACAACAGAATTCAGTTTTATTAATTATTATCCATGTTTCAGAGCCATGCTTTCAAAGGTAAGAAACTTTTAGTGAAAAGGGAAATTATCAGCAATTACTATATACATTTCTTATTAAATCTATTAATTTGACAATAACACCAGGTGTGTATATTTTTTACTTTTAGTTACCGCCTCTTAATTTTTGAATACTACTCTGTATTAATTTAAGGTGCATTTTTACATTTTCTCTGGTTATAAAGTATTTTTCATGCTTCATTAAAGCATTTTTTTTTCTTTTTACATTACAACTTTGGAACAGCTGTAAGAAATATCAAGGTGTTTTTTTAAAAAAATTTCTATTGTAGGTTATCCAGGGATGTTCTAATTCATTTGGAAAAGTCATGCTCAAATATATGATATCTTGAATCCTTGGTATTGCAGATGATGTGAGTGCATTTTTATTTGCTTATATGTCAATGACTTGATAAAAATTCAAACAAATTAATAATGAACTATTTGTGTTATTAAATTGCTACTATTTAATCCAAATTCTAAGATGAAGTCTGTCCGCTTATTTTATTATATATTTTCTAAAAATAAAATACCTATGACTATATGTAATTCTCTACCCTCCAAATCAATTTTCTTGATACACTTCTCTTATTTTATTGATTTTTCTGTATCACAAAGATTTTAAAATTTTAGAGCAAGAAATTTCAGAAATTTGGGCAGAGAGTTTCAAAAATATTTTTATAGACAAATTTTCACACACATATAGTCCATACATGGTGTACAATCAGTGGCTCCCAATACTATCACATAGTTCTGTGTTCATCACCACGATCATTTTTTAGAACATTTGCATCACTCCAGAAAAAGAAATAAAAAGAAAAAAGAAAAGACTCATACATCCCATACCTGACTCCTCCCTGTCATTGACCACTAGTATTTCCATGTTCCCAGTTTAGTTTACCCCTTACACCCCCATTATTTAGTTCTTTTTTATCCATATTTTTTTACTCATCTGTCCATACCCTGGATGAAAGGAGCATCAGACACAAGGTTTTCACAACCACACAGCCACATTGTAAAACTTACACCTTGATACAATCATCTACAAGAATCAAGGCTATTGGAACATGGCTCAACAATTTCAGGTGCTACCTTGCAGCCCTTCCAATATACCACAGACTAAAAAGGAATATCTATATAGTGCATACAAATAACCTCCAGAATAACCTCTTGACTCTGAAATTTCTCAGCCACTGAAACTTTATATTGTTCCATTTCTCCCTTCCGCCTTTTGTTCAAGAAGGCTTTCTCAATCTCATGATGCCAGGTCCTGGTGAATTCCATGAGTTCTGTCTCACATTGCCAGGGAAAGTTGCACCCCTGGGAATCATGTCCCACGTCAGGGGGAAGGCAGTATTTTCACCTGCTGGGTTAGCTTAGAGAGAGGCCACATCTCAGCAACAAAAGAGGTTCAGTGGGGGTTACTCAGGCATAATGTTAAGTAGGCTTACCTTATCTTTTGCATGAATAAGTTTCATATGGGCAAACCCCAAAATTGTGGACTTGGCTTTTTGTTTTGGTTGTCACCACTGCTTGCAAGCATATCAGAAATTCTCCAGATGGGAAAGTTGACTATTTCCTCCATTCTTTCCTGTCCCTCAAGGGTACTTTGCAAATACTTCTTAATTCACTGCCCAACTTACTCTGGGATATATCAGAGCATCACACTAACCTGGGTGAACCAACAAAATCTCGTGCCCTATTCAAGATTCCATGTCCTTATGGTGTTCAACTAAATTGACCATATAAGTTAAATTACATAATGCTCTACACAAAATAAAACTTCTGCACCAAATAAACATCTCTTCTCAACTTCCTTTGTATCTCTAGTTGAAATCTGATCCCATTTTCACCTTTTTAAACTATTCCTGTATTGGGTACTGCTGACATTCATAGCTTCAGAGCTCTAACTCTGAGTCTCAAGTGTCACATAAATATCCAAAGTTTCAGAGAACAACCAGGTTACATACACATAACTCAGTATGTCAGAATTATAAAAAACAGTTACAACTCCTGACACATATAGTTCCCCCTTCCATTCCTCAGTCATTGTACCCTTCAGCCACCTCCATCCATTTTGAATTGTAAACACAGCCACAATAAACACCAGTATGAGCACACATGTTAAGTGTATATGGCCTATTTTCCTCTGGCTTTGTATAATTGATCTTTTTAATAGATAAAGTCTTCATATTCAGAAACTTTTAAACTGTAAATCATAGTATAGACTTGCTCTCTTTTTTCTTTTTTCCATATTTATGGTCAGTTATTTTAAAGGTTTTATTAGGCTTTGTGAACAATAAGATTTTTAAAAGGATTTCAGTATTTTCAAATTTAATCCTAGTTGGTCTTATTCAGAGAAGACATTTTCTCCCCTTGGAAGGTGGGTAGATGAGAAAGTAAAATGAGAAGAATTCTGGCTTGTAATTTTAAGGATTATTCCCAGCCATAATGATTTTCCTATTTTATTTTTTGTTTTCTAAACAACACACCCTATGTCAGGAGGCTCCTGAAAACTTAAAAGAAAAGACAACACAACAACCAACATGGAAAGTGTAAAATATACATCGTATCTTACTGTATTCATTTTTGTTGACTTTCTTCCTTCCATAATAGGTTAAGTCTGTGGTTTTGAAACTGTGTTCTGTGAAGTCCTAGAATATCCAAGGCTTCTCCTGAGGCCCACCTATTCCTCTCAGGCACCATTCTCCTTATAAGCTCTTTTACCCCCAGAGTAACTTCACATCAATCTTTCACATATTGGATATTTGCATAGATTGTCTTATGAACAAAATAATTGATTTGCTTAATAAAGGTTTAAAACAAGCTCCCTTGCCTTTACTCTCTCTGCAGAGGCCACACCTACCCAGGCTCTCTCCCTCCTCATTGCACCCACCCTCTGACCCTTTCCAAGCATGAGGTGCCTACAGCTTATTGGTGCATTTATTGAGGTCTAGGGACAGTGACCCATTCAGGAACAAACTGCCAGCTGAAAGCAAAGCAGGTGCCCACCCAGTTTCCTAGAGCAGGGCTTAGAGAAAGGCAGGAGTTTCAGAAGCCCAGCAGGGTCCTGGCTAAACTCTGAGTATGATTGTGGCTCCTCTTCTACCACCTTAGATCTTGCATTTCCAATTCACAGTCCCCACACATCCTTGCATGATTCCGATGGCGACAGTAAAGGAACCTTTACAGACTTTTCTTCTCTTTATTTTCCATAAGTCTGACAAGAATTTATTCCTGCTTGTTGTTCAGTGGCCTTAAATATGGTGTGGTTTCTCTGGTTCATTGATTTTAGTATCTTTGATTTTGGCCTTCTTTTTTGGCAGCAGATATTTATTTTGATTTAGTCAAATTTAATGTGGTTTATTCACAGAAAAATAGGTGACCATCAGATCACAGAAATCCTTGTGTTTATCACAGAAATTTTACTGGGAGATTTCTTCCTTGAGTGATGCCTATTAATACTTATTGCCCATCATGACTGAGATCAACTGAGTGAAGAAGAAACTTCAGAAAGAACTTTAAGAATGCTGTAAATGAGGCACTGCACCACAAGTTCAACTCTCATTTCACGAATGGAATGCATTCTTGTGAGTTCAATTGTGATAGATCACACATGTATTTTATAAGATCTTATTATGATAAGTGAACACAGCCCCAGGGAATGAAAAATTAATGAGAATTAAAAATCATATGTTATTTCTGAGACTACTGTATTTTCATAAAGTTCTGTCAGTTCAAGGAATCTGAATGTGGCAGACAAAAAGTAAATGAATTGAAGAAGTAACAGAAACATTTATAGTTTTCTTTCTGCAAGTGTTTCTAACCACACATGACCCACCCAGGTCTCTGGTATGTCTCCAATACATTTTGTGAATTATCTGTATCTTTGTTCTTAGTGCATTTACATTTTTTGTTTTGAGTGATATAGTAAAGATATTTGGGTACTTTCTTTATATATATATATATATATAATTTAATATTATCCATGTATATATCCATTTAATTTTTCCTTGATCCACTCTATGATTTTTACGGTATAAAACCTGCAAATTTTTATGAGATTATTTCTAGAATTTAATTTCAAATTTTATACTCTGAAAATTCTTTCCTTTTTATAATCAGGAAAACACTCACTTATATACTACTACTTATATATTCCCATTTTTGGAATTTATTGAGATGCATTAAGTGCTGTGATTTTATATGATTACTTCCTTTTTACAAAAATGATTAAACAAATAACCCATACATTATCAAATTATGTATCCTTTCCTTTCAGATTTTGAACCATTATTATGGATCAGTTTGTTAATACCTACTTCTAAGTGATATTATTTTCCATTTATTTATCTGTTCTTTGGTGTTCATACCATATAGTGCTTGTTGATGTAAGGACTGTATTTTCATGTCCTATTTTAATTATCTTATAGAGAAATAAGTAAATCAGAACCTCCAGATAAAGACCATTAACAATGGGAGGTGTTGAGTGCCCAAATCTCTACCTAGTATATAGCTTAGTCAGAAAAATAACTGCATGGTTTATAAGCTTCTCCCTCAACATTGTAATAGCAAGGCTTTTTTTTCAGTGCTTATGCTGATTTTAAAACAATTGTTAGGTATCAGTAAAGGAGAAACCTTTTACTCCACATCTACTTTCCTCCAAAATAGTCAGTAGATACAAATGTCCCAAATATTATAACAAATTCACTGGGAAATTTTACTTTTTTTATTAGAACCACCAAAAATGGATATCTTAGTTAGCTTAAGCACAGGCATATTTGAATAAAGTATTCATATAATCATTGTAAAGCCTCTGCATAATGTTTCATAAAGCAATTTAAAATTAAGGCAACAAGGAAACATCTACAACTTCAGATGGCAAAGTTCTCAAGTTCTAAGTATTACTAACTTTGATACCACTTGATCAGCTGTAAAAACTGTGAATGTTCTCAAAATATCAAGTAGAAAGTTTTTACAAATAGCTGCATTGCTATAGTAGTGAATTATTTTACTAAACATCATTAGACATCTAATCAGCTGAATTTCACTCTTCAAGAGACAGTATTAATTTAGTATAGTTTAATTTTGCACTAGATTGTCCTGATTTGTAATTGGTGTTGCTGTGTTCTTACTAGTTTCTTGTATGATTCTTCAGTGGACTAGAAAACAAACACATAATTCATAAACGCAGATGCTTTCAGGCAATGTGTCTAGCAATGTAGTAAGAGTGTGTGATTGTGTGTGTGTGTGTGTGTGTTGGTGACACTTATAGTCACAATGTGTCAAATTGGATAACTTTCTTGGCAGACTGTTGTATATACAATTTCCTATCTCATGTATTATTTACTCTTTCCACAATTTCTAGTGAAAATAAAAAATTAAAAAGGAATATTCAGCTATAACATAATCAGAACATACCAACAGAGAGTGAATTATTATTTTTTAAGCCCTTTGGTCAGCTAAGAGGATATTCTCTTCTAGATCTTCCTATAGATTAAAATATACACAGCAAATTTCCATAGATATATAGATACAAAAATAAATTCACTTATTTGATATTCATGTAATTTTTCTATTTTCAAATAATCTTGACATTTTATTACAGTATTAAAGAGAACTCAGACTTCTAAATTAAAATCAGTCTACAATGCTAAAGCTGGATCCTTTCCTTTAAAAGATAATTACAAAGTTGTTTGTTTCTTCAATTTTACCACTTAGAACCATGTTTCCTCTTATAAAATATTCAAATTTAATTCTTGATTTAAAATATAATACATATTACTGCTATTTGTTAGAACCGGATTAAATGAAACTATCAATTTCAGGTCTAGTAATTGAAAAAACATGCAAAATTTCATGTATCTTTCTACATTCTGGAATCTATGCTGATATCGTTATTGAGAGAAGATTATTGATACAGCAATGCACTGTTTTCATAATATAATTAACTGCAACTTTCTCCTGTCTCACAGTTTTAATAAACACTGAACCTTGAATATTTATATAGTGTTCACAGCACCTATTTCTGGTTTGATCATTTCAGAATTACATCAATTCCATGCCTCAAGCTCTAAGAGAAGCAGTGTTAAATCATTTCAACTATAAATTTCAACCCATACTATTCATGTCCCTTGCTGACAGAAAAGTAACATTGAATGAAACTGGTAAGTTTTTATTAACTCCAATTTTCAAACTAAAGTTTGAAGTAACCCAACATCAGTTGTTCCAAACAACATATAATTAAATGGTGCTTAAACCTTTTTGCCTTAGGAAAGGTAACAGATGTATTTTTTCTCATAGAAGTGCATTATATTATATTTTGAATGTTATTCCTAAACATTAAATAGCAGACAATGATGCAATTCAGTTTACTAACATTCTAGTTAGTGTTTCAATGGCAGAGTACACCTTACTTTTAAGCTCCATAGAGATTTAATATAAGCTTCTTTTATTAACATCTGTAATACCAACCTCTGGCATTTGTTTGGTAATAAAGGAGGCTGCTCGTTTAGTACAGCATAGTTAATGACTGTTTTTACTCCAATTTACCCACAGCGAATTGACTGTGATAATTAGCTTTTCATACTTGAATGGAATTCTCATTATTATTAGATGTTTCCATAATCCCAGAGGTAGTGATGGGACCACTGATAATGCCTACAGAACAGCACACAAATGACTAAGAACTTAATAGCAGAGAGCATTCAGTTCTGAGAGAAGATATACCTTCAGTTTTGAAAGTTCTTGAAGATTATATGAAATTGAATTGACCACTACCTAACATTATTTTCAGGGGAAACACTCTCTGGTAGATGACAGTTGATGTGCAATCTTAGTCTTTTATATTATCTGTCTGACATTTTCAAGCAATTATAATAGTGACTGCTGATTAATTAAGGATATTTTGATGATCATAGCAATGAAACAGTCATTGATGAGAAACATCTTGAATATTTTCTTTCATTCTGAAATATTTCTCTTGTTCATGCTCATGTGCATGACGCATCAATATTTTTATGAAATATGATGTCTTCATTTTGGAAAAAATATAAAAACTACAGAAGGGTGTGTAATAGGGACTATGGGAAAAATCAAAGACTGAGATGAATATTCACATCTGAATATGATAGAAAGGAAGAGAACAGTTTGTCTAGATATGTGCTTGTATGCATAATATTTGTGTACATAAATATTTAAGAATATTTGAAGAAACTAAGTGCAGTATTCATGTAAGCTATTAAATTACAGTGTACAACCTAACTCAATTTTAAATAAAGCTGGGACATGACTTGCCATTTCTGCTCAAATATTTTTTACTAGTGTGCCCTTCTAGAGTACAGTGATTAAAGTAACTTTTCCTTGTCATCATGTACCTTATCTTCATTATTTTTTATTAGAGAAGTTGTGGATTTACAGAACAAACCATGCATAAAATACAGGATTCCCATATTTCCACCCCAACAAAAAACAACTTGCAGTGATGTGGAATACTTTTTATAGTTGATGATAGCACATTTTAAAAAAAATGTACAATTCATTAAAGTCTATGGTTTAATTTACAGTTCCCTGTCTGTGTAAAATAGTTCCATGGAATTTTATTTTTAATATTTATTCTGTTACCTATTATACAGACAAACATTTCTCCTTTTATCACACTAAGTTATATATTTCAATGCTGTTAATTGCATTCATAATGTTATGCTACCTTCACCACCATTCATTATCTAGACATTTCCATAATTACAAATAGGAGCACTGTGCATTTTGAGTCTTAACTAACTATTCTCTATCCAAAGAACTTAGTAGCCTATATTCCAAATTCTGATGCTATGAGTTTGCTTATTCTCACTGTTTCAAATCAGTGAGATCATATAATATTTGTCCTTTGTCCCTATTTTATCTCACCCAATATGGCTTCGCATTTTATCCATGTTTTCTCAAGTACCAAGACTTCATTTCTTTTAGGAGCTGACTAATAAGCTAATGCATATTATTGCATTGTATGTATACATATATCAATTTGGGGGGGCGTTTGTGCTTTTGGCATCTGACTGAAGAAACCACAGCTCGGTTCAGTGAAGGTTATGAAGATTTAACCTATACATTTTTATAAAAGAGTTTTATCAGTTTTAGCTTTTATGTTTAGGTATTTGATCCTGTATGAGTTAATTTTTGTATAAGGTGGGAATTTATCCATTCATAAGTGACTGCAGAGTTGGGTTGCTTCCATCTTTTGTCAATTTTGAATAATGTTGCTCTGAACATTGGTCTGAAAATATTTGTTTGAGTCCCTGCTTTCAATTTTTTGTATATATACCTAGTAGCAGGCTTATTGGGTTATATGGTAGTTGATATATACATAGCTTTCTGAGGAACTGCCAAACTGCCTTTCCCAACAGCAACCCATTTATTACTACTGCCAGCAATGAATGACTGTTCCTATTTCTATGCATCCTTTCACACATTTATTATTTCCCATTTTTTTAATAGCAGCTGTTCTTGTGGGTGTGAAATGTTATCTCACTGTGGTTTTGATTTGCATTCCTCTTATGATGACTAATAATATTGAGCTTCTTTCTATGTGCTTTCTGGCCATTGGTTTGTAATTTTAAAATCACAACTGTGTGATACTAGCATAATGATAGAAATATAGACCAATAGAGTAGAACTAATATTTAATAGAAAAATGCATGGATTTAACAAAGGTGCCAACACAACTTCATGGAGAAAGAATAGCCTTTTCAATAGTTAGTGCTTGGACAGCTGAATATCCACCTGTAAAAGAATGAGCTTGATTTCTACTTCCCACCTTATAAAAAAATTAACACATGCAGTAACAAACACCTAAACATAAGAGCTAAAACTAGTAAAACTATTATAAGAATACATAGGTTAACACTTCATAACCTTCATTGAAGTGGGCTGTGGTTTCTTTGATAGGATGCCAAAAGTACAAAAGTCCAAAAAAAATGGAATTGGACTTCATCTAAATTTAAAATGTTTATGCATCAAAAACACTACCCAGAAAGTGAAAATAAATTCCAGGAAATAGAAGAAGATTGAGCAGAACATATATGTATCTGTTAAGGTGTATTATCTAGACTATATAAGGAATGTTTACAACTCAACAATGGGGCAACAAAAAAGACCAACAAAAAGATTTGAATGGCTACTGTTTCAAAGAAGATAAACAATAGCCAATATGCATATGAAATGTTGCTTAATATCATTAAGCAAAACAAATCAAAACCACACTCACTAGGACTGCTATGATCACAAAGACAGGTAATCACAAGGGTTTACAAGTATATTCAGAAATTGAGACCCTCATTCTTTGCTGATGTACATGGAATGTAATATGGTGCAGTTACTTTGCAAAATAGTTTCACAGTTACTCAAAAAGTAAACATTGAATTAAAATATGTCTAGGCATTTCTACTGCCAGTTATAGACAAAGAAAATTAAAAAGTGAAATCCACACAAAAACTTGAGCATGCACAATCATAGCAGCATTATTCATGATAATTAGAAAGTGGAAACCATCTGAAGTTCCATCAACTGATGAACTGATAAGCGAAATTTGATAAAGTCACGTAATGGAATGTTATTCGGCCATAACAGTAACAAAGTGCTGATTCATTCTACAGCATGATGACCTTGAAAAAATTGTTCTAAATAAAATAGGTCAGATGTATAAGGCTACATGTTATATTATTCGATTTATTAAATGTCCATAATAGATACATTTACAGATAGAAAGTTTGTTAATGGTTGCTGGGAAATGTATAGATGGAAGATTTGAGAATGATTACTAATTGGTATGGGATTTCTTTTGGGGGTTGGTGGAAAAGTGGTGATATTTGCATATTGTTATAAGTATCCTAGAAATCACTATAATGTATACTTTAAAAGGATGAATTTTATGGTATGTGAAGTAGATTTCAATTAAAAAGCTTTATATTTATAAACTGAAATTCAGATTCATAAATAGAAAAAAATAACCAATTGGATGAAATAAAAATTTTATTTATGAACTGCCTGACCATATACTCTAATACTATAATTTCTACTGTAATATGAATCTCCTTATTTGTGTTTCATCAGTATTTAAACATATCTTAACACTGAATAAATGACATGAATAGTGTCCTTAGATTGAAGGACTTTATATGTAAGGATATGATTTCTCTTGTAAATAATCTCTAAAATTTTGTAAAATTTTTGAACAGACAGTTGACAAACATTCTCAAATGCATATGGACTAGAAGGGATTTATGCCTAGCTGAATCAATATTGATATTGTAATAATTGACATAAAATATGAGTAAAGTAAATTTAATTTTCCTTATTATGCCAAAGACATTGGTGCACAATAAACAAAGTAAAGAACTGTTTTGTTTTGTTAAGGCTTCCAGAATACAATGTACCAGAAGGAATGGCTTTTTAAAAAGGGAATTTATTAAGTCACAAGTTTACAGTTCTAAGGCCATAAAAATGTCCAAACTAAGGCATCCAAACAAAGATACCTTGACTCAAGAAAGACCCATCTAGAAGGTCCATGGATTGCACCTGGTGGTCCTTTGACTCCTGATTTCAAACAGGTTCCCAGGGTTTATTTTCTTTCTGTATTTCCAAATGTCTCTGTCTGTGTCAGTTCTAAAGCTTTTCTCAAAATGGTTCCCTCTTAAAGGGCTCCAATGAGCAACCCACCTTGAAAGGGTGAAGATACATCTTCATGGAAACCACCTAACCAAAAGATCACACACACAATTGGGTGGGTCACATTTCCGTGGAAATGTAATAAAAAAAGATCCCATCCAACAATGTTGAATCAGGATTAAAGAACATGGGTTTTCTGGAGTACACAATGGTTTCAAACCAGCACAAGACCTAAAACAGAAAGAGAAAAAAAATGTAACAGAAGACAAGTGTAGATAAATTTTGCTTCTTGTGTTGGGAAGTTATGTTACATTAACTAAAGCACAAACTAGAAGGTGAGAAAATAAAAGATTTGATCACACCAATCTTAATCATCACTTAATCATTACTGAATATTAATTGCATCATTAATCATTCTTTGAGTTAAACAAAGGTTGACTATGTATAAGAAACAACTACAAACTAATTTTAAAAAGACAAGATAGATGATTAAATAGATAGGCAGACTGATGACAATGTAGCAAACGCTAACAATTTGTAAATTTGAGTATCTGGGTAGGGAACATGTTGGAGTTCTATGACGTTTTTGCAACTTTCCTGCAAGTTTGAATTATTTCATGAATGTTTTTAAATGTTTTAAAAAGCAGAAAATATAAATAGGAAAATGGACAAAGAATTGAATTGAAAACTACAGAAGGGCACGTTGATCTGCTAATGATGCAATGAGCCGCAAATACATTGAGTAAGAGGAACACATTAAAATAATTATAACATTTTATATTGCTGAAGATATTCAAATTTAGAACGCTGAAATATTATAATTCACAATATGTGGAAACAGAATGTCACATATGTGGTGAGTGCTAGTGCAGGTTAAAACAGATTTCACATTGTCACACTGTGCCAGTTTCAAAGTGTTATTCACCTCAGAAAGCTGTATTTTAATCCTAATTCAGTCTTGTGGGGTCAGTCATTTATTTTAATCCAGATTGTTTTTTTTGTTCTTTTTTTTTTTTGCCAATTACAGGAAATCTCTCCATGTCACTGCAGAGTTGTTTCTCTTTCCTCTCTAAAAACTCTTCTCTTCAGCATTGGCTAACTCCTCTAAGAAAAGAAACATGTAAATGGTGACAGCCAGATTGTTTTTAATTAAATTATCTCCAAAGAGAGGTGAGGTGCCCAATTGTGGGGTGACCTTTTGATTAGATGGAGATGTGATGCCACCTGTTGTTGGTGGGTCTGGATTTATTTACAGGAATCCTTTAAAGGAGGAAACATTTTGGAGAGTGCTCAGAGCAGAGTAGAGCAGACACAGGCACTGACACATAATATTTGCTCCTGGAAATCTTGGACTACATTCACAGAAACTGCTCCTGGAGGACTCTAAGGATTAGAATTTTACTGTCCCTCTACTATTGTGGTCTTTTCAGATTTTTACATGTTTTTTTTCTTCCTAGAAAATCATTCAGTTCTATAGATTTTGAAATTTTTTAAAAAGGGAATTACATATACTGTGATTAAAATGTGTGTGCTTCTTTAAATAGCTCTTTAAAAAGACAGTTGGACATGAGAACAGATATTTTATAAGTTAGAATTGGGCAGGTTAAAATGTATGCATTTTTCACAATTTAAGGTGCCTTGTGGGTTTTCAGTAGAAATGAAAGAATTCTTCCCTAATGACCTGAGAACTTTGCTGGCACTCATAAGGAAAAGTTCCCTGGGAACATGTGGCTGCTGGCACCCACTGGGACTACTCTAATGTCATTTTCAGGGAACTGGCAACGTGATTTTGCCTCTCCTTGCTGTTACTCTGACTATTTTACTTCTTTCCTAAGTCTACTAGATGAGGACCTGCCACCTATAATACTGTAAGAATATCCCAATATCTCATCAACTGTCAGTTGCCTTACTAAGTTACTTGAACTCATTACAGTCCTTTTCTGACCCCAAGTTTCCAAGCTCTCTCCCCTGAGCAACAAGACAGAAATCCAAAATTTACCAGATTGTCAAAAAAATATTGTGTAGCCACCTTGAAGAAGAGACTTTCAGGAATCCTAAATAGAGATGTTTTAAGATGTTTTCTAAACTTTGTAGGCTTACAGAGACTTGGGATTACAGATAGATGTGCAGGCCTTCTTGACACTGTGGAGACCTATAGCATCTGAATAACACAGCAGGAGAACTGGTAGAGAAAGATGAATGATGCTTCCACACTGGGATTCATCTTTGAGCAAAGACTTTAGTGCTCTTGACTACTACCTGAATTCAGTGTGCTACATACTTTTATCCAGTCCCAAAAAGAATTTTTAAACTTAATAACACAGGCTGAATGAGTGGTTCAGTGATAGAATGCTCACCTTCCATACAGGAGACCCAGATACGATTCCCAGACCATGCATCCCCACCCAAAAAATTAATAACACTATCTGTCATATAAATTAGTAGAATGATGTAACTATGCTCGTAACATAGACTACTTTCACTTGATTAACTAAAAAGGGAAACATTTGTGCAGCTGACTGGTTCATTAACTACCTCATGATTGGCTCTTCAAAGTTCTTAGGTCTCATGTCACCATAGATATCTATCAGGTTGTAGTGATACATCACTAAAACTCCCTTTATGTCTATACCCATAGACATACACAGGGATATTATCATATTTGAGAAATGAATTCCATTTAATCAAATTAGTTAAAATTATAGAGAAATCCTGGAAATCGGGTATAAGAACATTCTTTGAGCAAAGTTTGTTTTTTACTCTTGCTGACAATTTTAAGCGTTCAATCAGCGTGATAATCATTTTATATCAGCATTATTGATCCTTCCTTTATTGAATTTTATTAAAATTTCTCCATAGCTATAATTTTTTTCTCTCACATTATTCTGTACATTTTGACTTTTCAATGTTACGTTGATAGTGTCTATTTCTTTTGTAAGTAATCTAAAAGAATCACTCACTGTGATTCTTTTTTTTGGACAACTTCATTTTGCCATTAGTTTCCACTTTCATCTATATCAGTTACATCAATTTATCTTCATTTTGAAGTATACTTCATCTTCTGAAGTTATATATTTAAATTTTTTATTTATGAACTTTTTAAATATACCCACAAGTTTTTCTTTAAGAACAGAATTGGTATGTCTTAAAGATGACTTTAAAATTTAATTAGAAATATATTGAATTAAAATAGTTAACACAGTGACTCAGCAGGCAGAGTTGTTGCCTGCCATGCTGGAGACCTGGGTTTGATTACTGGTGCCTTGTTCATGCAAAAAATAAATTAATTAAAAAATCAATTAAAAATGAAATATTACTTAGGCTTCCTGTACTGGTTTGAAACTGTTAGGTACCCTAACAAAGCCATGTTCTTCAATCCAATCTTGTGGGGGCAGATATATTGTTGGGTGGGGCCTTTTGATTAGGTTGTTTCCATGGTGATGAGACCCATCCAGTTGTGGGTGGGTCAGTTTGCATTAGATGGAGATGTGACTCTGCCTATTCAAGGTATGTCTTAATCTGTTTACTGGCATCCTTTAAGAGAGGTGAGCATTTTGGAGAGAACATTGATGCAGACATTTGGAGATGCAGAAGGACCCAAGGAGCTAAGAAATCTGTTTTGGAAAGCAAGCCATAGGCCCTCCCATGTGACGGAGAAATCCACCCCAGATGATTAACCTTTCTTCAGTGATGGAATCCTTTTGTTTATGCCTTAATTTGGACTTTTTCATGGCCTTAGAATTGTACATTTGTAGTTTAATAAATCCCCTTTGTAAAAGCTGACCCATTTCTGTATATTTCATTCCAGCAGCATTAGCAAACCAACACACTTTATCAAATCTCATTTCCACAAATTTTAAGTATTGTTTGATTGTATTTTACATCTTTCTCTACATATTCAATATATATATGTGTGTACAAATTTAAGCATATGATATATACCAAAAATTGTAAAATTCATGATCTATCAATACCTAATATTTTATTGTGCTTATTGTGCTTTCATTATCATTTCAAAATTGTATTATAATTTTATCCTATTTAGTTTTGGTCAATAAAGATGAACTTCCTTAATTTGCATGTATATATATTAATTTATTCCTTATTTATGAATGTTTGGCTTTTAAAAATTATTTTGCAGTGCTTGCTTCAGCAGCATATATACTAAATAAAATTGGAATGATACAGTGAATCTTGGCATGGCTCCCGCACAAGGATGACTGCAAATTCAAAGTGTGCCATATTTAAAAAACTTATTTTGCAGTTACAAAACTGTTTCAATAAATATTCTTAAATAGAATACTTCATTATTGTACTAATATTGTAGCCACTGGCATATGTGGGCTCTTAAAATTTAAATATAATTTCTTAAAATAAAAATTAAATTAAAAATTCAGATTCTCAGTCATAGTTACATTTCAAGTGCTCAATAATTACTCTTGCTAGAAGCAGCCAAGTTATAGAACATTTCCATCAATTCAAAAGGTTCTATTGGCCAGTAATGATTATATATTCCAGCACATCTTATTATTGGAGAAATTTTGATAATTGTGGCTGCATGTCTTAAATTTGCATACTTTAAATCTGCATGCATTGAAATAAAAATAATTGTAGAATTTAATAGTCATACTGCTAATGTATGAAAGTACCTAATTTTCTAATTATCATCAATATTTGTTATCCTTTGGGGGAGACAAAATAAGAAAAACTGGTTTATTGTTACTATAATTTTCATTCATTGTTGATTATCGATGAGTTCTTTTTTTTCATTTTTTTTTAAATGAACATTGCTGATTCATTAAATTGCCTCTTTATATCAATTGGTTATATTTTCCCATAGAGACAAATGTACAAATTAGCAGGCATTTGAATTTATCTAGTTGATTTTATTTAATGTCTATGTAAATTTTTATCTGTATTTTTGCTTAGACTCAACAGTAAATTAATTTGTTAGTATGTCATTACTGTGTGGCCTAGAAAATGTTCAATTTCCCTTTCTTTGCAGCATTTTTCCTGGTACCCCTGTAGCTGTTGTCTTCCATATTCATCCTCAATAGATGTAGATTCAGCCATTTCGTGCCTTACCAGATCAGGTGAGGGAATTGGCCTTGAGCTGTATTTCCTGAGGACTGGCTCAGTGTGCAGATTCTATTTTAAATCTGTAACTGAAGGGAAGGTTACCATGCACAGGTTCCAGTCCAACTTCCAGTTCTTCATCTTCTGGCACTGGTCTGTTTGGATTGTTTTTCTGAACATCGTTTCCAGGTTTTCTGGTATTGAATCAAAGAACTGAGCCAACACTGTTCCCTGAAGAATGCACTTTTCAGCCCGTATATCTAACAGGCTATGTCTCCTTTTCCCCTACTTACAACCGTTTTAGCCATGGGAATTCCACTCTCCTCAGAAAGCATTTTGCTATTGCTTTTTTTCCCCTACATTTTTCTGCTATTAGCTGAACAAAACTGCTGTGGGATGTCCATGCTTGTGAAAAGTTCTGCATCTCTGAGTTAGTGGATCAGTGGGGGTAGACTTATCTTTTCATTTCTAAAGTGAGTCTTAAAAGAGAAGACATTTATTCTATGAATTAAAACTTAGCTCTATATTTTTACACTTTTTCTCCATCAAGTTCCACCTCACATAAGCATCGATTTCTACAAGGTTCCAATGTTTAGTTATCTGTCAGAATCACATTTTTAAAGATTTCTGAGATTTTAAAAAAATATTTCAGTGAATCTGCCTGAATATTTAATGAATAGTTGTGGGTGGCTTCCTTGAGGCCTGCAAGCAAGCTGTCATACTGAACCAGGAATTTCAATAAAAAAAATCTAAATTACATCTTTCACTATAATTAGGAGTGAACACTGATAAAGCTAGCATTGAGACTGATTTTTAAATGAATTTGGCATGTCAAATTTCTCCTCAATTTGTTGAGTCTGGGGATTGATGCATTGAAGTGTGTTGAATTCAAGGATTCCTTTAATAAAGCAATTTGAGATAATCCCTTAGTGAAAAGCTAGTTTACAAGAGTATTTTTTAATGTAAGTGGATATATTAGGAAATAAACATAATCCTTGGATAGTCTAAGGATTATCTAATATATAAACCACTAAATAAATAAACTTAAATAAATGAATATTGAAGAAAACATTTTAGAAAGAATAGATTTTACATTAGTATCTGCACAAAATCTTTTTATTTTCCAGGCATCCTTCTAACTGCTTTACATTACATTAAATTAAATCTCCACATGCCTGTGAGGAACCCATTGAGATTTTACATGTTAGTAAGCTGTGGCTCAAGAGGTTAAGAAGTTTGCCCAAGATCACACAGTAGAGAGGAAATCTAGCTTCAGTACACTTACTCAGTAAAGACTTATAAACCACATTAGCACATCAGTGGCTCTAAGCAGCTCTAGAGTGAAGAAATACTGTTTTTTACACTCCACTTTCCCTCCTCCCTCCATCCTCTCCTTATTTGTTAGTCTACAATCTGTTTTCTGTCTACAAATTGTTGTTTCTAATCATCTCTTTTAAATGACATCATACAATTTTTCTCCTTATGTTTCTTGCTTATTTCACTTTGCATGACATTTGCAAGTTTCTGCCATTTTCTTGCTTGTCTCATACATTCATTTATATTTATGGCTGAATACCATTTCATTGTGTGTATGTGCTATGTTTTGGTTGTCCATTCATTGTTGATGGACATGAGTTGTTTCCAGCTTGGGCTGTTGTGAATCATGATGCTATAAAGATTGCTGCATAACATCAATGACCTTGTTTTAACCGTCTTTGGGTATAAACATAGAAAGGGATTTTTGGGTCACATAGGAATTATATATTTAACTTTTTGAGGAGAAGTCCTATTGCTCTACTCAGCAGCTGCACCATTTTACATCCCCACCAACAATGCACTAGAGTTCTGATTTCTCAGCATCATTTCCAACACTTGTTATTTTTTGTTTTTAAATAAAAAGTCCTTATATGTGTGAAGTAGTATCGCATTGTGGTTTTCATTTGCATTTCTCTAGTACCAAAGATGTTGAGCATCTTTTTGCATGTTTATGGGACACTTGTGTATCTTCTAAGGAGAAATGCCTATTCAAGTCCTTTGTCCAGTTTTGATTGGGTTGTTTTGTTGCATTGTAAAAGATTTTTCTATATTCTGAGTATTATACCCTTATCCAACATATGATTTGCAACTATTGTCTTGTACTCTGTGTGTTATCTTTTAACTTTCTTAATAACTTCCTTCCATCTGTTCTAGTTTTCTAGCTCTGGAATTTGATATACTAGAAGAAATAGAATGGCTTTTAAAGGGAGGTATTTATTAAGTTGCAAGTTTACAGTTCTAAGGCCATGAAAAGGTCCCAAGCAAGTCTACAAAAATGTCCAAATGAAGGCACCAACAAGAGGTTATCTTCACTTAAGAAAGGCCAATGACATTCAGGGTTTCTCTCACAACTGGAAAGTCACATGGTGAACATGACAGCATCTGTTAGCCTTCTCACCAGGCCTCTTGTTTCATGAAGTTCCCCTGGGGTGTTTTCCTTCTTCATCTCCAGGTCTCTTGCTGCATGGGCTCTAGTGGGTCTTGGGCTCTAAAACGGGGGTTCTCTCCATAATATTTCCTCTTTTAAAGGATTCCAGTAAACTAATCAAGATCCACCTGGAATGGGCAGAGTCACAACTCCATGGAAGCCATCTAGTCAAAAGTTACCACCCACAATTGGGTGGGTCTCACCTCCATGGAAAAATTAAAAATCTCCCAGCCAGCAATGTTGAATAAGGATTTAAAGCATATGGCTTTCCTGCAGACCACAAAATAAAATGGGCATACCCTCTATGAACAAAATTTTGATGATATAAAATTTATCTATTTTTTCTTTTGTTTCCAAATCTTTTTGCTAAATCCCAAGTCATGACCCTATGTTATCATCCAAGAATTTTATAGTTTCTGCTTTTACATTAAAGTCCTTGATCCATTCCAATTTGATTTTTGTATATAGTATGAGGTAAAGGTCTAACCTCATTCTTCTGCATGTAGCTTTTCAGTTTTTCCAATATCATTTATGGAAGATACTCTTCTTCCTGCACTGCATATATTTAGCAGCCTTGTTTAAAACCAGATGTCTATTTCTGGACTTTTAATTCTGTGTTACTGACCTACATGTCTATCTTTGTGCCTGTACCAGAATCTTTTGATTATTGTCACTTGTCATACAATTTAAAGCCAGAACCTCTTGTCTTTCCATATAAATTTAAGAACTTTTTTTTTCCATTTCTGCAGAAATGGTTGCTGAAATTTTTTTTTTTTTTTTTAGAGAGAGGGAGGAAGGGAAGGAAAGACAGAGAGAAGGAAGGAAGGAAGAAAGGGAAACATCTTTAAACATTTTCTTGTTTTATTGTATTTTGTTTGTTTGTTTGTTTTTTACATGGGCTGGGGCCGGGAATCGAACCGAGGTCCTCCGGCATGGCAGGCAAGCACTTTGCCCGCTGAGCCACCGCGGCCCGCCCAAGTTGCTGAAATTTTAACAGGGCTGCATTGAAAATGTATTTTGCTTTCTCCATTTTCTCTCTTTTATGCCTTCTAACCAAAATAGGCCTGCCTGACAAGTGCAGTACCTTAGAGTTTAACTACATGTCAACTATACCTCATCATAATTCTAAACATCATGGCCATCACTGTGCTAAGACTCATTTTTTTACATAAGTTCTGTGACTAAGCATGTAATCAATCTGTGCCTGCTCAATAATTAGATCACTTCTAACAACATCATCTGGGGTCACTGTGCTTATTTTCCTAAAACCTGCCTGTGCCTGTTTGAAACTTCTGTTTCCCAGAAATACATGTACTTTAATCCTGATTCAATATTGTTTAGTGTAAAACCTTAAATTAGATTGTTTTCATAGAGAATGACCAACAACTGTGGGTGTGACCTTTTGATTAGGTGGAGATGTGACTGCCCATTCAAGTTGTATCTTGATTAGTTTTCTAGAGTACTTTAAATGGAAAGACATTTTGGAGAGACCTCAAAGCTGACACAGACAGAGAAGTTTGGGGCTGCAGAAAGAAAACACCATGGCAGAAGCTGTTTGAAAACAGAAGACACCAGTCACATGCATTCACAGCTCACAGAGGTGCAGTGGCCATTCACAAGTCAAGGTATTTTTTCTTGGATGTGTTATTTTGAACATTTTTATGGCCTTAGAACTATAAATTTGTAACTTAATAAATTTCATTTTAAAAATCCATTCTATTTTTAGTATATTGCATTCTGGAAGCATTAACAAACCAATACACTGTGCATCTTTTAATTCTATAAAACTTATCAAAATTATGGTAGTTTGGAGAAACAAATTGTAGGCCAATAGGCCATCTAATCTCCTCATGTGTACCTGGGAATAAACGTCTGTCTTTGAAACCCCAGTGTTTCAGGAATTGGTCATTGAATGCATTGGACAAAATAATCCACCAACTTTGCCTGGTAACATACTCACTTTGACAAATGTTTCAGTTTTATACGCACCTATAACCCAAATGTCAAATATTATATATTGGCTCAGATAGGAAAAAAGTCTAAAAAGTTGGAAAAATAGAATTCTTTTATGTTGAATTCCTTAAATAATATATTACATGTTCTTTCATCAGGTTTTCATATATATAGAAGAATATAAGTAATTTCTGTGTACTTTGAAATAACTATAGTTTCAAATTCATTTGGATATATATCAGAAAGTATTTTCACAATAAACTGGGGAGTATAAAAATAAAACATAAAAAATAAATCTCTTGGAAGCTTTAAGTATTTAAGAGGGAGCATAGTTTACTTCTCATCAATGTATCTTTTGAGCAAATATTTTAAATTCCTGTTATAATATGTTACTATATTTCTCAAATTTTTCTTAAATTTTGTTAGCCTCAATGAATCAGAGCCCCAACAGATGGGTGGCTTAGATCTCTACAGTTTCATAAGCTTTGTGGGTAAATCTGACAGTGGAGTTTGATAAACTTATAATAACCACCTGAAGTGAAAACAATATAAAAATATCTCCTTCTAACATCACAAAACACACAGACATCAAAATAATGAACAGAAAGTGTCTCTCTCATTCCAGTATCAGTCACCTTGAAATTTTATCATTGGAAAACAGCACAGATGTGAACATTTTACAGTTCCAGGCAGTGAATGTTTTTTAAGCCTCTTGCATTCTTGCTAGAGTAATGTGGCAAGTCCCTGCAGTAGCTGCTGGCATCTGATGTATGAATATCATCATTTTCTTTTAATATTACCTGTAAGTCTGGAAATGAGATTTTGACATATATATGGAGATTTTTATTTCTTTTTTTCTTATTATAATGGTTTCAACATGTTGAGTGCCTACCATGGCTTATATACACAAATAGTTTCAACTATGTTTGATAGCAGTCTTCTTCTCTTTTCCTCCCTTACTCCTTTTCCTCCTCCTCCTCATCCTTTCTCTCTCTCTCTCTCTCTCTCTCTCTCTCTCTCTCTCTCTCATGCTCCCTCTCCTACCTTTCCCCTTCTCCTTTGTCCTGCTGGAGACTCCTACCTTGATCCCTATCTCCCAGCATATACTCTCTTTGTACTGTAATACTCTAGATATATGTTCTAAAATGTGAAGGCACAGACCTAGTGGGTTTGTTTTTTCTTGACTACTGCTCTTATCTATCTGACTTTTCAGACTTTGATTTGTACACTTTATTTTCAAAGCATTCACTCTTTCTTTGAATGTTTTGTTTTGTCCTGTACCATTCTGCTCTGGTTTTGTCCTCGTTTTTATGTGGCAAGTTCAGGTTAAAGATTCATCTTTCTCCCTCACAGAATTTTGTAAGGATTGTTCTTTTTTCACTTTTTTAAACATTTTTAAATTGTGAAATATAACATACATACAGAAAAATAAATTGTCAAGTACATTTCAACAGATAATTATGGACAGATTTTAATGTTTGGTATGAGTATACCATATAATGATTCCATAGTCATACTCATTTGCTAAGTCCTTTTTCCTCTGTTATACTCCTCCTTCTCTTTAAATAACATATAGACATAAAAGCATTTCAAACTACATTGCAACAATTAGTTGTGGAACATATTTCAGAATTTGGTATGGGTTACAATCCTATAATTTTAGGCTTTTATTTCTATCAGTTCTAAGGTACTGGAGGCTAAAAGAAATATCAGCATAATGATTCAGCACTGATACTCATTTGTTAAACCCTGTCTTCTCTGTATAAACCCCCCATAACCTTTAATCTTCCTCTCTTTTTTTAATTTTAAACATTTTTATTGTACAGTATAACATCTATACAAAGCAAAGAAATAAAAAAGCAATACGTTTCAAAGTCCTTTTCAAAAAGTAGTTACAGGGTGGGTCACGGTGGCTTAGCAGGCAGAGTTCTCACCTGCCATGCCGGAAACTGGGCTTCGATCCCCAGTGCCTACTCATGCAAAAAAAAAAAAAAGTAGTTACAGGACAGATCCCAGAGTTTGTCATGGGCTACCGCATGGTCCTCTTATATTATTTCTTCTAGCTGCTCCAGAATATGGGAAGCTAGAGGGCTTAAATATTACGTTATCATTACAATAGACTCTTTTCCTTATTTTTAACATATATACAAAAAAAGCTATAAATTGCAAAACACAGCACCACAATTAGTTGTACAACAGATTTCAGAGTGTGACATGGGTAACAATTTCACAATTTTAAGTTTTTACTTATAGCTGTTCTACAATACTGGAGATTAAAAGAGATATTAATTTAATGATTCAGCATTCATATTCATTTTTTAAATCCTATCTTCTCTGCATAACTCCATCATCAATTTTGATCTTTCCATCCCTCTCTTTAGGAGTGTATAGGCTATGGCCATTGTAAATTTTTCATATTGGAAGGGTCTGTCTCTAATATGGGGTAGGGAGATGGAACTATCTGATGTTCTGGAGAGGCTGGGCTAGGTTTCAGGGCTTATTTGGTCAGAGGCCCATCTGTAGTTATCGGTTTCTGGAAGTTACTCTGGAAGTTATATAAGTTTCTGGAATCTTATCGATTAACCTAGCTGTTCTTCAGGATTGGTTGGAATGACCCTGGTTGGGGATTGGCAGGTTATGATAGATAGGAAGGTATAACTGGAGCTTGAATAGGAGCAACCTCCAGAGTAGCCTCTTGACTCTATTTGAACTCTCTCTGCCACTGATAGTTTATTAGTTACATTTCTTTTCCCTCTTTTGGTCAGATTGGAACTGTTGATCCCATGGTGCCAGGTCAGGATTCATCCCTGAGAGTCCTTCCCCAATCCTCAGGGAGACTTCTATCCCTGGATGTCATGTCCCATGAAGGAAGCAGGGCAATGATTTCACTTGCAGAGTTGGACTTAGAGAGAGTGAGGTCACATCTGAGCAACAAAAGAGGTCCCTAGAAGTAACTTTCAGGCATGCCTATGGGTAGTCTAAGCTTCTCTGCTACCTACATAAGCTTCACAAGAGTAAGCCTCATGATCAAGGACATGGCCTTTTGAATTGGGTGTCCCTAAGGTTTGGCACAGTATCAGGGAATTCCCTGGTGGTAAGGTTTAATAGTTTCATATTCTTTCTCTACCTTTCAGGGGACTTTGCCAATACTTTTTTGATCACCTGGTTAATGTACTCTAGAATGTATCCAGGCATTGCAATAATCTATACAGGATTAAAGGATTGCTCTTATTCTGTGTGCCCTGTGTTTCAATTGTTCAAATGAGCTATGCAGATAGGTTGAATTAGATTATGCAGTACAGAAAATTTCAGTTTCAGACCAAATAAAGCTTTCTTCCATTGGTCTCAAAGAGTGTGTGTTGTTCTAAAATAAAGATACTGTCTTCCTTAACCCTATGTTCTGAATTACTATAACCCCAACCTGTTGGGCTTCATTCTTAGCTATAAAGATCAGGTTACATGTACAAAACAGCCTCTCAAAATCCAGAAATAATAATCACAAATCCAGATTTAATGTGTCTGTTCTAAAAACTTACAATCTAAGCCCCTATTTTCTTTTAAGCATTTTCTAAAGGAGACTGTACCATCCTTGTCATTTTGTTTCTGGCTTATTTTATCTCACCAAATGTCCCACATGTTCATTCACATCGTTACACACCTCATGACTTTGTCTCTTTTTGTAGCCACACACCCTTTGTTCATAAGTATACACCATCGTTTGCCAATCAGGTTCTCCATCAGTGCATCCTTCAGTCACCTGCATTCATTGGGCATTATGTAGATGGCCCAAAGTCAACAGTCCATCAACATCCTCAATTTTAGATAATTTCATTGTTCCAAGAGAAAGAAAACCAATGAACACACCCTCATCAAATAGGAAATCTAAACCTCCTCTTAACTCTTGTCCCTCACCCCATTATTTTCCCCTGCTGCTGCTGTGCTAGTGCTGATGGCTTCCTTTTGAACATAGCTGATAGCATGCAATAGTAGTTTCCCCTGTACTCTGGACTTAAACACTCTGTGTACAGAAATCATGTCTTTGAAGTAATTTTTGTGAGAACTAATTCATATTTCTAGTGTTTATCAATGGGACATGTAGCTCTATCCAACCCCTTTCAATCTTGTCATCTTCATTACAGTAATACTATTTATAGACCCACTGGAGAACCACCTTCATACCTATCTATTCCCAAACATTGGAGTTCAATGTCATTAACTCACTGTTCACCCATCTCTAGCTTCTATGTATCTCTAAGTCCCCTATATTTTGTAATACAAGCCTCTGATTATACCTTTATGCTGATCATAAAAGTGGAATCACGCAATGTCTATTCTTTCATGTCTAGCTAATTTCACTCAGCATTATGCCATCAAGGTCATCCATTGTGTCTTATAGGTGTGAGTTGGTACTTCATTGTAGTCTTGATCTGCATTTCCCTTATAGCCAATGAAAATAAGCATCTCTTCATGTGCTTTTGATTCATCTGTATTTGCTTTCAGAAAAACGCCTATTCATATCTTTAACCCATTTTATAATTGGGTTGTTTGTTCTTTTGTTATTGACCTGTATGGTTTCTTTGTATATACAGGAAATCAAACTTTTGTCTGATATGTGGTTTCCAAATATTTTCTTCCATTGAGTTGGTCATCTCTTCACCTTTTTGACAAAGACTTTTGAGGTTCTCAGAAGCATTTGATTTTGAGGCGTTTCCATTTATCTATTTTTTTTTCTGTTGTTACTTGTGTTTTTGGTGTAAAGTTCCCTCTTATTACTAGGTCTTGAAGATGTTTCCCTACATTTTCTTCTAGAAACTCTATGGTGATAGTTGTTTACATTTAAGTGAAGTGTTTGATTTACTTTGAGTTAACTTTTGTGTAGGTTGTAAGATAGAAGTCCTCTTTCATTCTTTCTTTTGGCTTTTGATATCCAGTTCTTCCATGCCCAATATTGAAAGGCAATTTAGTCCCAGTTTAGAGGACTTGGGGGCCTTGTCAAAAATCAGTTGACCATAGATATCATGGTCTATTTCTGAACTCTCAATGTTCAATGCTTCTATGTTTGTGTCAGTACCATACTGTTTTGACCACTGTAGCTTTATTGTAGGTTTTACAATCAGGGAGTGTTAATTCTCCCACTTCATTCTTCTTTTTTAGGATGCTTTTAGCTATTCAGGGTCTCTTTCCCTTCCAGATGAATTTGGTAATTAGATTTCCCAAATCTTCAAAGTAGGTTGTTGGGATTTTGATTGGTACAGTGTTGAATCTGTAGATTAATTTTGGGAGAATTGACATCTTAACTACATTTAGCCTTCCGATCCATGAGCAGGCAATGTCTTTCCAACTATATAGTTCTTTGATTTCTTTTAGCAACGTTATGTAGTTTTCTGTGTACAATTCCTTTACATCCCTAGCTAAGTTTATACCTAAGTGCTTGATTCTTTCAGTTGCTATTTCATATGGAATTTTTTCCCTAACTGACTCTTCAGCGAGGTCATTGTTTGCATATAGAAATGTTACTGATTTTTGCACATTAATTTTATATCCTGCCCCCTTGCTGAATTTATTAGCTCAAGTAACTTTGCTTTAGATTGCTCAGGATCTTCCAAGTATAGTATCATGTCATTTGCAAATAATGAGAAAAGTTTTACTTCTTCTGTTCCAATTTGGATGCATTTTACTTCTCTGTCCTGCCTGATTGTTCTGGCTAGAACTTCTAGTACAATGTTGAATAATAGTGGTGACAGTGAACATCCTTGTCTTGTTCTTGATCTTAGGGTGGGCATTCACCCTCTCTCCATTGAATATTGTGCTGGTTATCCATTTTTCATATACTCCCTTTATCATATTGAGGTAGTTACCTTTGATACCTATATTTTTGAGAGTTTTATCAGAAAAGGATGCTGAATTTTGTTGAATACTTTCTGAGCATCAATCAAGATGATCATGTGCTTTTTCCCTTTCAATTTGTTAATGTGCTGTATTACATTAATTGATTTTCTGCATTGAATCATCCTTGAATTCCTGTTATAAACCCCACTTGGTCATGGTGTATAATTCTTTTAATGTGTTGTTGAATTCAATTTGATAATATTTTACTGATAATTTTTGCATCAATGTTCATTAGGGAGATGGCCTGTAGTTTTCCTTTCTTATACCATCTTTACCTTGTTTTGGTATTAAAATGATATTAGCTTCATAAAATGAATTAGGTAGAGTTCTTTTTTCCTCAATTTTTTGGAAAAGTTTGAGCAGAATCAGTGTCAGTTCTTTTTGGAATGTTTGATAAAATTCCCCTGTGAAGCCATCTGGTCCTGGGCTTTTCTTTGTAGGAAAGTTTTTGATAACTGATTGAATCTTTTCACTTGTGATTGGTTTGTTGAGATCTTCTATTTCTTCCTGAGTCAGTGTAGCTTTTTTGTGTGTTTCCAGGAATTTGTCCATTTCTTCAAAGTTGTCTAGCTTGTTGGTGTATAGTTGTTCATAGTATCCTCTTATGATTTACTTTATTTCTTCAGGGTCTGTGGTAACACACCCCTTGTCATTTCTGATTTTGTTTAATTGCATTCTCTCTTTTTGTCTTTGCTACTCTTGCTAGTGGCCCATCAATTTTACTGATTTTCTCAAAGAACCAATTTTTGGTTGTACTGATTCTTTCTATTGTTCTTTTATTCTCCCATTCATTTATCTCTGATTTGATGTTTGTTATTTCTCTTCTATTTGCTTTGGGGTTAGTTTGCTGTTCTTTCTCAAGGTCCTCCAGGTGTGCTCTTAAGTCCTCGATTTTTGCTGTTTCTTGTATTTTAAAGCAGGCACTTAAGGCAATAAATTTCCCTCTCAGCTCAGCTATTGCTGTGTCCCATAAGTTCTGAAAAGTTGTAGTCTCATTTTCATTCATCTCCAGATAGCTACTGATTTCTCTAGCAATTTCTTCTTTGACCCAGTGGTTGTTTAAGAGTGTGTTATTTAATCTCTCTATATATGTGAATGTTCTCATTCTTTGGTGGTTATTGAGATCCAGTTTTATCCCATTGTGAATAGAGAAAGTGCTTTGAATAATTTCAATGTTTTTAAATTTATAAAGACCTGTTTTGTGCCCCAGCATATGATCTACCCTGGAGAATGTTCCATGAGCACAAGAAAAGAATGTGTATCTTTGTGCTTTGGGGTACAATGACCTATATATATCTTTTAGGTCTAATTTATTTATCAAGTTATTTAGCTCTCTATTTCCTTGTTGATCTTCTGTATTGTTGTTCTATCTATAGAGGAGAGTGGTGTATTGAAGTCTCCAACTGTTATTATTGACACATCTATCACTCCCTTCAGTTTTGCCAATGTCTGCCTCATGTACTTTGGATATCCTTGATTGGGAGAATAAACACTTATGATTGTTATATCTTCTTGGTGAATTGACCCTTTAATTAGTATATGGTGTCCTACTTTGGTCTTATGTTGTCTTTACATTTAAAGTCTATTTTGTCCGATATTAGTATAGCTACTCCTGCTTTCTTTCGGTTACAACTTGTGTGGAAAGTCTTTTTCCTTCCTTTCACTTTCAATCTATTTGTATCCTTGTGCCTAAAATGAATGTTTTGTAAGTAGCATATAGCTGGATTATGTTCATTAATCCATTCTGCCAATCTGTGTCTTTTAATTGGTAAGTTTAGTCCTTTAACATTCAAAGTTATTACTGAAAATGCATTTCTTGAATTCACCATCTTATCTTTTTTATGTTATTTGTCAGATCTATATATTCTTTTTCCTCTTTCTCTTTGTATTCTTTAAATTACACTTTCTGGTACTCTTCAGTTCTGTGCCCTCCTCCAGTCCTCCCAGTCTTATCTTTTTTATCAGCCAGCAGAACTTCTTTTAGTATTTCTTGTAGAGCCAGTTTCTTGTTGCCAAATTCTTTCAAAACTTTTTTGTCTGTGAAAACTTTAGTTTTTCCCTCAGTGTTGAAGGACAGTTTGGCTGTGTACAGAGTTCTTAACTGAAAGTCTTTCTCTTTCAGGATCTTGAATATATCATACCACTGCCTTCTCACCTCCAGGGTGCTAGTGGAGTTGTCTGAACTCAGTCTTATTTGGTTTCCCTTGTATGTAGATTATTTTTCTCTTGTCACTTTCAGGATTTTCTCTGCTTCTCTTTAACATTTGACAGACTGATTAGTGTGTGCCTTGGGGAAGGTTTATTTGGATTTGTTCTGTTTGAAGTTTGTTGGGCTTCCTTGACTTGTATGTTTATGTCCTTTATGAGGGTTGGTAAGTTTTCCCCCCATTATATCCTCTACTACTCTTCCTAGCACTTTACTCCTCTCATAAAGTATTGGGGCACCAATAATTGTCATATTTGTGCACTTTGTATTGTCTATCATTTCTCTGAGGTCCAATTCAATTTTTTCCCATCTTTTTTGCCATTTGCTGTTTTGAGTCTTCAAAGTTAGTTATCCTGTCCTCTATATCACTTATTATTTCTTCTGTATTTTCAAATCTGGTATTGTGTGCCTCTAATTTTTTTTGTTTGTTTGGTCAACAGAGTCTTTAATCTCTGTGATGTCTGCTATTTTTCTATTTATTCTTTCAAATTCCTCTTTATTCTCTTCTACTGTCTTTTGCTCTCCTTTATGTCACTTGCTATCCCACTTATTTTAGTAAGCAGAGTTATATGAACATCTTTGATTAGTTGTTCCAATGTCTGTGTTTCCTTTGGTGTTTTAATTTGGTCATCAAGCAGGGCTATATCAGTCTGCATTGTAATATGCTTAGCGATCTTCAGCTGTCTTCATGGCAAGTAAATATCTTGATTGATTTACTCTGGAACTTGATTTCTTTCAGTAATCTAAGACCTTGTGTTTGCAGGATGGATGTACAGCAGGGAGCAGGGTATGGGGTGGGGCACTCATTGTGGTGATTTGCTTCAGGGCAGGTATAGACACAGGTTGAGGATGTTATGCTGATGCTTGTGAATGTGGGCACCCAACAGCCAGGGAGGGTGTAGCTGTGTGGATGCACTGGTTTGAAGGGCATAAAATTGGTGTGCTCTCATCTAAGGCACGGGGCCTTTGGTATGCATGTGTACAGCTGTGACAACAGGTTGGTCTTTCACCTTCATGGATTAAGGGCAGTTGTGTCCCAGCTGTGCATGTCAGCACTTCCTCACAGCTAGGAAGTGTGGTTGAGGGCTGTGAGCATGCACGGTTCTAGGACTGCTATAAGCTGAGATTCCCAGAGCTGAATGATGTGATTGGGAGCCTGTGTGCATGTGTGGTACTAGGACTGCTGTAAACTGAGATTCCCAGAGCTAAATGATGTGACTAGGGACCCGTGCACATGTGTGGGTCTAGGAGTGCTTTAAACTGATGCACAGAGCTTGAAAGGTGCAGGATAAGGCTGTGTGACAGGGCGGGCAGAGGGCTGGGGTAGCCTGTGTATGGAGGTTAGTTCCTGCAGCATTTATTCACTGGCAACAGCCTTCAGGGAACACGGAGTGGGAGGTAGTGCTCAGGAAGGATGCAGGCAAGGTGGGTTGGTCTGCACTTGAGGTAGGGGTGTGGGGCAGCTACGTGCACTGGGGGCTGGTGGGGTGGGGGTACCCAGAGCATGGGGAATGGGAGCGGGTGATGGGGTTCTGGTGCGTGGTATGTAAGGTGAGTCTCCTGTCACCAGGCTGCACTGGTGTGGGTGGCATGCCCAAGGAACATGGCCTGGATTACTTCCTAGTCCTGGCTCCCATCCATGTACAGACTCCATGCCTCCACACTAGGCTCCAGATGTATGCCTCTCAGTTTCTCAGCCTCTGCAACTAGGGCTGCATTCTGTGGTACAGAAGGCAGTCCCAGGTCAGCCACACTCCCGAATCACCACCTCAGTCACCCTCCTGTCTCTTCTATAACTTTTCCGTGGAGCAGGGTTAATCTCTAGCTACCAGAAAGGACAGTTTTTTTCATTACTTGTGAAATTGCCAATATGAAGGGTTACTATGTAGGGAGGTTAGAGCATAAAAAAGTTCTATCTCCTCTTGGGAAGATTTTTTCATTGAATTTACAAAGTATTCACATACCATGGAAAGCCAAGTTTAGGATAAGAGATTTTTCTGTGAAAACCACAAAGCAAACTCTACCATTTCTCAATGTTAGCTCCAAACATAACACAATATTGTACTGCAAAATAAGGGCTAGTTTAATATGCAGTCTATCATCACTCACACACACTACACACACAGACACACATACCAAGACATTGAGAAAAGGATTGCATAGGCTTTTTTGCTCCAGAGAGTAGACTAGAGAAGGCTGAAGTTTTTAAGAGGAGGATTAAAAAATATTATAATATTCAGATATGGATGGCTGAAAAGGGACCAAGTTTCCCTGTCCTAAAGACTGATGGTCCTGCATCAGGCTGAAGTTGTGGGACAAAGGGTATGTACATTTCTTCCAGTTCTGTGATTCTACAATGTGCAATTTTTACATTTTCGTTCTGTTCTATCTTATACATATGCCAAAGTAAAATTACAATAGCTCCCACTAAGAAAGACAGGTCATTAGCAATTGAACCCCAGGTAAGGATTTCAGAGAGTGTAATTTTCTCCTTATAGAATTTTAAATAACTTTATCTTTGGTGGGGAAGTGACAAAAGGCATTATTTTATTAAGCTTATACATACCACAAAGGAAGAAAATGAACACTCATATACAGATATATCTTGCTCTTAGGTTATGTTCAATTTTATTCTATTAAATTAGTACACGTGACAGAATCCAGACTGTAGTTGAATAAAGTCTGGGACTCAGATAAACATAAAATAAATAATATCACATATTGTGTGCTGTAGAGCAATTTTTCTCAAGCATTTTGATTCAAAATTTGTTATAAGTATCAGAAACCACAAAGAGAGCATGAGCTATGCATAGGCACCTTACCTTTGCATTAATAAATCTTAAATACTTATTGTTATACCCTTAGTGATTACAAAATATAAAGGCAGGATATTGTATGGTAAAGCATTGGATAATCATTGTTATAGAATTTTTTATATTAAATATGTCAATCTTTGTTACACTTTTCAGGGAAGCCATGAAATTTAAAGAGCATATTTTTTTAAAAAGTAAATATTTATTAGGCACTTACTGTTTAATGGGTATTATGGTACTATAATCATAACTATTTTAATAAAATAATATTATCATTAATACTTACAAAAATTTTTGAAGTAATTAATTATTACAGATGTCTGGTGGGTGGGGAAACAAAGAAACCAAATTGTTTTGTAACTGACTGTGCTGGTTTGAAAGGATGTGTAACCCTAGAAAAGCCATGTTTTAATCAAAATCCCATTTTGTAATGGCAGAATAATCCCTGTTCAATACTGTATGTTTGAATCTGTAATTAGATTATCTCCCTGGAGGTGTATCTCAATCAAGAGTGGTTGTTAAACTGGATTAGGGGAGATGTGTCTCCACCCATTTGGGTGGATCTTGATTGGTTTACTGGAGTCCTATAAAAGAGGAAACATTTTGAGAATGAGAGATTTGGAGAGAGCAGAGAATGCTGCAGCACCATGAAGCAGAGAGTCCATGAGCCAGCAACCTTTGGAAATGAAGAAGGATAACACCTCCTGGGGAGCTTCATGAAACCAGAAGCCAGGAGAGAAAGCTAGCAGATGACACCATGCGCCCTTCCAGCTGAGAGAGAAGCCCTGACTGTGTTAACCATGTGCCTTCTCCCTTGAAAGAGAAACCCTGAATTTCATCAGCTTTCTTGAAATAAGGGGTCTTTCCTTGGATGCCTTAGATTGGACATTTCTATAGACTCATTTAATTAGGACTTTACACTGGCAACTTATTAGATTCCCCTTTTAGAAGCCATTCCATTTCTGGTATATTGCATTCTGGCAACTAGCAAACTAGAACACTGACCAAGATTGCATGCGTAAGGAGTGGGTAAATAGAGCTTCAAAGTTAGTAAATTTTTTACTAGAGACCACACTGTTAACCACAGTTTTAATTTCTTTGACAGCTCAAGCAAATACCATGAAATAAGTTGGTTTAAACAATGAGAATTTATTCATTCATGGTTCGAGGCTGGGGAAACTTCCAGGTCAAGGCATCACCAAGGCTGTGCTTTCTTCCCAAAGACTCTGGCTTTCTGGACTTGGCTTCTGGTACCCCTTGGTCCTTAGCTTGTCACAGCTAAGCTTAGCTTTCCTTTCTCTTCTAGGTTCTGTTGAAGTTCAGCTTCTTACTTCCTATGGTTTTCTCTCTGTCCGTCTGAAATTCACTCTGCTTATAAAATACTCCAGAGACAGGATTAAGACCCATAATGACTCAGGTGGACTATACCTTAACCAAATTTACCTCATCTAAATGTCCTATTTACAATGGATTCAAAGCCACAGGGATGGGTTAAATTTAATAAACTTTTTCTGAGGTACATAAAGCTTCAAGCCACCACAAACACTGCAATTTTGGTTTTCCTGCCTTTTACCATTCACTTTGTGGCCTTCTTTTTCTTGTCTCAAAAAAAGCAATACTTGAAAATATTCAATTATGTCAGTTTTCTATGTGTGGAGGGATGGGCACTGCATTAATGAAAAAAGAAAATGCACGAGCATAGGTTTCTTGAAACAAGCATATAATTTTAATTTTCAAAGTCACTTTGAAAAAACCATCCTTGATTTGATTTTTTCAAGTAAAGTTTCTATTTCTATTTTCTCAACCCTTTCTTCATCACCATTTTTTCTATTTCCTTATTGTATTATTTAATTACTTTTGTTACTTAAATATCAGCACATCAAACAATTAACCTTCCTCAAGCTCACACCAAGCACAAAATATTTTAATGTATTAAAATGCCCTAACTTCTGTTAGAACATCTAAATTCCACTTTCCTATTCATTATAACCAATATACTTAATGCTGAATTTCACTTTATAATTATTTTTCTTATTTCTCAAACATTAGAGCAATTTAAGTCATCATCCATTTTAATATGCCTGTCACTGGTTATTTTGTTGTTTCCATATTTCAAATATTAAATATATAATTTGATGATAGATTCCCATATCTCAAATATATAGCTCAACATTTTATTACTATTTATTTCGTTCAGGTTTACTTTTTTTTTAACTTCTGTAGAGTAATCCATCACAGAAACATGACTCAAGTTAAGGAATAGATTTTATTCAAATGTCATAACATTTCATATGATAGCACTAGTGTTCAATAAATTACATTATTGATAATCAATACATTTGAGTATAATAAAAACAAAATATTTACTATTTTGGATAAACAAATTAGCTTACAATATTTCTAAATAGGTATGTTTAATATACAATGCAACTATTCAAATAATAATTATACAATCAGTATTTCATCTACCTGGTTCACAGATGATGAGTATTTCTTTCTTTCTCTTTTCTTTTTATTCTTCATGGTTTGTAACTAACTTACTTCATGCTTGGAAATTCACCTGACATTTATGTTGACAAGCTTTCAAGGGTAAAGAAAATTATAGTTTTTATTATCAATGGTAGTCACATAAATTCCTTAAGCACACAAACACAAAAACAAATTCCTTGTATTATAAGCTTGAAGTAGTTAAAAATATCTAAATTAAAAGAAGTTAGTGAAAATCTACTCTGAAATTTCATCACAAGTTTCTTGTAGTCATATATGTAAGTGAACAATAAAAAACCTGAAACAGCTGCAATGCTCTGTTTAGAAACCAAATGACATTTCCATTATTGATATTATGGTTAAATGGGGGATTTGGCTGTCTTTGGGTGTAATATGCTACTTATCCCATTTTTATTATTTTGTGTGTGTGTGATTTATTCTTCACAGCTACAGCAATGACAAATGAGCATCTTATTTTAGTAACATATATTATTGTAACAGTATATTCAGTTTGACACATTGCTAATTAAATATTGATTTGTTGAATTAACTCTAAGCCTTCAGTATTTTTCTGATTAGAATAATGACTTTTCCATATGCTGGCAGTTGTGTTTCTCTTTAAAATATAAAAGAAGTATTTCAAAGGTATAAATTATTAACCATATTGTACTTCAAGATATGGTTAATAAATTAGACATATCATAATAGGTTCAGGTAAATTGCTTTTACTACTTCTAATAAAGATTTAATGCTACTAAACAAGTTTGGTAATGGAATTGCACAGCATTTAATAGTAAGGAAATGGCCTTTAAGGAATACATTCTTTTCTCCATTCTTAGTGAGCAGCTATCCAGTTCAATTATTGCATGCTATATTAAAAATCAAAAGACTTAAAAGTCTCACAACAGAATTATTTTTCATGTTAAATTGTTATAAATATGTATTTGTCAATTGAATTAACCATAATGCAAGCAATATGGAATATAAATAGTAATCTCCATATAACTGAATATCTTTAAAGAATCCTGAGTGAGGAAACTAATTGAACATTACAGAAGTTCATTGCACAATAGAAAACATTTAAAAAGCCACAAAATGACAAATTCAGTAATTTTTTTTCCTTTTGATAACAATAAGACAAGTCCCAACACATAGAGTCCCATGGATAGTGTTATAATGGGATCTTGTCCAGGATTTGCCCTTTTCAGAATAAAGAGGAAGTTTAGGAAGCAAGGACTGAAGGTGGAAAACAATATAAAGTTGTGACATTGTTTAAAGGGTTTTTGCAGTTTACCACTTTTAACCCACAAATGAAGAATATAAGGTAATTTGTTCTCTCTTCTTCCCCCACCCTTCCTTTTCTCTTTTTGTTTAAGCTATTTTTTTCTTCCCCTTTACTTATGTTAGTGGCTTTTATTTCTTTAATATTGAATAGATGCATAAATTACATGGATATAGAGAATATTATTGCAAAAGCCACTCATTTTAAGAAGTAAAGTATCATCATTGTCTTGGACATATCCCCTTTGCCTCCCTTGCAATAACTATGCCAAATAAATTCCATGAAAAAAAGTAACTGTGTAGTCATTTCTCCATAGTATACCAGTATTAGAAATTGTCCAATATTTCAATTATAAAAAGTGAGACTTTAAACTTGTATCTGATTTTGTTTATATTTGCATTTCCTTGTTTGTTGGTGATATTTTTCTCAAATGTCTATCCACCATTTTTGTTTGGTCTGTTATGAACTGTTTGCTATGATTATTGGTTCATTTTTCTTTTGGGTTATCATCTTTATTTCTCTCTAAGTGGTCTTTCCTAGCTTACAAATTTTTTCCACACATTTTTTGCTATATATATCATTCACTATATCAACTGTATCTGTATCTATCTCTCTCCCTATCTATCTACCTATCATTTACTCATATATGTTTTGATTGCTCTTATTCACCCGGTTTGTGAGTGAGTGAATCCTACCCTAAATAGGTGAAAAGCCAGACATGTGACACACCACACTGGTAGAGGAAATCAAACTGAGGTTTATTAATCAAATATACCCACAATCTCTGAGTTGGAGATGGCAGAGCCACAAAGGGCTGGGTATGCATTCAGGGACAGAGTGAATGAACAGGCAGGGACTGTGGAGGCAGACTTTGTACCAAGAGAGGATAAGGTGGCCATAAGTTCTTGTGAAGCATATGATGGTTTCTTTAAATAGTTTCCAACTGGCAGAGAGATGAAAATGCTTAGGTTGAGGACAGGGCAGAGTATAGTTAGTCCAACTTAAGGAACTAGCCAGATGCAAAGTCTTTTCCACTGTATGTGGGCATATCTGGTGAGAGCATGACACTCACTGTTAGGCTTTTAGAGCATATAAATGTTATCTCACATTTAAGTGGTTTGTACTTCAATTTATTTATCACATTTTTAGTTAACAGAAGTATTCATTTAACTGTGGTCAGATGCATTGATCTTTTTTTATTTTATTTTTTTACATCTTATATAAGAAATATTTTCCTATCTTAGTTCATAATGGTATTCTCATATAGCATTTTACATTTTTATTGTACTTCTCTCTCATAGTTATGTATTTAGTATTTCGTTGTGTTTAGTTCTTTCTGTTTTCTCTTTATCCTTCATTTCTCTATTGACTATACAACTTTTTGTTTAATTTCTAAACATTGATTTCTAACAAGTAAGTTATCTTACCAGCTACACACTAAATCTCTGGTTCTTGACTGGGAGTGATTTTCCCTACCTCCAGCCAGGAGTCGTTTGGGTTGTCACAATTTTTTTGGAAATGTATTATTGGTATGTAGCAGTTAGAAGCCAGGAATGAAGCTATTCAGCAGTGCACAAGATATCCCCTCAAAGCAAAGAATTATGTGGCTTAAAATATTGGTGCTGAGATGGAGAAACCTAGAAATCAATGAATGACACATTGGTATGTATTCTTGTAAAATGAATATGTTCTATGTGAGACAGAATGATTCAGTACAGATATTTTTACTTCCCTCTTTATCTCATTTTAAATTTCTCAGTTTTCCTTCTTTTATTTTAATGCTCTTTATTAAATTTTAATTTGAGCTTCTTTTCTCTCCTAATTTAGTCTTTTTTCTTAAGAGTTTTATTTTTTCATTCCTGGGTGGTCTGAGAGGTGAAAAGACTTTAAAAAAAAAAAGATTGCATTCTCTTTTCCTTTCCTTTCTTTCTTTCTTGTGTTTAATAAACTATCGTTTTCATTTTTTCTAATTTCAATCACTTTTATACCCACTGTGACTCAAGACAGTTTTCCCAAATTCTAATATTTTACTCAGTATATTTAATTCAATTTGAGTTTTTTCTTAAATAGTTTTATGTTTTGTCTTGTTTTATGGTAATTTTATTCAGGGAAGCTGTTTATTCATTGAGACAAATTATATTTAATTTTCTGTTTTTTATATACACTATCTTTTTACTTAATTTTAAATGATTCACAAAATTTTTAGTTTAATGAAATTACTTCTGAAATGGTGACAAAGTCCATACTCTTTAGTGGATATGACAATTTTCTTGTGAAGGAGAGGATAACATGTTTTCTGACCTTATGTTTTCCTCTTTTTTTTTGTCAATCTCTGTTTTTCTTTTTTCTGCCACAGAAATTATGCTTTTTGAATATGATCCTCCAGATTTCTATGGATATTTAATTGCTTTCCTTTTGGATCAGTGGTTCTTTTTCAATATAGGGAACTGGGCAATTTTCTCCTATATGGGATATTGGCCAATGTCTGTGGACACTTTTTTTTTTTTTGCCACAACTCTGAGGGAAGTATAATTTTGCTACTGATATTTAATAATAGAGACAGAAAGGTTGTAAAACATCATACAATGCACAGGGCATTCCCCCACAAGAAATCAGTAAATGCTGACAGAATGGAGATGGAGAAATTCTGCCTTAGGTCACCCACTGTAGTACCTTTATACTTAGGATAGGCTTACTCCTTCTGGCAATATTTTAGATCAAACTTAGAGAAAAGCTTCCCTCTTCTCTTCTTCACAATTATTTTTATGCCTGTTTTTGACCATCATGAACCCCTACAGTCAGCAGGACCAAGAGAGACTGGATTGTTTTATTTACATTTATTTTGAATTTGGGGCACTTTTTGTCTTCTGATTATGCTGAAAGCCTAATTTTTACATATTTGTGTTTGTTTTTGTTAATTTTTTCTAATATTTTGAGGAAATACTAGGAGACATTGTCCTAAGAAGCCACCATTGTTTTCAGCTACCAGAGCCTTTCTAGGGCCATGTTAAACAATTTTTTTTCTTTGAAGTTTTATGGATTTTCCTGTGAGTATTAATTTGAGATGCAAGTCCAGGTTGGTGCAGATTGTGACATCAATTCTCTCAGGAAATTGTTTTTTCCTCTTCACTCACAGATAAACTCTCAATGGTTATGGTTGGAGGTAGGGGGGAGATCCATTCGTAGTCTATTTGTAGTTCTCATTTCACGGATGGTCCCCATTTACCTGGTTGCATACCCTACTCATTATAACTTAGATATAGCCAAGTTTTTGTTTTTCTCCCTTTCCTGAAAGTCAGGAGAAGTAAAGATATGAAAACAGAATTTGGCATATTTCCTTAAATAGAATAAGTCCACGACTCTGTCAAACAGGGTTTCTGCTTTCACTTCAAGCTTGACTTAAGCAAAGCCTTCAAAGCAGACCATCTCGAAGTTTTTGCTTTTGTAGTCATGTTTATAGGACAAGAAGATTTAGATAATCCTTGTTTTTTGATACAAAAATAAACATATATCTTGTTAAAAAAGCATTTCATCTGATTTTATTGAAAGTCAACCAAAAGGTAAATAGCTAGTCTTCCAGGAGTGTCCTTATTCATATGAAAATCTTATAAATACATCAACAGTGATAAGCCAAGTGAATAGTATGTATCCTAGATATAACATGATGAAAATGGCACTTTACTTTTGTGGCTTTACACTCAAAACCCATAATCTCAATCTAATTATGAGAAAAACACTGTAAAAATCCCTTTTTAGGGACATTCTACAAAATAACGGAGCAGTGTTCCCTCAAAGCTCTCAAGATCATTGAAAACAAAGGAAGTCTGCCAAGCTGTTACAGCTCATAAAACCCAAAGGGTATAGGACAACTAAATTTATCCTAGATGGGATCCTGGAATATAAAAGAATATTAGGTAAAGAAGTAAGGAAATATGAATATAGTATGGACTTTAGTTAATTATAACAAATCAGTATTGATTGAGTTCACTGTTGTGTAGATTTCACATTTCTTTCTCTATTTGGCCCCATGTATTAATGGCCCACTTTTAAAAGTAGCTTCCTGAAGAAAAGCACATTGTAAATGTAAATGTTTAAATGTGAAGTTCACAGGTAAAATTTTTGTGAGTCAAATTTAGGACAAAAACTATTTATCACTCAAATATTTGATGACATTTTTATTGTCATACAGTGATGCTGAAAAGGAGCTGGAATCCACTTTAATTTCCAATCATTTAATGTGAACTTCTCTTTTTCCTTTCTGGACTCCTTTGGAATCTTTACTTTCCCCCAGTATTCTTCAGCTTCATCATTTTTTCTTTGCATACTATTTTTTGTCCAGATGATTAGTGACTTTTTTCCAATCTGGGGTCACACTTTGTTTCAAACACATATTTATTTTAAACTTTTTGTCCCTTCAATTATACTGCTTTCCTTTTCTGGAGTACATTCATTTGGATGATGAAATTTGTTGTAAATTGAGTTATGTTCCCAAGAGAAAAAAAAGCATGTCCTTAACCTTAATTCACATTCTTATGGGTGTGAACCCATTATAAATAAGATTTCTGGGTATAGCTCAACTGAATGAGGTTGACCTGTGATCTGAATTAATGGAGGCCTTATAAATGAGGAGCTAAAAGTTATAAATGTGAAAAAGGAGAGGACATCACCATGTAATGGAAGGTAGAAATAAAAGTTAAGGAGCCCAAGAATTCCTGTCAGTCAGAACACCACTTATCCCAGGAAAAAGCAAGCCTCCAGCCTGCAAAACCATGAGATCATAAATTCCAAATATTTATTACAGCAGTTCTGGAGAACTAAGACAGAACTCATGAACCAATATTCATAAATTGCATATATATATGTTTTTATATTTTTATTTCAGATATTCATCTTCTGAATTTGTCACATTCCTCCTTTCATGGATATAATATATTTTTCTCTTTCTCTAAGGACATTAATTTTCCTTTCTCTCCTAAGGATATTGCTTATGTCTCTTCCAAGTTCTGTTAACTGGTGATGGTTCTTCCTTTTATGGACTGTGCTGCAAGGTTTGGTGATTCAGAGGTAATTGCATAGGCACAATGAGTCAATCTTCTTGTGGGTATATTGTTGTAGCTCAGTGGCCATTGGCTAAACTATTTCTTTGGCTGGCACCAATCTGTAAATATTTTAAATTTCTTTTCTCTTGGCCTGGTAACAAAGAAAAATGTTCCATTTTCTAGTATAATGAACAAGGTTGGCAGCCACCATTCATTGGACCTGGTCAGTGGTGGGGAGGGCGTGTGATTCAGTCTTACAAATAGACTTACAGTTGCTTTTCATCCTCCACCATGGTGATGGAGACACTGTGGGACCTGAGGATCAAACTACTAGTTCAACAGGCATTTAGCCAATTCTCATGTCTAGCCCTCACCTCAACACAATTTTCAAAAGTTCCAGATACTGTACATTCTTTAGCCTTGCTGAAGTTTTATTTCCAGTTTTTCGGGGTTGCTAACTACAGTTGCTATTCATCCATCTGCCTTTCATCTCAGAAAATTTTATACATGTCATTTTCTCTCTCCTTCCCGTGATAGCTATGAGATTTTGCCTTTAAAAAAATCCCTTAACACCAAGTTTACTAGTGCTTTGGAAAGGAACAGGCAAAATAATTCTGTTCAGTCTTGAATGGTAAGCAGATATGTTATGTTATTATTGTTTATAAAATATGGGCAGATCTACATGATAAAATAACCCTCTGAAAGGTGACATCTTAATTATTGTTTATACATTTGAGCTATTTTTTCCTCATTTATTTCTCATTCTCTCCTGGTATATTATTTCTACAGTGAAAATTGTGCATATCTGTTAATATCTGAAAGTTTTACACTTTTTCTTGCTTCAACAAATTCTTTTAAATGTTATTCATTTAATACATGAATATGTATTAAATACATGAATTTAAAATTACATGCTATGTAATACATGAATAAAAATTACATGCTATGGGATTTCAGTATTCTAAGCAAACTTACCCTCTCTGAAGCTAGAACTATAGATAACTCATTCAATTTGTTTTTATATTCTCTAGGGAAAACATGCTTGAGTTTTTCTGAACAGACTGGTTATTTGAGACACATTCATCATGAATATAATTCTTTGTCATTGTATCATTTGTTCCCTGAAAAACCACAAAGCAATATATGTAATTTTGCAGTTGAATTTTGAAGTATGCATAATCATTGCATGCATTGAACATTGCACAGAATGCTTATTTAGCATAATTCAATGAAATTTTTGGATATGGTTGAGTTCTATGTCCAACATCTCACACACACACACCCACAAGATTGCAACTAAAATGTCCCTTGACATGGAAAAGACTTTTCTGCACAAGTTCTTGATTCAAATATCAAATTGATACATTTCCAGCTATAACAGTTTAGTCTTGTTTGAAAGTGAGTTTTATTTTGCTTGCAAATTTGTTTAAATATTTAGTTGTACCCCTTCTTATTAACTCAGATTATTAAAAGAAAGCTGGAAGGAGGGCTAGAACTAGGTGTATATGGAAAAATTTGATATGTAATACCTATAATTTGGAATTCTTTGCCCTCATCTTATTTTCCTCTAGTCATTGCTCTTTCTTCTGAGTTCTTTCTGCCAAAATATTACCTGACTTTTAACACCCAGCTTGATATCTACCTGGTCTTACCTGAATAATCCAACTGAAAGCCATCTTTTCACTTTTGATTACATATAGCATTCTATTTGCATTTATTTCATGCATTCATCATTTAATAATATGTACTTAAAAAGTGTAGAGAGAATGATACTATATTGCAGGGTACTTTATAAATAGAAAAAAGCAATAAAGAAATAAAGATATGTTGACACACATGGTTACTTCTTTCAAACATTCTTCTATTTTATAATAAAATATTTGTCATGGTGTTAAATGCCTCTTCCCTGAACACTTGAGATTATATCACTATTGATTTTTATTAGTTAACTCACCACTGAATGCCATTTGCATAAAAAAACTATCCAAAGCTCCTTCATGAATATGTAGCAGTATGTTTATATTGACCAAAGTGGAGAGGTTTGGTAGGGATAAAATTATGGTGCCTGTCTTAGAGAACAATTTTGTGATCTTTCTCTAGAAAATCAGTCACTAGAATTTATTTGCATTTTCACCAACAAACAAATGGAAGACTCTGAAACAATTCACTGAGGGTCAATTTGCCAAATATCATTGGTTTAAAAACAGTCAATTAACTAATTCACCAAATGAACTTGTTTCTTTTAATTATTTCATTATATTTAAATATTTTATTTTGTTTGTATCAGAGTATTTTGAATTTGATGTGCCTCTGTCTGAGCTCCTTACATGTCTATAATAGATTCATTTAACATATTATTAATTCAGTTCAATATGAACATATATGTTTGTTTTCCCTTTATTTATGAACACTTTCAGAAATCAAAGTGATTTTACAGTTTACTTCAATTTCAGTTTTTCCTGTAAAGTTTTATGTTTCTTCTAATGAATCTGTAGACACTGATTTGGCTCCTCAAAAGCCACTCACAGGGTAGGCCATAGTGGCTCAGCAGGCAGAGTTCTCAACTGCATTGCTGAAGAGCCAGGTTCAATTCCTGGTCCCAGCCCATGCAAAAAAGAAAAAAAAGTCATTCATAGCAAACTTTCTCCTAGCTCTTCTCGTTAAGGAGAAGAAAAGCAGAAATACCATATTTCTTTACCTTCCAATGCAGCCAAGGCTGTACCTCTGCCAGAGTTTCCTAAGGTATTTGTTTTACAAATAATTTCTGTATTTTGAATAGTCCATTTTTCCAGTAACAATAGGAATATATGATATTCACAAAGACAATTTTGAGATATTGAGTCAGTAGTTGCTGCAAAAACTGCAGAATTTAGCTTATTTTTCCCCCTGCCATATACTGAAATTCTTTTATCCTAAATTATGAAGGTAATGCTTACATACTTGAAGAGTATTCCCTTTAGCTATCTCTTACTCTGAAATTATCTTCCAGATAGCAATTTTCTAGTCCCTACTCCTTTGGGTGTCAGAAGGTAATTGATTTCTCTAACTGCCTTAGCTATACTTGTCTGTCTCTTATTCAGATACCTGTGGTTCACACATGATTACTTTTAAAACTTTGAACCTTTTAAATAATCTTTTATCCCTCTTAAAAATGGGAGTTTCAGCCTTACATGCAGGTGTTTATTATATTGTTTTGGAAATCCTTTTTTCATTTTCCACTAACCACTGCACAATTTACTCGGTGTTCTCTTAAGTCACATGTGCTTATTTTACTCAGTACTTGTACCTTTATTTCCATTTTTTGATTTCTGTAAAATAATAGAGAAAAAATAATCCTTTATGAGATTGTTAGATATTTTCCTAACCAGCCCCAATTTACAGATGACATGATATATAGTTTTACATGAAGTCTCCTAAGAAAGTTATTTTGAAAGGAATCCAAGTTGGGAATTTTTCTTTATGATCACTCCCATTAAGTGAGACATTTTGAGCTAACTATGCCTCTCAAAATCTCACAAATTTTAATTTGTACTGATTTAGAAGTTATTGAAATATTAGAAAAAAATAGCATTGAAAATATTTCAATCCCAGAAGTTGAGTGTTATGATTTTAGATATATTTGTTAATTAAATATCTTGATATTTTAAAAAATAATGTTAACAAGAAGATTAGAAGTAATTTTCAGCTCTAATGGCATACATAAGTAGATGGAAACTGTGTTTAAAACCAAACCAAGCGCAACATTTTATTTCTAAAAAAAGGTGTTTATTTTTGCATTAGTGTTTTTAAGAACAAATGCAGAAATGGCAATTTATATCTTAAAGGTACAATACAACAGTGAAGTAGATTGATTTTTCTTATAAGGATGGATTTAACCTATGCAACACTACGGTGAAAATTTTGGAATAAAGTGTACGTGTATATGTACATTTGCTTCTGCTCTGGCAGATTAAAGATTCAATACTGCCTGCTGAGTCAAGCTTCATATTTTCTAAGGTATAATAAATAACATTCACTAACAAAAATGAAGTTATGCATCATAATTTTCACTTTTGGAAAGACAATAGTTTTGAGATTGATGAAATTATTTGCATGTTACTTGAGCTCTAGAAATGAGCACTGCAAATGCCAGACAATGCCCTCTAAAATATTGTAAGATAAAAATTAGTAAGAAATATGATGTAGTAGGGGAAAAAAAAGAAAGAAGCAACTCTGACCTGAGAATTAGGAGACAAAAACCCATATTGTGTGCTCAATAATTAGACAGTATAATTAATATGTGCCTTTAAATTATTGTTTCCGAGGCAACCCAAAAGCTATCTTTTTATGTCCCAGTGTTCCATGTTCAAATATCCATAAATCTGTTCTGCTCAATTATGTTGAAAATTCTCCTTCATCCTATTTTAACACTTTGGAAAAGATATAAGTGCAGGTTTTTGTTTCCATAGATATATGAATTATGTCTTACTCCTTTGAAAGTTTGAGAGGTCTACAGTAATCTTTTTTCTTTTAGTCACAAAGTTAGAGTATAAAAAGCAAAACAACAATCACCTGAATCCACTACCAAGTATATTTTATAACTATCATTATGCTCAAAAGTCTTTCTTTATGATGCATATTTATAAAACTGTGCTAAAAATAAATCATAATACAAAACAATGCTTAAATGTATATGCAGAGTTGAATGGTGCGCTGTCCAATGTGGTGCTCACTGGACAAATATGACTATTTAAATTCAAATTAAAAATAATTACAATTAAAATTTCAGTTCCGAGTTGTTTATAGCCTTTAGTAAAGCTAAGTTAGTAAGGTTTCCTACAGGAAACCCTGAGTATGAACATTATCATCGTACTATCTAATGAACAATGTAGTTTTAATTTCAGATTAATATTTTTAACCCAAATATTTTGATAATAAAAATTACTAAAATAATTATAATCAATATTTCATGCAACAGCCGTTTTTTTGAGTGTTGTGATAACTTTGTGTAATGGTTAATGAAAATCTAAGAGCAACAATGAAGTGGCTCTCAATACATAGAAAATAAGGGGATTTATAATCACCTAATTACTTACGAAGAAAATAATTCAAAGAAAAATGGAATTAAATTCCCAAATAACACAGGCCTCAAAGCTAAAATTTGAAACCAGAATATCTTGCTTTTAATTATTTTCATTTAATGCAAGTGTTATATTACCTCTTTACCTTAAAATACTAAATTATATTGCAGAGTAGGGAGAAGGTTTTAGTCCTGGATTGCTCAGGAATAGGACTTTAAAACGGCCATGAGGTTATAAACCACAGGATTCAGATAATCTCTGGGAAGGATTTTTTGATACAGTATTACAGTTGACATCAAGGTTGAATTATTTATAAGTGACCTACCTCCAAAAGGGATTTAAGAGGATGTAAACTTTTTTTAAAAATTTTTTCAAGATCAAAAGTCTTGAAAAAATATAGTGAAGAGGGAGCTCATCAAAAACGTGAAAAGTTTGAGATTTTACCTTGCTTGGAAGCTAACAAGTTAGCCTGCCACAGTTTTGAAGATGCTCTGAGAGTACCCAAGACTCCTGAGTCATCGACAAAGGATGTGGCACAGCCACCACCAGGAACTCCATATTTGCATGGATGCTCTGGCCTTAAAATCACATGGGGATGAGAGGAGTGGTCCAGGAGGATGCTGTCCCAACAGTGGTTCTGTGTCACAGTTGAGGAATCTCAAGCTTAAGAAACTCACAATCTTAGATAGAGACTGGAAAATCTGTTCAGTCTTTCTGCTGCAAGGAGATACTATCTTTATTATTCTGTTCATAAAATAAATTCTTTCCTCTGCCCCAGAGGGAACACTATATCTCCCAAGGTTGTTTGCTCCACAGTCACCCTTGAAGAGATAGTCCAAGAAAAGAGTTTTCAGGAATTGATACATGGGGAATTGTCCCTCAACAAAGTCAGCATAATAGAGTACAGAACTCCACTCTGAACTTCCACATATTCACAGATGAGGATCTCACCTAGCTCTTCATTATTAATGAAGGGAAACACAGCTATTCAACAGAAGAATGAAACATTTTCCTCACCTTGAACTGTGAAAATATTTTTTATGAGCATTGTACAATGAAGAATCAGACAAAATATACAATTATTTAATTTATATTAACAAAATAAAGTGATATGCCACATATAGGTATTTATTTTCTATGTCTTCCTTCAATAAAGCCAAAGACATCATGGTAAATTCACTCCGAAAAACCTGTTCTGGTGAGTGAAAAAACAGATGAGGGATTTATTGTTGATTGATACATGATTTGACTAAGCTTAAATATCATTTGCACAAAAGAATGTATTTCTCCTTATCTAGTACATTTGAAGTAGTACACTCAACACAACTGATAATGTTCTTCAAAAGTATTTAAAATCAGTTATTCCTTGGTGTTATGTTTTAAATATGAATTCTGCTTGTAGCCTTTAGTTGTCTTGTCTTAAAGGATTTGATATAGAAAAAGTCTGAATTATTCTAGCTTTTAAATCATAAATATCATGCTTTAGATTGCACTCACATCTTGTGTATTACAGAAGAAAATCTTGTGCTCATGATGATTTTCAAAGGGTTTGTAAGAAAAGAAACACTTTAGGGAAAACAAAAAAGAATGCAAAAGTATAAAAAGCAAATTAAAGTTTCAGGAAAATTTCTCTAAGAAATTTTATTATGAAAATTGTACAGAACACTATTTCAATTTCTTACTTCCTGATATATAGAAGTTATTCAGTTATGACAACTAATAAAATATCTTAGCAAATACAACAACCATGGCCAAAACACTCAAAATTCAGAACTCTCCAGGTAATACTTTAGTAAACCTGAAGTTAGAAGATAAATTTATAACTTCTGTATTGTTGTTATGATTTTCTGTTTATTTTTTTGCATATATGCAAACCATCTCCACATAATAAGATTTGGGATTAATCCAACTGAGTAAAGGGAGGAAATCCATGTTTAAGAGCCATTTTTAGTCATCATTTATCATTGTCTTACAGCACACTTAGCATGGTTTTGTTTCTTCCTAATTCCATTTAATTAACAATGTTTGCAAATACAACATTTTAACTATCCAGGCAATATCCGATATGTGAACTGCTGTCAAGATACGGGAGTACAGGAAAAACTAATTGTGATGGCTAAATAGATTTATCAAATTTTCACTCTAAAATTTATTTACTTGTCTTATAGGAAATGTATTATCTTCTCAGAGCCCATTCTAGCAGAATTCACAGTTAATTTACAACCCAATAGCCAGTGAGGGGGTGATTATGGCAATAGAAAGGCACATTAATTACAGCCAGAAGTCTTAATTCAGCAGCCTGGTATGGAGGTGAAATGATCTTTGTGCACATTTAATTGAAAAATATACAGGAAAGTGTACAAATCATAAGCAAATAGCTCTAAAATAAATTTAATATACAAGGAATCAAATACAAACACAAGGAAAAAGCAAAATCCTTAGGCCATCTATTCTAAGGGCAACCAAACACATTATGGTCTAACAGTTAAATTATTACAACCAGGTTGAGTAAACCAAGTTTATAGTGATGTCCCTGAATTATTTATATTAAAGGAAGAAGGATTGGGGAAATAGCAACTAACTTTAGAGAAAAGTCCATGTGATAAGTTTTTTATCAATATCACCACACACAATCCTCACAATCATGCATCATCAAATACAGGGTATTTTTTTTTCCATGTTTTCTGCAAAAACAAATAGGGATGCTATAGGGGAATGGTTTCAGGTATGGGGATTCGAGTTATGTTACCTGGTTGAAACAGCCCCCATCACTTACTGACTGTCACAAATTGATTACCATAGCTTCTGTTTTTGCATCTGTAATATAAATGATATAAATAAACATGTAGGGTTTTCTGGAAGATTTTAATAATTAAAGGAAAACATGGGATGGTGCAACAGTGGTCAGTGGCAGGATTCTCACCTGCCATGCCCGAGACCCGGGTTCCATTCCCGGAGCCTGCCCATGCCACAAGAGAAAAAGAAAACATGGATAGTGTTTAGCAGATGGCCCTATACATAGAAAGTGCTCAGTAATTATGTAGTCATTGTTTTCATTATATTGCAGTCATTATTGTTGTCACCATTGTTAATAGTATCATTATTACTCTGTGACAGATTAAGCAAATTTACCAAGATAATACATCTTCTAATCTGCAAACAGGATATAATCCAGCATTTATATTTCAGACCTGGGACTCATTTCACAAATATTCATGTTCACAATATTCCTCTTAATATAACAGAAAATAGTTTAATATAATTTTTGTAAATTCCATCAAGAATGCTTAAAAATATGTGGTTTGGTCAGTGGTTTTGGTCAAATGAAATGAATTGCTTTCTGATTTTTCTCCATAACATTGTCTTCTTTCCTCTTTCTCTAGTTTAGAGTAACAGCTATTTTGAAACAAATGAATTAAAATTAGGAAAATAAATGTACTAGAAGAAAGAAATGTAAAGTGCCCTTTTCAGTGAAGAAGCACAGTAAGAAACACTGCCAAATTCATATTATCATCTGCTATTGCTTTGAAGAAAACATCAACACAACGTATTTAAAAAGAGAAAAAAAATTTCTAAAACTTTCTTAGAATATAGAAAAAATCAAATGACACTTACCCCCCAAACCAGCCCCAAACAGGGGAAACTATAGAATAACACTCCAAGATTGATTACTTGTTACTTAAAAAAATCAATTGTAGGTATGAAATAATATTGTGGATCAGAAATTTTTAAATTTGGTATAAAAAATAGAATACCAACAGTAGGAATGTGTAAAACAAAGAGGATCAAACTCAGGAAAAAAAGAGAAGGGAACATGCAAAATAATATTAACAATGAAGACAAAATTGCAGCAAGGTCTAAGGACACTTAATACAACCAAGTGATTACTAAGGAAAAGAGGATGAATAAAGAAATAGTCAATTAAAGCAAAAATTATGAGAGACGCAAAGTGAACAAAAGTGAAAAAATTCAATACTATAAAAAGTTAAAAATTTTTAACCCACTATTCTGAGTGGATAAAATCAACTGGATAAGAATAGGTAAGGTTGTAGAAGAATTAAACCACATAATCCAAAATAGTTCTTAGTAGTATAATGCCATCAGTTGATCAACATTTATAAATTCATTCTTAAGATGTGCTGTGTGTTGCAAAAGGAAATAAAAAGATCTCTTAACAATAGGGAAAACATGCAAAGCGTTATTTATCTAAGTAATCACCTGCACTTTTTAAAAACATTGCTAAAATACAATAAAGCACCCATAAGGAATTAAAAAAACATACTGCTGAAAATTAAAAATAGTAAATTATTGCTTCCTGATATGAGTAAAAATAATTGAACTTCTCTTTTTCAGGGACTTGGGAGCCCTCTCTCTGAAACATAAACATCAAGGAAGTTAACAAGCATATGTCCCTCTCTGGCTCCAACTTGTAACAACCTACCTGCCATAAAGTTATAAGTTTTACCATTCCTTTGGATAAAAGCATTTCAAAGACATAAAGGCCACTTTGATTACCAGGTGAATTTAAGATGAAATATGTTTGACAGGTGGTGCTGCCCAGTCCTCTAACTTGAGAACATATAGACAATGAGTTTTAACTACTTGACTATATAAAGGGATGAGATTTTCTTCTTTGCAGTCTCTTTAGTGGATTGCTTGTGATGCATCACACTCTGGTTCAAAGCTTATTCAATATTAAAATTGTTTTTCTTTCTCTTCTGCCTTTGTGGAGTGGTTTTCTGGGTTGGTAGAAGATGTTACTTCTAGATCTATTTCCCCATCACTGATCACCAAACAATTAGTATATTTATTTGTGAACCATTGCTTTTCAATATACAGATCATGTACATAGTGTATGTCATATTGTCATTTCATATTTTAGATTATAACCTGCAAATAACCCACTGAAGTAAATAAAAGCTAAATTTTATTTAAAATAACTATTAGAAATTAGAGAAATTTCCTGAAATGTCTTATTTTAAAATATTTTAAATGACAATTAAAAAGGGAGCAATTTTCTGAGAGGACCTGCCAATTGTGCTCCTGAGGAAAAGCTCTGAGAAAGAAATTTGTGTGTGGGAAGTTTATTAGAAAGCACTTTTGGAATCAGAACCTGTAGGAGACTGAAGGAAGCAGGTTTGAGTGGAAGAAGTTAAATTGTTGTGCAGTTACAACAAAGGCCTGGAACAATTCCATGCAGAGCTTTGGAGCTGGGATGGCACACCATAGCAGCCATTTGTTATTTAACGGGCTCATTTCTGACTTCATGTCATTTGTATTAGAGGATTACTTATTTATCACTCCGTTTTATTACATGTTTTTACTATCAACTTATATAATATTATTTCATAAATACTAAGCTTTATATGAAACTAGATGTAGCTTAAATATAGGAGAATGTACTAAAAAATTCAATTAGCAGGTTCCTTCTATGTACCTAATTTACATGAAATCTTTTTAAATGATGTTTCTAAAAATGTATAGTTCACTCTAATGTGATGTATTTTCTTTACACTCTTCCAAATTGATGTTTGAAAAATGTTTCATTCCCTGTAATGAAAATCATTATTCCAAATGGTGTCATATTTTAAGCAACTGTATGTATTTTAATAAGGTATATATTAGATATATAACTTAATTCATAAAAATAAATCAGCAATTTTCTTGCTACACAGTAGAAAGGCACAGTCACCAGAACACTAGGTATCTCCCAAAGCAGCAGAAGAACAAAGGCAATAATTGAACAAATCGCTAGTAAATCTTTATAATTGTTTAGGAATATTTTACTTTTGTAAAATGCATATAACTAAACACACACTAGAAGAAATGATATATTAAAATATATTTTCAGTTAGATGCAAACTCTCTCTTCTTTCTCCTAGATTTCCTTCTCCAATATTTCATTTTCCCTGTTGAACAAATTGGAGTTGGGTTGAGGAAGATAAGTGGCCATGCCGAGTGCAAGTCTTCCTTCCAACTGCATGTGGAAACTAATTTAAATGTTTGAAAATGATTGTTATCTTGCTTTAAAAAGTGTCATTTTTATAAAAGCTTTCAAAAAAATCCACAAGAAGCTTCAAAAATAGAATTTTAATTTTTACACTTTGTCTCCCTTGAGTTCTTCTCATTATTTCTATAAAATCTAACAAAAATTATTATGCATCTCACCATGGTATCAGGGCTAAATCTTGTAACAGTTATGGAAAAACTAAGCTATATAATTACCTGTTCAAAAGTATATTTAAAGAAGTTTAAGAATTTTCTTTCCTTCCCTCCTTTACAAATCAATGTTCAATTTAATCATACTTCTATCATTTGAAAATAAACACAATTTTAACATTGTGAAACCACTTGAGAAACCACTCAATGTTAAAATTATGAAATCAAACACATTTCCCTTTGTTAAAAATGACACTCTAGTATGTTTTCCTTTTCTACCTAAATACTTTAAGTATAAATGTTCTTTTTTAATATATCACCTTATAATTAATCCACAAAGAGGGGTTAGTCCCAGAAAATAAATATATTAAAAAATTAAAATACAGACACTTCTTATGGAGTATATTCTATATGTCAAGAGCTGGACTAACTTAAGGTTTCTTCATCATGAGAGAAGCTAAATGTTATTGTCTCTGTTTCATAGATGAAATTAAGGCAGATTTTCATTTATCAGTTATTCAGTAACGTACTTGACATTCAAAATAAATTTTCATGATACATCTTAATCACTTTACTAAGCTGACCCTTCAAAAGTGGTCAGCAAGTTGGAGCAGGCTAAATATGTTGATTTCAGCATTCCTATGATTAAGTGCTGGCGAAAGGCTTTGACCCTTCTTAACTTCTATCCTTAAGACAAAATAGTGGTGGTCTCTTGCCTTCTATTTGGGGTGTTTAAACATACTTTACTGCCTTCATTCACCTATCAGTGAGAAATTTAATAAATATCTGAGATAACTAAAATATATACTTATCATCAAGCAAGTATAAAATTATGACTTTACAGGCAGAATTATGGGTCAATTGAAAGCCTTGCTGCTCACTTTGTAGAAATGTCTTCTCACTTAGTGGTGTAATTCAGGAGAATCCTAACGTGATCTTTTTTTTATTTTTGTTTTTATTTTTTGCCCATGGTGGCTACTTTTAAGCACCCCAACAGTTAAGAACCCCAACAGTTTCTTTCTGACTATTAAATCAATATTAATGGAAATCATTTCATTCAGGAGATATCCCTACATGTTCCAAAATTTACTAGAGTAGTTTCTTACATAAATGTTCAAATCAGAGAAGAAATTAGAGACAGTTCTTCTCAAGAGTAAGGAAAACATAAGAATTGACACTCCAGAGAATCTGTCATTCAATTCAAATCTACTAGTCATTGCTGAAACCATAGACTCATACCAGCATGCTGCTTGGGGAGTGAAATAATAAGAGCAACAATAAAATAGCATTTAAGCATTTGCTACAACCTCAGAGTCAGGCAGTATGCCTAGTTCTCTTTACATGCGTTATCTTTAATCTGAGCAATAATCCTTCTGTTTAGGGATTATTAGCCCTCATTTATAAATGAACACCAAAATCTTAAAGAGATTAAGTGATTTTTTTCAAGGACTGCAGAGATAGTAAGTTTTATAGTCATAATTGGAGCCCCAGGACTTTTCTCTGTAAAGCCCACTGAGTTGGTTTGCAAGCTGCCAGGAATGCAATTTGCCAGAACTGGAACAACTTTCCAAAAGGGAATTTAACAAGTTACAAGTTTACACTTCTAAGCCTATGAAAATGTCCAAACTAAGGCATCCAGGGAAAGATATCTTAATTCAAGAAAGGCTAAGGTGTCTAGAACACTTCTGTCAGTGGGGAAGGCACACTGGTCCCTTGCTCCTGGGCTCCATTGCTTTCAGTCTCTCTTCTTGTGGAGGTTCCTCACTTTGCTTCCCTGGGACTGGATTTCATCTCTTAGCTTCCCTTGGGTCTCTACAGGTTCTGGTTTGATTAACATCTCATGGAAATGTCTGCTGGGCTCCAAACATCTCCAAACATTTGTGTCTCTGTTCACCAAGTGGTAGCATCTGTATTCAGCTCTGGGCCCTGTCGCTCTGAGGCTACTGTTGTTTCTGATTCTCTCAAAAGTGTTTTCTCTTTTAAAGAAGTCCAGTAAACTAGTCAAGACCCATCTAGAATGCGTGGAGTCACATCTCTATCTAATCAAAAATCACAAGCACAATTGTTTGTGTCACTTCTCCTTGGAGATAATCTAATTGAGTCTCCAAACTACAGTGCTGAATTAGGATTAAAAGAAATGGCTGGTCCCACAAGATTGAGTCAGAATTAAAATATGGCTTTTCTGGGGTACACAATATTTTTAAACCAGCACACACCTTATTGTGGGAGAGACCATATTAGAAAGTTCTTCTGTTAAAAATTATCAGAGAGAAAACCAGTTTCAGTCATAATATGTTCCACTGCATGGTATGCAGTTATTTAATTATTAACATAATATTGAAAATCAAGATGTAGTTAGGCTAAGGTATCTCAGGCTGTTGAAATTTTATGCTATGATTTAGAGAATCTACACATTCATCTTTAACACTTTTGTTCACCATCCTCTTCCTCTTTTGCATGGCCACCCTGAGTGACCATATCTAACCAAATATGCTATCTACCACGTTTAAATATCCAGCTCAGGCCTAATTTCTAAATACCAGTTCCATGAAACAAATTTCCAACAAATGGACATCTGGTCATGGAGGTGTCCTGGTGCTTATAACTTAATTGATATGAATTTGAATTTATCATTTATAATTCAGCTTTATTCCTCCCAATCTAAAGTATCACCACCTAATCTTCCAAACCAAATATCAGATAAACATTATCTTGCCATGTGTTTTATCATTCAATGTTTCAAATCAAAGACAAAGTTCTGCCAATTCTACTTTCTTAATATTTACTCAATCCATCATTATCTCTCCTCTCCAATTCACCACTCCTATTCCTGTTTCAGTATTTGTCATTTCTTATCCAGATTGTTGAAATACTTTTTCTTGTAGTTTTCCTTCTCCAGTTTCCCATCTCCCAACTCTCTACCATATATCTTCCACTTTTTGCTTTTCCAATCAAACTATTCATGCCAATGCCACCTTAAACCATCTCAGTATCTTGTCACTATCTGCATAGCTAATTCCAAATTAACAAAAAATCTTATAAAATCTGTACTGCATGATCAGATTTGAGTCACCAGTTTCATATCTTCTTGTACTTATCCTTATAACCTATTGTGGTAGAAAAAATAATAGCCTCCCAAGGATGTGCACAACTTAACCCCTGGCATCTGTGAATGTATTATTTTATAAGCCAAAGGGATTTTGTAGATGTGGTGAAGTTAAGGGCCTTGAGATGAGAAGACTATCTTGGATTATGCATTGGTCCAGTGTTAAAATAAAAGTCCTAAAGAGAGAAAAAAGGAATCAGAAAGGTAAGGTGAGAAGGAGATATGACTATAGAAGAATGACCAAAGAGATGCAATGGTGCTGGATTTAAAGATGAAGGAAGGGGACCAAGAACTAAAAAATGTGGGTGGTCTTTAGAAGCTGGAAAAGTCAAGGAAATATTATCCATACAGAACCCATAAAGGAACATAGCCTAATAACATCTTAATTTTAGCCCATGGAAGTCCATACAGGGCTTCTAACATACAAAAATGTAGCATAGTAATGTTCTCTTGTCTCAAGTCACTACATTTGTGGTAATTTGTTATAGCAGACATAGAAAAGAACATGATTCAGAATACCATCATTTTCATGAGGAGAACTGTATGTTTCACATCATAACTTTGTTCATTTGTTTTTATTTATTTTTCTTTTTTTATAAACTTTATTTTTAGAGTGGTTTTGGTTTTGCAGAAAAAGGGGAAAGCAGACAGTTTCCATTTACCACAGTAAGCATGCATATTTTCACCTATCATTAACATCTTGTATTGGTGTGGTGCATTTGTTCCATTGATAAAGCAATATTGATGCAATATTAGTAACTAATATTCATAGTTTATATTGCAGTTTACCCTTTGTGTATATAGTAACATACGTTTTTGACACACATATAATGTCATGAATCCACCATTAATTTTCTCTTGTTTGGAATGATTTCCTGAATTTTAGACCTTTCAGATGATTTTCTGCCATCTTTCTGCCTTAAAATATGGAGACTTTTTTTTAGAAAAATACCTCACTCACATACTCCCCATACACTCCAATGAAAGAAATGTTACTGTGATGAAAATATGTCAAAAGTCAAGTTATTTAATGTATACATGTATACATTATACATTTTATATATTTTAAAACTTTATTTTTAACTTTATTTTTATTATAAAAATAAAAATTTATATTATGTAGAATTTATGTAGATTTATAATTTATAAAACTGTAATGGTCAATAAATAAAATATGTTTCCATGATAAACATAATTTACATGAAATATCTAACAAAATACATTAGAATAATTGAGTGAACTTTTTGAAGGATTTAAAATAATACTAAGTAGATGGCAATATGCAATATTTTCTTGATTTATAAGGCTTAAAATCATAAAAGTGTCACCATTTGCAATATTATTACATGACAGCCAATACATTTTCAATCCCAATCCCAATTGGTGTTTTCATAGAATTAGAAAAGATAATTAATATTGAAAAACAAGGGTCATAGTTATATAAACTTTGAAGAAAAGAAGGGATAATTTTCCGTAACAAATTATAAGACAGAATCATGCTAGTGCAATTACAGTTGTGTGTTTTTGCTACATCTCTGGACATAGAGAACAACAAAACAGAGAGCAGGCCTAAACTCAAATGTGTGTAAACTGGTAAATGACAGAGAAAGCACTGAAAAATCAGTGAAGAAAGAATAGTCTTCATGAAATACTGCTCAGACAATGGCTCTTTACATAGGAAAAACAAAAACAAAAACAAATAAACCCTGACTTACACTATATAAGATAAATAGACTTCAGGTGGTCTAGAGATCATCCCATTATGAGCAAAGTCTAAAAATAGTTACATAAAATATTGGAGAAAATTATGGATATAAAAAATATAGGAAATTATGGATAGCTATGGAAGCAGTGAAAACACAACCAACAAAGGTGATCAACAAATTTAACTACTTATGTAGGGCAAAACACTCATCAGTAAAGATAAAAGATGAGCCAAAGATGGAATTTTTTTCTGAGAATTTAATAAACATGTAGCTATTATCCAGAATATATTAGGATTGCCGACAAATCAATATCAAAAATTAAAAAAATATAAAGAATTACTGTATTAGTTAGAGTTCTCTAGAGAAACAGAATCAACAGGGAACACTCGCAAATATAAAATTTATAAAAGTGTCTCACATGACCATGGAAGCACAGGGTCCAAAATCTGCAGGGCAGGCTGTGAAGCCAATGATTTGGATGGAGGGTGTGGACGAACTCCACAGGAGAGGCTCACCGGCTGAAGCAGGAAGAGAGCCTGTCTCTTCTGAATCCTCCTTAAAAGGCTTCCAGTGATTAGATTAAGCATCACTCATTAAAGAAAACACTCCCCTTAGCTGATTACAGATGGAATCAGCTGTGGATGTAGATGACATGTTCATGATCTAATTCTATGAAATGTCCTCATCACAACAGACAGGCCAGCACTTGCCCAATAGGTACCACCACTTGGCCAAGTTGACACATGAACCTAACCATGACAGTCCACCCATTGTCAACTTGGCAGCTATACATACACCTTAAACCATAGCAAATTTCTAAATAAAAAAACAATAAAACACATTTTTTCTTCCACCTAACAATACTCAACTGTCCTGCATATAACTGGAAACACATTAAATCTCTCCAGAATAGGGTACAAATCCTTGGGTAATATTCATTCTTAAACTTGCTGTCTTACAACCTAAATAGCATAACATGAACAAAACACTGGAATTTCTGCTCTGGAGGGTTTTCATGCAGTTCCAGAAGTTGTCACTTGTGGGTCTTTCCATCTTTAAGCACATGAAAAGGAGGAAAGAAAATTGCTGTCAGATATGCATCATCCTGACAAGTGGAGTTCTCAAGGAGACAAATGAGAAAACTTTGCCAGATTTCAACACCTGGAACAAAATTATGGCAAATTATTTACCTTATAAAAGGAATAGTTTTCAAACAAAGTTATATTTTTAGGATTACCAAAGAGCAAGATTTCTGTTCTAAGTGGGAGGGATTAGAAGAATATATTTTAGTAAGGTCCTCTGTCAGCAATAAATGCAAAAGGTAGAAGGGGTATAGAATTTCCCAGAATAGACCTAAAAGAAAATGAGGAATAAAAACTGGGATAAAAACTCTCAGAACTTTGCAAACTACCATAACATTTGCAGCTTTCCCATCTGTGTAATTTTTCTTATTCCTTGCCTTTATCTTAGTATTGATCTATAGAAATACTTGTATTTAGGATTAGGTTAGCCAAGGGAAGAATGGTTTTATGTATGCACCAGAACACTGTATTTATGATTAGTGCTTTGGGCTCCTTTTATTTTTGTTTTGCTCCTTATTTATAATATTTTATAGTAGGATTATATTTTTAAAGTCCTTATCTTTAAGATACTTTTCTGCTGTTTTACACAAAGATCTTCCAGAGGCTTTCACACCAGTAGTATGAAGCCTATGTAAAATAAACTGCATTTAATGCATATGGGAATTATGCAAAATTTAGAATACACTATAACAAGCTGTGCAACCCGGAGCCTGAGCTCCTCTCCCATATTGAGAATAAGTTGGAGTGGGGATGCTGGTAATGGTGGGAGAATGTATTGGTGATATCCTAAACAAAGCATTAAACCTCCCTTCCCTTGACCACTATTGATAACAAAACTCCAAACCCCAGTGTCACAAAACCCTGCTGAACACACCCTTGTCCTAAACACTTCTAAGCCCTGGCACACCCCCAGCCCCTTTGGGGAGCACTTAGCTTCCATTTCCATGACTGGCTACCCCTGTGGAAGAGTCTCTCTTGCTCTTAAGTCCTAATTAAAATGTGTGCCTGATGTGCTTTTTTGTCTTCAGGCTGCCCTGACCTAAGCCCTCCAAGAACTGGGATGGAATACAAGCAGTAAGAAAGTCTCATTTTATTTGGAAATTTACAAGTACTATGAAGCTCTTGAGAAGGATAAATGATTGCATATTTTCAAAGAGGAGAAGCCAAATGAACTGTAAATTGTGTTTATACAATTGTCACATGATGGATGAGCATCCAGCTTGCAAAGAAAAATAGCTGCCATAATTTTTAAGAATACTTTTAAACCTCATTGTGTCTATGTATATAAAAACTTCTTTAGGAAACTTCAGTGACAAGTGTGCTATTATTTTAATAGTCACTATTACTATGATTAATTAATTTATTTACTTTTAAAATTGTGCTAGTAAGAAGAGTGTTGGTTCTAGTGCTAAGAAATGTGCTAAAACCAAATACCTGTGTACTTGTTATAGAATTTAAAAGTAAAAATACCTGTAAGAAAACAACTATGATGCTCTAATAGGTGATTAAATTAGGAAATAAAATCTGAATATATTATAAATGAAGCTATAAAAAAGAATCACACTTAGTCAACATAATATTAAAATATTATTAATATTAAGTGATAGTAATATTAAAAAGCATGATTATATGTTTTCAAAATTACAATTGTAATAACAGCAACTTCAAACTGAACAAATAATTCTATTGATATCAATAAGTACCAATATTGATACTTGCTCTAGGTAATACAAAACCAAGCATGATAAAAACCTTAGATGATGCTTAAAGATGTTATTATTACAGCTTGATGGTTTTAAAATGTATGTTGCTTATACAAGATCTCAGAGACAGGTAGAAACAAATTTATGAAACAAAATCAGATGAGTTGAACCAGTTTAAGCGTGTGCGTGTGTTTGTGTGTTTCCCCCACTAAAACATTCTTTCAAATCAAATAGCATGTAATATCATTCTTATATATTTTTTATTTATCCTGGCTTATCCTTACTCTCATTGTTATCATATACTCTTTGCCTCTTTATTATCACTAATATTAGTTGTTTTACTGGTCTCATGTAGGAGCATAACCATCATCAGTGTCTTCATCCATTCTGACTTTCTATGCCTAAATTATATTAGATTTTATTTCAAATACCCTCCAATTTTATTTTTTTCCATTCTTATTGCCATCATCATGTTGTAGGTATTACACCATCTAATTACTGATTTATTGAAATAATTCCATTTCTGGTTATATTTTCTCTAGCTTCTCCTCCTTCTAATTCCTCTTTGGATAATTATAGCCAATTATTGCTGGAAGACTGCTGTCACCCTGTTATTATATTGATTAAGACTGTATTGTGCTCTTCGCTGCCTTAATACTCACAAAATATGTGCCCAAACCATTTATCTAAACTCTCTGTCTGAATTATATCTCAAGCAATGATGTTTGATCCAGTCAAGGATTTTATCAAAGACCCTGAACATATTTCTCACACCTCACTGTGTATTGCTAAGTCTTGTCTTTCATCCTACAAAGAAGGCCCTTCCTGTTTGTCAGTTTACCTAAATTCTAATCATTAGCCAAAGAAAACTCCATTTTCTTAAAAAACATTTTTCTAGCATTGGACTATTCTAATCTAGAATATTGAATACAACAGTTTGATAGGATAATCCTTATTCTAAGGAATTCTGTATATCCATCTGTCACAAAAAAAATATTTCAAACTCAGATTTTTTTATATTGTATCTGAAAATGCATCCCTTCTTTGGAATAATCCAGAAAAACACAACATAACACTTACACACACTGTAAAACTATAATGATATTCCCCTGGAAATGCATTTCACAGGAGTTTTGAATATTCACTTAGAACATAATTGGGCCTTTTTTCTGTTCCTGGAACAAAAGATATTAGCCGTGCAGGTGATAGTGTTTGGAGGGTGGGATTTGAGGGTATTGGGGAAATTTTTGTCAAGGAAGTGATAATTAAGCAGACCACTAAAGGATATGTTAAGATGTATAAAAGTCACACAAAATTGTCAAAATATCTGTATATGCATTTAGATAATGTATTTCTATAATGTATTTTTCCTCAAAGGCAATCTAGCTTAATGATTTCTACCTCTGAATTGTTTTTCACCAATTTTGAGATGAATTTGCCTCAACATCATTGGGACAGGGCTCTTTGTGTGGTTGTTTTGAATAGACTTTCATTACACCTCTTGGGTATAAATTCTTGTTATTCTTTACAGAGATAGTAATTTAATATCTTGCTTTTCAAGTGGTAAGACATATCTTATCTCTGGATCCTAGCTATAACTCTTTTTAAAAGAAGCAAATTGAAATGCAATATAATAGGTAAAATGAGGCAGATTTAAAGAAAAAGTCAATGGGTGCTAGGAAGCATCAACATTTCCTAGTATTCTTGGTAGTGAGCCAGTGAAATAAATAAAGTCTAAATTAAGAAGAAGGAAATTAAAATGATAATAGTCATTATGCTAACTTATAGCCACTATTTGAGAAGAAAAATTAATTATGAAATTTTGGCCAATTAAAAAGTTTGGCCAATGAGACATCTTATGATGTTTGCCTTTTTTATTTGTTAATATGATAAATCTCACTTATAGATCTTTCTATATTTAAAATAACTTTGCATAACTGTGATACAATAACAAGATAGGTAGTGTATAACCTTTCTTTTATACATAAATGTTGGATTCATTGGTTAACATTTAATTTAGGGCTTGTACATCTATTTTATTTACTGAAATAGGCTCATGAATTTTCTCATATTTTAATTCCTGCTTTTGGTATTCTGGCTTGAGTAGATTTGAAAATAAAATGGGAAGTGCCCCCTCTTTTTCTAGTCTCTAAAAGCATTCTCTTCAAAATTTAGTCACAAACCATGGAAAATTATTTAAATTTGAAGTTAAATTAGTAAAAATTAAATTAAATTGAAATTCTCTTTTTTAGCCACATTAGGCACATTTCCAGTTCTTACTAGGACCACGTGGCTGCAGATCACCTCATTATGCAGTGCAGTTATAAAATTTTTCCAAATATAGAAAGTTTCTATAGTTGAAGACCGTTCAACCAGAGAATTATCCTCTAGATTATTTTGTAAGAAAGATTGGCATGGTTTATTCATTGAAAATATTGTAGGTTTTGTCTTCAGAATCATATGTGCATGGTATCTCTTGGGGGAATATTATTAACTTTGACACAAATTCTTCTATCATTGTAGTTTTATTTAGCTCCTTTTTTCTTCTTGATTCAATTTCAGTACTTTTACAGTTATTAGTATTAATAACTTATTAATATCAATACTAATAAATTATTAGTATTAGTACTAACACTAAAATACAATTTTAGTATTTTTCAGTTTTTCTTGTTTTCAAAGTCATTGACATAAACTTGTTAATATTTTCAGATTATCCTTAAATTTTGGTATTGTATCCCTGATTTTATTCATAATGTCATTTAATTTTGCATTCTCTCCTTTTTATTTATTCAGTCTTGGAAAAGATTTGTCTATTTTGATTTTCTTAATTTTTGTGATATTGTTTCTTATTATTCTCACATTTTATACTATTTAGGTTATTTCTTGTTTGACACTTACAGCATTAATTTTATAAAATAGTTCAATATTCATTTCCTAATAAATTATGTATTTATTTTCTTATATAAATATTCAAGAAACACATTTTTAATGCATAAGTTGATAAATATTGATATATATGGATTTATCAATCAGTTGTAGGTATTTTAACATATTTCTGTTATTTTTTCTTTATTTCATTAGCTATTTCAAGATTTTTAAGATTTCCATATATGCAGAGATATTTATTACATTTTTTCATTAAATTAAACTTAACTGTATTTTGGTTAGAGACCATGTTCAATCAGATACACATTCTTTACTATTTTTTCAAGCTATAGCCTAGCATTTAAACAATTTTTCCAAATATGAAACGTGTACTTTTTTATTTTTGAGTCCTTTGCAGAGTTTTTATTATTTTTTGAGTCCTTTACAGAGTCTTCCAGTGCCTTCAGCATTTATAGGTATTATCTGCGGGATGATTAGGTCTAAATTAGCCATTCATTATCATTAAATCATTGACTTTTGAAAGGTTTCTAACCTTTGGTCTTTGAAGAAACATTCTTGGAAACTGAATCAGGTTTTATGGGACTTTTAAAAGGGTACTGTGCAACAGGCACAGTGGCAGGGTTTATGTGTTGGTGGGTGGACTCATTTGTCATCAAAAGTCTTTCCTGTGGTTGGTAATTTTTTCTCTATTTAAGGGTGAGGAAAACCACCTGGTTTGGAAATTTGGGTTCACTGAGTTCCAGCTTGATCCAGGATAGGACTGAGTGGGTTCCAAAGGAATGACTGGGCATTCCTTGATATAATCCTTACTTGATCTGTAAAGGCCAAGAAGTATCCCACTTGTACAGAAATGGCCCAGGTGACTGAAATTGTTGGGGATAATGTGTATTGGGAAAGGTAAGAGGTGAGGTGTTCATTTACTCATGACTAAATTATTGTCTTCATCTGAATTGCCTTGTCTATGGAGAACCATCCTGGAGGATGCTGCATATAAATAAGTCACACTTTAGATCTTGGCTGAGACACTGAAGTTAGCTCATAAGGCAAAAATCACATAGCATGGAGCCATACTGGAGAACCACACACTTACTCTCTATCAGTCCAATATGACAAGTTTTTCATCCAGCATTGAACAGATTATCCTTCCTTCATCTGATGAAATAGCTAATACCTGTGTTAGAGTAAGTAATGGTAGGTGCTTTGACAAATATCCCCAAAACCTCAGTGACTTCAAGTCACTAATTTATCTCTTTCTCTATAAAAAGTCTTTTGTGAGGAAACCTTCCTCCTGGCCATTCAGGCACAGAAATTCCTTTTGTATTGAAGATCCCCAATCTCCCGAGTGTTGGAGTCCTTTGCTTGGTTCTCTACATCCAGAGCTGCACAAACTGTTCCTTCTGCCTGTAACATACATCGTTCCAACTCTCACCAAGTTCACTCTTAGTCATTCCTTAAATACTGCTCAAATGTCAGCTATGCAGAGGGGTTCTCCTGTGCCTCCATCCTGCATTGCAGTTGAGGTCAGATGTTTAACTATCCTAAGCAAACCATATTATTTTCTTTCAGAATCCTTTCTTCCATTTACAATCATGCTTTCATTTTTTCTGTTATTATTTGGTGAAAATCTATCCCTGCTATGGGCTCTAAAGCTGAAACTGTGGGTGAGTTTATCGAACATCCAACTCACTCAACATAGGTACTTTAAAAGAATGTTTTTTTCTAAGCATTAAACACAAAGTATTTTTATATCAAATTTGTTAAATATATTTTTAAAGATTTTGCATATTTTTGCCACTTTTTTGGTGAACGGTGAGTTAATGACATTGAACTCCAATGTTTGGGAATAGATAGGTATGAAGGTGGTTCTCCAGTGGGTCTATAAATAGTATTACTGTAATGAAGATGACAAGATTGAAAGGGGTTGGATAGAGCTACATGTCCCATTGATAAACACTAGAAATATAAATTAGTTCTCACAAAAATTACTTTGAAGACATGATTTCTGTACACAGAGTGTTTAAGTCCAGTGTACAGGGGAAACTGTTATTGCATGCTATGAGCTATGTTCAAAAGGAAGCCATCAGCACTAGCACAGCAGCATCAGGGGAAAATAATGCGGTGAGGGACAAGAGTTAAGAGGAGGTTTAGATTTTTTATTTGATGAGGGTGTGTTCATTGGTTTTCTTTCTCTTGGAACAATTAAATTATCTAAAATTGAGGATGTTGATGGACTGTTGACTTTGGGCCCTCTACATGATGCCCAATGAATGCAGGTGGCTGAAGGATGCACTGATGGAGAAGTAGATTGGCAAACAATGGTGTATACTTATGAACAAAGGGTGTGTGGCTACAAAAAGGGACAAAGTCATGAGGCATGCAACGATGTGAATGAACATGTGGGACATTTGGTGATACAAAATTAGCCAGAAACAAAATGACAAGGATGATACAGTGTACTTTAGAAAATGCTTATAAGAAAATAGGGCCTAGACTGTAAGTTTTTAGAACAGACACATTAAGTCTGGATTGGTGATTATTATTTCTGGATTTTGAGGGCTGTTTTATACATGTAACCTGATCTTTACAGCTAAGAATGAAGCCAAACAGGTTGGGTTTATAGTAATTCAGAACATGGGGTTAAGGAAGACAGTATCTATATTTTAGAACCACACACAGTCTTTGAGACCAATGGAAGAAAGCTTTATTTGGTCTGAAACTGAAATTTTCTGTACTGCATAATCTAATTCAACCTATCTGCATAGCTCATTCAAACAATTGAAACACAGGGCACACAGAATAAGAGACATCCTTTAATCCTGTATAGATTATTGCAATGCCTGGATACATTCTAGAGTACATTAACCAGGTGATCAAAAAAGTATTGGCAAAGTCCCCTGAAAGGTAGAGAAAGAATATGAAACTATTAAACCTTACCAACAGGGAATTCCCTGATACTGTGCCAAACCTTAGGGACACCCAATTCAAAAGGCCATGTCCTTGATCAAGAGGCTTACTCTTGTGAAGCTTATGTAGGTAGCAGAAAAGCTTAGACTACCCATAGGCATGCCTGAAAGTTACTTCTAGGGATCTCTTTTGTTGCTCAGATGTGGCCTTACTCTCTCTAAGTCCAACACTGCAAGTGAAATCATTGCCCTGCCCCCTCCATGGGACATGACACCCAGGGATAGAAGTCTCCCTGAGGATTGGGGAAGGACTCTCAGAGATGAATCCTGACCTGGCACCATGGGATCAACTGTTCCAATTTGACCCAAAGAGGGAAATAAAGTATCAGTGGCAGAGAGAGTTCAAATAGAGTCAAGAGGCTACTCTGGAGGTTGCTCCTATTCAAGCTCCAGTTAGACCTTCATACCTATCATAACCTGCCAATCCCCAACCAGGGTCATTCCAACCAATCCTAAAGAACACCTAGGGCAATATATAAGATTCCATAAGCATTCCATGCACTAGAGTAACTTTCCAGAAACCTATAACTTCAGATGGACCTCTGACCAAATAAGTCTTGAAACCTAGCCCAGCCTCTCCAGAACATCAGATAGTTCCATCTCCCTACCCCATATTAGAGACAGACCCTTTCAATATGAAAAATTTACAATGGCCATAGCCTATATACCCCTAAAGAGAGGGCTGGAAAAATCAAAATTGATGATGGAATTATGCAGAGAAGATAGGATTTAACAAATGAATATGAATGCTGAATCATTAAATTAATATCTCTTTTTTATTAATTAACAGAAAAAAAGAAATTAACCCAACATTTAGAAATCATACCATTCTACATATGCAATCAGTAATTCTTAACATCATCACATAGATGCATGATCATCGTTTCTTAGTACATTTCCATCGGTTTAGAAGAACTAGCAACACAACCGAAAAAGATATAGAATGTTAATATAGAGAAAAAAAAAGTAATAATAGTAAAAACAAAACAAAACAAAGCAAAAAAAAAAAAACAAAAGCCTATAGCTCGGATGCAGCTTCATTCAGTGTTTTAACATGATTACTTTACAATTAGGTATTATTGTGCTGTCCATTTTTGAGTTTTTGTATCTAGTCCTGTTGCACAGTCTGTATCCCAACAGCTCAAACTACCCATTATCTTACCGTGTTTCTAACTCCTGCTGGACTCTGTTACCAATGACATATTCCAAGTTTATTCTTGAATGTCGATTCACATCATTGGGACCATGCAGCATTTGTCTTTTAGTTTTTGGCTAGACTCACTCAGCATAATGTTAAATTAATATCTCTTTTAATCTCCAGTATTTTAAAACAGCTAGAAGTAAAAACTTAAAATTGTGGAATTGTTCCCCATGTCACACTCTGAAATCTGTGATATAACTAATTGCGGTGCTGTGATTTGCAATTTATAGCTTTTTTGAATATATGTTAAAAATAAGGAAAAAAGTCAATTGTAATGATAACCTGATATATAAGCCCTCTAGCTTCCCATATTCTGGAGCAGCTAGAAGAAACAATATAAGAGGACCATGTGGTGGCCCATGACAAACTCTGGGATCTGTCCTGTAACTACATTTTTTTTTTGAATGAGTAGGCACTGGGAATCGAAGCCCAGTTTCTGGCATGGCGGGTGAGAACTCTGCCTGCTAAGCCACCATGGCCCACCCTGTAAATACTTTTTGAAAAGGGCTTTGAAAACTATTGCTTTTTTATTTCTTTGCTTTGAATAGATGTTACACTGTACAATAAAAATGTTTAAAATTAAAAAAAAGAGAGAAAGATTAAAGGTTATGGGGGGTTTATACAGAGAAGACAGGGTTTAACAAATGAATATGAGTGCTGAATCATTATGCTGATATTTCTTTTAGCCTCCAGTACCTTAGAACTAATAGAAATAAAAGCCTAAAGTTATAGGATTGTAACCCATACCAAACTCTGAAATATGTTCCACAACTAATTGTTGCAATGTAGTTTGAAATGCTTTTATGTCTATATGTTATTTAAAGAGAAAGAGGAGTATAACAGAGGAAGAAGGACTAAGCAAAAGAGTATGACTGCGGAATCATTATATGGTATAATCATACCAAACATTAAAATCTGTTCCATAATTATCTGTTGAAATGTACGTGACAATTTATTTTTCTGTATGTATGTTATATTTCACAATTTAAAAATGTTTAAAAAAGTGAAAAAAGAACAATCCTTACAAAATTCTGTGAGGGAGAAAGATGAATCTTTAACCTGAACTTGCCACATAAAAACAAGGAAAAAACCAGAGCATAATGGGACAGGACAAAACAAAACATTCAAAGAAAGAGTGAATGCTTTGAAAATAAAGTGTACAAATCAAAGTCTGAAAAGTCAGATAGATAAGAACAGTAGTCAAGGAAAAATAAACCCACTAGGTCTGTGCCTTCACATTTTAGAACATATATCTAGAGTATTACAGTACAAAGAGAGTATATGCTGGGAGATAGGGATCAAGGTAGGAGTCTCCAGCAGGACAAAGGAGAAGGGGAAAGGTAGGAGAGGGAGCATGAGAGAGAGAGAGAGAGAAAGTATGAGGAGGAGGAGGAAAAGGAGTAAGGGAGGAAAAGAGAAGAAGACTGCTATCAAACATAGTTGAAACTATTTGTGTATATAAGCCATGGTAGGCACTCAACATGTTGAAACCATTATAATAAGAAAAAAAGAAATAAAAATCTCCATATATATGTCAAAATCTCATTTCCAGACTTACAGGTAATATTAAAAGGAAATGATGATATTTATACCTCAGATGCAAGCAGCTACTGCAGGGACTTGCCACATTACTCTAGCAAGAATGCAAAAGACTTAAAAACATTCACTGCCTGGACCTGTAAAATGTTCACATCTTTGCTGTTTTCCAATGATAAGATTTCTAGGTGACTGATACTGGAATGAGAGAGACACTTTCTGTTCACTATTTTGATGTCTGTGTGTTTTGTGATGTTAGAAGGAGATATTTTTATATTGCTTTCACTTTAGGTGGTTATTATAAGTTTATCAAATTTCACTGTCAGATTTACCCACAAAGCTTACGAAATTGTAGAGACCTAAGCCACCCATCTGTTGGGGCTCTGATTCATTGAGGCTAATAAAATTTAAGAAAAATTTGATAAATATAGTAGTATATTATTACAGAAATTTAAAATATTTGTTCAAAAGATACATTGATGAGAAGTAAACTATGCTCCCTCTAAAATACTTAAAGCTCCCAAGAGATTTATTTTTTGTGTTTTGTTTTTATACTCCCCAGTTTATTGTGAAAATACTTTCTGATATATATCCAAATGAATTTGAAATTATAGTTATTTCAAAGTACACAGAAATTACTTATATTCTCCTATATATGAAAACCTTATGAAAGAACATGTAAGATATAATTTAAGGAATTTAACATTATAGAATTCTATTTTTCCAACTTTTTTAGACTTTTTTCCTATCTGAGCCAATATATAATATTTGACATTTGGGTTATGGGTGCATATAAAACTGAAACATTTGTCAAAGTGAGTATGTTACCAGGCAAAGGTGGTGGATTATTTTGTCCAGTGTATTCAAATGACCAATTCCTGAAACACTGGGATTTCAAAGAGAGGCATTTATTCCTAGGGACATATGAGGAGATCAGATGGCCTATTGGTCTACAATTTGTTTCTCCAAATTACCGTAATTTTGATAAGTTTTACAGAATTAAAAGATGCACAGTGTATTGGTTTGTTAATGCTTCCAGAATGCAATATACTAAAAATATAATGGATTTTTAAAATGGAATTTATTAAGTTACAAGTTTATAGTTCTAAGGCCATAAAAATGTTCAAAATAACACATCCAAGAAAAAAATACGTTGACTCGAGAATGGCCGATGCAGCTCTGTGAGCTGCGAATGCATGTGACTGGTGTCTTCTGCTTTCAAACAGCTTCTGCCATGGTGTTTTCTTTCTACAGCCCCAAACTTTTCTGTCTATGTCAGCTTTGAGTCTCTCCAAAATGTCTTCCCATTTAAAGTACTCTAGAAAACTAATCAAGATACAACTTGAATGGGCAGTCACATCTCCATCTAATCAAAAGGTCACACCCACAGTTTTTGGTCATTCTCTATGAAAACAATCTAATTTAAGGTTTTACACTAAACAATATTGAATCAGGATTAAAGGACATTTATTTCTTGGAAACAAAAGTTTCAAACAGGCACAGGCAGGTTATAGGAAAATAAGCACAATGACCCCAGATGATGTTGTTAGAAGTGATCCAATTATTGAGCATGCACGGATTAATTACATGCTTAGTCACAGAACTTGTGTAAAAAAATAACAGTCTTAGCACAGTAATGGCCGTGATTTTTAGAATTATGATGAGGTATAGCTGACTTGTAGTTAAACTCTAAGGTACTGCACTTGTCAGGCAGGCCCATTTTCGTTAGAAGGCATAAAAGAGAAAATGGAGAATGCAAAATACGTATTCAATGCAGCCCCTGTTAACATGTCAGCAACATTTTCTGCAGAAATGGAAAAAACAAAGTCCTTAAATTTATATGGAAAGACAAGAGGTTCCGTCTTTAAATTGTATGACAAGTGACAATAATCAAAAGATTCTGGTACAGGCACAAAGATAGACATGTAGGTCAGTAACACAGAATTAAAAGTCCAGAAATAGACATCTGGTTTTAAACAAGGCTGCTAAATATATGCAGTGCAGGAAGAAGAGTATCTTCCATAAGTGATATTGGGAAAACTGGACATCTACATGCAGAAGAATGAGGTTAGACCTTTACCTCACACTATATACAAAAATCAAATTGGAATGGATCAAGGACTTTAATGTAAAAGCAGAAACTATAAAATTCTTGGATGATAACATAGGGTCATGACTTGGGATTTAGCAAAAAGATTTGGAAACAAAAGAAAAAATAGATAAATTTTATATCATCAAAATTTAAATATTTTGTTCATAGACGGTATGCCTGTTTGATTTTGTGGTCTCCAGGAAAGCCATATGCTTTAAATCCTTATTCAGTATTGCTGGCTGGGAGATTTTTTATTTTTCCATGGAGGTGTGACCCACCCAATTGTGGGTGGTGAGTTTTGACTAGATGGCTTCCATGGAGTTGTGACTCTGCCCATTCCAGGTGGATCTTGATCAGTTTACTGGAATCCTTTAAAAGAGGAAATATTATGGAGAGAACCCCCGTTTTAGAGCCCAAGACCCACTAGAGACCATGCAGCAAGAGACCTGGAGATGAAGAAGCAAAACACCCCAGGGGAACTTCATGAAACAAGAGGCCTGGTGAGAAAGCTAACAGATGCTGTCATGTTCACCATGTGACTTTCCAGTTGTGAGAGAAACCCTGAATGTTATTGGCCTTCCTTAAGTGCAGATAACCTCTTGTTGGTGCTTTCATTTGGACATTTTTGTAGACTTGATTGGGACATTTTCATGGCCTTAGAACTATAAACTTGCAACTTAATAAACTCCCCCTTTTAAAAGGCATTCTATTTCTTTTAGTATATCAAATTCCAGAACTAGAAAACTAGAACAGAGGGAAGGAAGTCATTAAGAAAGTGAAAAGATAACATACAGAATGCAAGACAATAGTTGCAAATCATATGTTGGATAAGGGTATAATACTCAGAATATATAAAAATCTTTTCCAGTGCAACAAAACAAACCAATCAAAACTGGACAAAGGACTTTAATAGACATTTCTCCTTAGAAGATACACAAGTGTGCAATAAATATGCAAAAAGATGCTCAACATCTTTGGTAATAGAGAAATGAAAATGAAAACCACAATGAGATACTACTTCACACATATAAGGGCTTTTAATTAAAAACAAAAATAACAAGTGTTGGAAATGATGCTGAGAAATCAGAACTCTAGTGCATTGTTGGTGGGAACGTAAAATGGTGCAGCTGCTGAGTAGAGCAATAGGACTTCTCCTCAAAAAGTTAAATATATAATTCCTATGTGACCCCAAAATCCCTTTCTATGTTTATACCCAAAGACGGTTAAAACAAGGTCATTGATGTTATGCAGCAATCTTTATAGCATCATGATTCACAACAGCCCAAGCTGGAAACAACTCATGTCCATCAACAATGAATGGACAACCAAAACATAGCACATACACACAATGAAATGGTATTCATCCATAAATATAAATGAATGTATGAGACAAGCAAGAAAATGGCAGAAACTTGCAAATGTCATGCAAAGTGAAATAAGCAAGAAACATAAGGAGAAAAATTGTATGATGTCATTTAAAAGAGATGATTAGAAACAACAATTTGTAGACAGAAAACAGATTGTAGACTAACAAATAAGGAGAGGATGGAGGGAGGAGGGAAAGTGGAGTGTAAAAAACAGTATTTCTTCACTCTAGAGCTGCTTAGAGCCACTGATGTGCTAATGTGGTTTATAAGTCTTTACTGAGTAAGTGTACTGAAGCTAGATATCCTCTCTACTGTGTGATCTTGGGCAAACTTCTTAACCTCTTGAGCCACAGCTTACTAACATGTAAAATCTCAATGGGTTCCTCACAGGCATGTGGGGATTTAATTTAATTTAATGTAAAGCAGTTAGAAGGATGCCTGGAAATAAAAAGATTTTGTGCAGGTACTAATGTAAAATCTATTCTTTCTAAAATGTTTTCTTCAATATTCATTTATTTAAGTTTATTTATTTAGTGGTTTATATATTAGATAATCCTTAGACTATTCAAGGATTATATTTATTTCCTAATATATCCACTTGTATTTTAAAAAATACTCCTGTAAACTAGCTTTTCACTAAGGGATTATCTCAAATTGCTTTATTAAAGGAATCCTTGAATTCAACACACTTCAATGCATCAATCCCCAGACTCAACAAATTGAGGAGAAATTTTGACATGCTGAATTCATTTAAAAATCAATCTCAATGTTAGCTTTATCAGTGCTCACTTCTAATTATAGTGAAGGATGTAATTTAAATTTGTTTTTTATTGAAATTCCTGGTTCAGTATGACAGCTTGCTTGCAGGCCTCAAGGAAGCCACCCACAACTATTCATTAAATATTCAGGCAGATTCACTGAAATATTTTTTTAAAACCTCAGAAATCTTTTAAGAAGTGATTCTGACAGATAAATCAATATTGGAACCTTATAGAAATTGATACTTATGTGAGGTGGAACTAGACGGAGTAGAAGTGTAAAAATATAGAGCTAAGTTTTAATTCATAGAATAAATGTCTTCTCTTTTAAGACTCACTTTAGAAATGAAAAGATAAGTCTACCCCCATTGATCCACTAACTCAGAGATGCAGAACTTTTCACAAGCATGGATATCCCACAGGAGTAGTTTTGTTCAGCTAATAACAGAAAATGTAGGAAAAAAATTAATAGCAAAATGCTTTCTGAGGAGAGTGGTATTTCCCATGGCTAAAAGGGTTGTAAGTAGGGGCAAAGGAGACATAGCCTGTTAGACATGCTGGCTGACAAGTGGATTCTTCAGGTGAAAATGTTGGCTCAGTTCTTTGATTCAATACCAGAAAACCTGGAAACGATATTCAGAAAAACAATCCAAACAGACCAGTGTCAGAAAATGAAGAACTGGAAGTTGGACTGGAACCTGTGCATGGTAAACCTCCCTTCAGTTACAGACTTAAAATAGAATCTGCACACTGAGCCAGTCCTCAGGAAATACAGCTCAAGGCCAATTCCCTCACCTGATCTGATAAGGCACGATATGGCTGAATCTTTCTCTATTGGGGATGAATATGGAAAACAACTGCTACAGAGGTACCAGGAAAAATGCTGCTTTCTAGGCAACACAGTAATGACATACTAACAAATTAATTTGCTGTTGAGTCTAAGCAAAAATACAGATAAAAATTTACATAGACATTAAATAAAATCAACTAGATAAATTCAAATGCCTGCTAATTTGTACATTTGTCTCTATGGGAAAATTTAACCAATTGAAAAAATGATATAAAGAGGCAATTTAATGAATCAGCAATGTTCATTTAAAAATATGAAAAAAAAGAACTCATCGATAATCAACAATGAATGAAAATTATAGTAACAATAAACCGGTTTTTCTTACTTTGTCTCCCCCCAAAGGATAACAAATATTGATGATAATTAGAAAATTAGGTACTTTCATACATTAGCAGTATGACTATTAAATTCTACAATTATTTTTATTTCAATGCATGCAGATTTAAAGTATGCAAATGTAAGACATGCAGTCACAATTATCAAAATTTCTCCAATAATAAGATGTGCTGGAATGTATAATCATTACTGGCCAATAGAACCTTTTGAATTGATGGAAATGTTCTATAGCTTGGCTGCTTCTAGCAAGAGTAATTATTGAGCACTTGAAATGTAACTATGACTGAGAATCTGAATTTTTAATTTAATTTTTATTTTAAGAAATTATATTTAAATTTTAAGAGCCCACATATGTCAGTGGCTATAATATTAGTACAATAATGAAGTATTCTATTTAAGAATATTTATTGAAACAGTTTTGTAACTGCAAAATAATTTTTTTAAATATGGTACACTATGAATTTACATGTCATCCTTGTGCAGGAGCCATGCTAAGATTCACTGTATCATTCCAATTTTATTTAGTATATGTGCTGCTGAAGCAAGCATTGCAAAATAATGTTTAAAAGCCAAACATTCATAAATAAGGAATAAATTAATATTATACATGCAAATTAAGGAAGTTCATCTTTATTGACCAAAGCTAAATAGGATAAAATTATAATACAATTTTGAAATGATAATGAAAGCACAATAAGCACAATAAAATATTAGGTATTGATAGATCATGAATTTTACAATTTTTGGTATATATCATATGCTTAAATTTGTACACACATATATATATATTGAATATGTAGAGAAAGATGTAAAATACAATCAAACAATACTTAAAATTTGTGGAAATGAGATTTGATAAAGTGTGTTGGTTTGCTAATGCTGCTGGAATGAAATATACAGAAATGGGTCAGCTTTTACAAAGGGGATTTATTAAACTACAAATGTACAATTCTAAGGCCATGAAAAATTCCGAATTAAGGCATAAACAAAAGGATTCCTTCACTGAAGAAAGGTTAATCATCTGGGGTGGATTTCTCTGTCACATGGGAGGGCCCATGGCTTGCTTTCCAAAACAGATTTCTTAGCTCCTTGGGTCCTTCTGCATCTCCAAATGTCTGCATCAATGTTCTCTCCAAAATGCTCACCTCTCTTAAAGGATGCCAGTAAACAGATTAAGACATACCTTGAATAGGCAGAGTCACATCTCCATCTAATGCAAACTGACTCACCCACAACTGGGTGCATCTCATCACCATGGAAACAACCTAATCAAAAGGCCCCACCCAACAATAAATCTGCCCCCACAAGATTGGATTGAAGAATATGGCTTTGTTAGGGTACCTAACAGTTTCAAACCAGTACAGGAAGCCTAAGTAATATTTCATTTTTAATTGATTTTTTAATTAATTTATTTTTTGCATGGACAAGGCACCAGTAATCAAACCCAGGTCTCCAGCATGGCAGGCAACAACTCTGCCTGCTGAGCCACTGTGTTAACTATTTTAATTCAATATATTTCTAATTAAATTTTAAAGTCATCTTTAAGACATACCAATTCTGTTCTTAAAGAAAAACTTGTGGGTATATTAATAAAGTTCAAAAATAAAAAATTTAAATATTTAACTTCAGAAGATGAAGTATATTTCAAAATGAAGATAAATTGATGTAACTGATATAGATGAAAGTGGAAACTAATGGCAAAATAAAGTTGTCCAAAAAAAAGAATCACAGTGAGTGATTCTTTTAGATTACTTACAAAAGAAATAAACACTATCAATGTAACATTGAAAAGTCAAAATGTATAGAATAATGTGAGAGAAAAAAAATTATAGCTATGGAGAAATTTTAATAAAATTCAATAAAGGAAAGATCAATGATGCTGATATAAAATGATTATCACGCTGATTGAACACTTAAAATTGTCAGCAAAAGTAAAAAACAAACTTTGCACAAAGAATGTTCTTATACCTGCTTTCCAGGATTTCTCTATAATTTTAACTAATTTGATTAAATGGATTCATTTCTCAAATATGATAATATCCCTGGGTATGTCTATGAGTTTAGACATAAAGGGAGTTTTAGTGATGTATCACCACAACCTGATAGATATCTATGGTGACATGAGACCTAAGAACTTTGAAGAGCCAATCATGAGGTAGTTAATGAACCAGTCAGCTGCACAAATGTTTCCCTTTTTAGTTAATCAAGTGAAAGTGGTCTATGTTACAAGCATAGTTACATCATTCTAATAATTTATATGACAGATAGTGTTATTAATTTTTTGGGTGGGGATGCATGGTCTGGGAATCGTATCTGGGTCTCCTGTATGGAAGGCGAGCATTCTACCACTGAACCATTCATTCAGCCTGTGTTATTAATTTTAAAAATTCTTTTTCTGACTGGATAAAAGTGTGTAGCACACTGAATTCAGGTAGTAGTCAAGAGCACTAAAGTCTTTGCTCAAAGATGAATCCCAGTGTGGAAGCATCATTCACCTTTCTCTACCAGTTCTCCTGCTGTGTTATTCAGATGCTATAGGTCTCCACAGTGTCCAAGAGGGGCTGCACATCTATCTGTAATCCCAAGTCTCTGTAAGCCTACAAAGTTTAGAAAACACCTTAAAACATCTCTATTTAGGATTCCTGAAAGTCTCTTCTGCAAGGTGGCTACACAATCTTATTCTGATAATCTGGTAAATTTTGGATTTCTGTCTTGTTGCTCAGGGGAGAGAGCTTGGAAACTTGGGGTCAGAAAAGGACTGTAATGAGTTCAAGTAACTTAGTAAGGCAACTGACAGTTGATGAGATATTGGGATATTCTTATAGTATTATAGGTGGCAGGTCCTCATCTAGTAGACTTAGGAAAGAAGTAAAATAGTCAGAGTAACAGCAAGGAGAGGCAAAATCACGTTGCCAGTTCCCTGAAAATGACATTAGATTAGTCCCAGTGGGTGCCAGCAGCCACATGTTCCCAGGGAACTTTTCCTTATGAGTGCCAGCAAAGTTCTCAGGTCATTAGGGAAGAATTCTTTCATTTCTACTGAAAACCCACAAGGCACCTTAAATTGTGAAAAATGCATACATTTTAACCTGCCCAATTCTAACTTATAAAATATCTGTTCTCATGTCCAACTGTCTTTTTAAAGAGCTATTTAAAGAAGCACACACATTTTAATCACAGTATATGTAATTCCCTTTTTAAAAAATTTCAAAATCTATAGAACTGAATGATTTTCTAGGAAGAAAAAAAACATGTAAAAATCTGAAAAGACCACAATAGTAGAGGGACAGTAAAATTCTAATCCTTAGAGTCCTCCAGGAGCAGTTTCTGTGAATGTAGTCCAAGATTTCCAGGAGCAAATATTATGTGTCAGTGCCTGTGTCTGCTCTACTCTGCTCTGAGCACTCTCCAAAATGTTTCCTCCTTTAAAGGATTCCTGTAAATAAATCCAGACCCACCAACAACAGGTGGCATCACATCTCCATCTAATCAAAAGGTCACCCCACAATTGGGCACCTCACCTCTCTTTGGAGATAATTTAATTAAAAACAATCTGGCTGTCACCATTTACATGTTTCTTTTCTTAGAGGAGTTAGCCAATGCTGAAGAGAAGAGTTTTTAGAGAGGAAAGAGAAACAACTCTGCAGTGACATGGGGAGATTTCCTGTAATTGGCAAAAAAAAAAAAAACGAACAAAAAAAACAATCTGGATTAAAATAAATGACTGACCCCACAAGACTGAATTAGGATTAAAATACAGCTTTCTGAGGTGAATAACACTTTGAAACTGGCACAGTGTGACAATGTGAAATCTGTTTTAACCTGCACTAGCACTCACCACATATGTGACATTCTGTTTCCACATATTGTGAATTATAATATTTCAGCGTTCTAAATTTGAATATCCTCAGCAATATAAAATGTTATAATTATTTTAATGTGTTCCTCTTACTCAATGTATTTGCGGCTCATTGCATCATTAGCAGATCAACGTGCCCTTCTGTAGTTTTCAATTCAATTCTTTGTCCATTTTCCTATTTATATTTTCTGCTTTTTAAAACATTTAAAAACATTCATGAAATAATTCAAACTTGCAGGAAAGTTGCAAAAACGTCATAGAACTCCAACATGTTCCCTACCCAGATACTCAAATTTACAAATTGTTAGCGTTTGCTACATTGTCATCAGTCTGCCTATCTATTTAATCATCTATCTTGTCTTTTTAAAATTAATTTGTAGTTGTTTCTTATACATAGTCAACCTTTGTTTAACTCAAAGAATGATTAATGATGCAATTAATATTCAGTAATGATTAAGTGATGATTAAGATTGGTGTGATCAAATCTTTTATTTTCTCACCTTCTAGTTTGTGCTTTAGTTAATGTAACATAACTTCCCAACACAAGAAGCAAAATTTATCTACACTTGTCTTCTGTTACATTTTTTTCTCTTTCTGTTTTAGGTCTTGTGCTGGTTTGAAACCATTGTGTACTCCAGAAAACCCATGTTCTTTAATCCTGATTCAACATTGTTGGATGGGATCTTTTTTTATTACATTTCCACGGAAATGTGACCCACCCAATTGTGTGTGTGATCTTTTGGTTAGGTGGTTTCCATGAAGATGTATCTTCACCCTTTCAAGGTGGGTTGCTCATTGGAGCCCTTTAAGAGGGAACCATTTTGAGAAAAGCTTTAGAACTGACACAGGCAGAGACATTTGGAAATACAGAAAGAAAATAAACCCTGGGAACCTGTTTGAAATCAGGAGTCAAAGGACCACCAGGTGCAATCCATGGACCTTCTAGATGGGTCTTTCTTGAGTCAAGGTATCTTTGTTTGGATGCCTTAGTTTGGACATTTTTATGGCCTTAGAACTGTAAACTTGTGACTTAATAAATTCCCTTTTTAAAAAGCCATTCCTTCTGTTATATTGTATTCTGGAAGCCTTAACAAAACAAAACAGTTCTTTACTTTGTTTATTGTGCACCAATGTCTTTGGCATAATAAGGAAAATTAAATTTACTTTACTCATATTTTATGTCAATTATTACAATATCAATATTGATTCAGCTAGGCATAAATCCCTTCTAGTCCATATGCATTTGAGAATGTTTGTCAACTGTCTGTTCAAAAATTTTACAAAATTTTAGAGATTATTTACAAGAGAAATCATATCCTTACATATAAAGTCCTTCAATCTAAGGACACTATTCATGTCATTTATTCAGTGTTAAGATATGTTTAAATACTGATGAAACACAAATAAGGAGATTCATATTACAGTAGAAATTATAGTATTAGAGTATATGGTCAGGCAGTTCATAAATAAAATTTTGATTTCATCCAATTGGTTATTTTTTTCTATTTATGAATCTGAATTTCAGTTTATAAATATAAAGCTTTTTAATTGAAATCTACTTCACATACCATAAAATTCATCCTTTTAAAGTATACATTATAGTGATTTCTAGGATACTTATAACAATATGCAAATATCACCACTTTTCCACCAACCCCCAAAAGAAATCCCATACCAATTAGTAATCATTCTCAAATCTTCCATCTATACATTTCCCAGCAACCATTAACAAACTTTCTATCTGTAAATGTATCTATTATGGACATTTAATAAATCGAATAATATAACATGTAGCCTTATACATCTGACCTATTTTATTTAGAACAATTTTTTCAAGGTCATCATGCTGTAGAATGAATCAGCACTTTGTTACTGTTATGGCCGAATAACATTCCATTATATGACTTTATCAAATTTCATTTATCAGTTCATCAGTTGATGGAACTTCAGATGGTTTCCACTTTCTAATTATCATGAATAATGCTGTTATGATTGTGCATGCTCAAGTTTTTTTTTTGAGAAACTGATTTTTTCTTCATTTTTTTATTAATTAAAAAAATAACAAAACATTTAGAAATCATTCCATTCTACATGTACAATCAGTAATTCTTAATATCATCACATAGTTGTATATACATCATTTCTTAGTACATTTGCATCGATTTAGAAAAAGAAATAAAAAGACAACAGAAAAAGAATTAAAACGATAATAGAGAGAAAAAAAACCTATACCTCACATGCAGCTTCATTCAATGTTTTAACATAATTGCATTACAATTAGGTAGTATTGTGCTGTTCATTTCTGAGATTTTATATCCAGTCCTGTTGCACAGTCTGTATCCCTTCAGCTCCAATTACCCCTTCTCTTTTTTTTTTAATTAACGGAAAAAAAGAAATTAACCCAACATTTAGAAATCATACCATTCTACATATGCAATCAGTAATTCTTAACATCATCACATAGATGCATGATCATCGTTTCTTAGTACATTTGCATCGGTTTAGAAGAACTAGCAACACAACCGAAAAATATATAGAATGTTAATATAGAGAAAAAAATAAAAGTAATAATAGTAAAAACAAAACAAAACAAAACAAAACCAAACAAAAGCCTATAGCTCAGATGCAGCTTCATTCAGTGTTTTAACATGATTACTTTACAATTAGGTATTACTGTGCTGACCATTTTTGAGTTTTTGTATCTAGTCCTGTTGCACAGTCTGTATCCCTTCAGCTCCAATTGCCCATTATCTTACCCTGTTTCTAACTCCTGCTGGACTCTGTTATCAATGACATATTCCAAATTTATTCTCGAATATCCGTTCACATCAGTGGGACCATACAGTATTTGTCCTTTAGTTTTTTGCTAGACTCACTCAGCATAATGTTCTCTAGGTCCATCCATGTTATTACATGCTTCATAAGTTTATCCTGTCTTAAAGCCGCATAATATTCCATCGTATGTATATACCACAGTTTGCTTAGCCACTCTTCTGTTGATGGAGATTTTGGCTGTTTCCATCACTTTGCGATTGTAAATAACGCTGCTATAAACATTGGTGTGTAAATGTCCGTTTGTGTCTTTGCCCTTAAGTCCTTTGAGTAGATTCCCAGCAATGGTATTGCTGGGTCGTATGGCAATTCTATATTCAGCTTTTTGAGGAACCGCCAAACTGCCTTTCACAGTTTTTGCACCATTTGACCTTCCCACCAACAGTGGATAACTGTGCCTCTTTCTTCACATCCTCTCCAGCACTTGTCATTTTCTGTTTTGTTGATAATGTCCATTCTGGTGGGTGTGAGATGATATCTCATTGTGGTTTTGATTTGCATTTCTCTAATGGCCAGGGACATTGAGCATCTCTTCATGTGCCTTTTGGCCATTTGTATTTCCTCTTCTGATAGGTGTCTGTTCAAGTCTTTTTCCCATTTTGTAATTGGGTTGGCTGTTTTTTGTTGTTGAGTTGAACAATCTCTTTAAAAATTCTGGATACTAGACCTTTATCTGATATGTCATTTCCAAATATTGTCTCCCATTGTGTAGGCTGTCTTTCTACTTTCTTGATGAAGTTCTTTGATGCACAAAACTGTTTAATTTTGAGGAGCAACCATTTATTTATTTATTTCTTCAGTGTTCTTGCTTTAGGTTTAAGGTCCATAAAATCGCCTCCAGTTGTAAGATTCATAAGATATCTCCCAACATTTTCCTGTAACTGTTTTATGGTCTTAGACCTAATGTTTAGATCTTTGATCCATTTTGAGTTAACTTTTGTATAGGGTGTGAGACATGGGTCTTCTTTCATTCTTTTGCATATGGATATCCAGTTCTCTAAGCACCATTTATTGAAGAGACAGTTCTGTCCCAGGTGAATTGGCTTGACTGCCTTATCAAAGATCAAATGTCCATAGATGAGAGGGTCTATATCTGAGCACTCTATTCAATTCCATTGGTCGATATATCTATCTTTATGCCAATACCATGCTGTTTTGACCACTGTGGCGTCATAATATGCCTTAAAGTCAGGCAGCGCGAGACCTCCAGCTCCGTTTATTTTCCTCAAGTTGTTTTTAGCAATTCGGGGTACCCTGCCCTTCCATATAAATTTGCTTATTGGTTTTTCTATTTCTGAAAAATAAGTTGTTGGGATTTTGATTGGTATTGCATTGAATCTGTAAATCAATTTAGGTAGGATTGACATCTTAACTATATTTAGTCTTCCAATCCATGAACACGGTATGCCCTTCCATCTATTTAGGTCTTCTGTGATTTCTTTTAACAGTTTTTTGTAGTTTTCTTTATATAGGTTTTTTGTCTCTTTAGTTAAATTTATTCCTAGGTATTTTATTCTTTTAGTTGCAATTGTAAATGGGATTCATTTCTTGATTTCCCCCTCAGCTTGTTCATTACTAGTGTATAGAAATGCTACAGATTTTTGAATGTTGATCTTGTAACCTGCTACTTTGCTGTACTCATTTATTAGCTCTAGTAGTTTTGTTGTGGATTTTTCTGGGTTTTCGACGTATAGTATCATATCGTCTGCAAACAGTGATAGTTTTACTTCTTCCTTTCCAATTTTGATGCCTTGTATTTCTTTTTCTTGTCTAATTGCTCTGGCTAGAACCTCCAACACAATGTTGAATAATAGTGGTGATAGTGGACATCCTTGTCTTGTTCCTGATCTTAGGGGGAAAGTTTTCAATTTTTCCCCATTGAGGATGATATTAGCTGTGGGTTTTTCATATATTCCCTCTATCATTTTAAGGAAGTTCCCTTGTATTCCTATCTTTTGAAGTGTTTTCAACAGGAAAGGATGTTGAATCTTGTCAAATGCCTTCTCTGCATCAATTGAGATGATCATGTGATTTTTCTGCTTTGATTTGTTGATATGGTGTATTACATTAATTGATTTTCTTATGTTGAACCATCCTTGCATACCTGGGATGAATCCTACTTGGTCATGATGTATAATTCTTTTAATGTGTTGTTGGATACGATTTGCTAGAATTTTATTGAGGATTTTTGCATCTATATTCACTAGAGAGATTGCTCTGTAGTTTTCTTTTTTTGTAATATCTTTGCCTGGTTTTGGTATGAGGGTGATGTTGGCTTCATAGAATGAATTAGGTAGTTTTCCCTCCACTTTGATTTTTTTGAAGAGTTTGAGGAGAGTTGGTACTAATTCTTTCTGGAATGTTTGGTAGAATTCACATGTGAAGCCATCTGGTCCTGGACTTTTCTTTTTAGGAAGGTTTTGAATGACTAATTCAATTTCTTTACTTGTGATTGGTTTGTTGAGGTCATCTATTTCTTCTTGAGTCAAAGTTGGTTGTTCATGTCTTTCCAAGAACCCGTCCATTTCATCTAAATTGTTGTATTTATTAGCGTAAAGTTGTTCATAGTATCCTGTTATTACCTTCTTTATTTCTGTGAGGTCAGTGGTTATGTCTCTTCTTCCATTTCTGATCCTATTTATTTGCATCCTCTCTCTTCTTCTTTTTGTCAATCTTGCTAAGGGCCCATAATCTTATTGATTTTCTCATAGAACCAACTTCTGGCCTTATTGATTTTCTCTATTGTTTTCATGTTTTCAGTTTCATTTATTTCTGCTCTAATCTTTGTTATTTCTTTCCTTTTGCTTCCTTTGGGATTAGTTTGCTGTTCTTTCTCCAGTTCTTCCAAGTGAACAGTTAATTCCTGCATTTTTGCCTTTTCTTCTTTTCTGATATAGGCATTTAGGGCAATAAATTTCCCTCTTAGCACTGCCTTTGCTGCATCCCATAAGTTTTGATATGTTGTGTTTTCATTTTCATTCGCCTTGAGGTATTTACTAATTTCTCTAGCAATTTCTTCTTTGACCCACTCGTTGTTTAAGAGTGTGTTGTTGAGCCTCCACGTATTTGTGAATTTTCTGGCACTCTGCCTATTATTGATTTCCAACTTCATTCCTTTATGATCTGAGAAAGTGTTGTGTATGATTTCAATCTTTTTAAATTTGTTAAGACTTGCTTTGTGACCCAGCATATGGTCTATCTTTGAGAATGATCCATGAGCACTTGAGAAAAAGGTGTATCCTGCTGTTGTGGAATGTAATGTCCTATAAATGTCTGTTAAGTCTAGCTCATTAATAGTAATATTCAGATTCTCTATTTCTTTATTGATCCTCTGTCTAGATGTTCTGTCCATTGATGAGAGTGGGGAATTGAAGTCTCCAACTATTATGGTATTTGTGTTTATTTCCCTTTTCAGTGTTTGCAGTGTATTCCTCACATATTTTGGGGCATTCTGGTTCGGTGCATAAATATTTATGATTGTTATGTCTTCTTGTTTAATTGTTCCTTTTATTAGTATATAGTGTCCTTCTTTGTCTCTTTTAACTGTTTTACATTTGAAGTCTAACTTGTTGGATATTAGTATAGGCACTCCTGCTATTTTGTGGTTGTTATTTGCATGAAATATCTTTTCCCAACCTTTCAATTTCAACCTATGTTTATCTTTGGGTCTAAGATGTATTTCCTGTAGACAGCATATAGAAGGATCCTGTTTTTTAATCCATTTTGCCAGTCTATGTCTTTTGATTGGGGAATTCAGTCCATTAACATTTAGTGTTATTACTGTTTGGATAATATTTTCCTCTATCATTTTGCCTTTTGTATTATATATATCATATCTGACTTTCCTTCTTTCTACACTCTTCTCCATACCTCTCTCTTCTGTCTTTTCGTTTCTGACTCTAGTGCTCCCTTTAGTATTTCTTGCAGAGCTGGTCTCTTGGTCTCAAATTCTCTCAGTGACTTTTTGTCTGAGAACGTTTTAGTTTCTCCCTCATTTTTGAAGGACAATTTTGCTGGATATAGGAGTCTAGGTTGGCAGTTTTTCTCTTTTATTAATTTAAATATATCATCCCACTGTCTTCTAGCCTCCATGGTTTCTGCTGAGAAATCTACACATAGTCTTATTGGGTTTCCCTTGTGTGTGATGGATTGTTTTTCTCTTGCTGCTTTCAAGATCCTCTCTTTCTCTTCGACCTCTGACATTCTAACTAGTAAGTGTCTTGGAGAACCCCTATTTGGGTTTAATCTTTTTGGGGTGTGCTGCACTTCTTGAATCTGTAATTTTAGGTCTTTCATAAGTGTTGGGAAATTTTCAGTGATAATTTCTTCCATTAGTTTTTCTCCTCCTTTTCCCTTCTCTTCTCCTTCTGGGACACCCACAACATGTATATTTGCGTGCTTCATATTGTCCTTGAGTTCCCTGATACCCTGTTCAAATTTTTCCATTCTTTTCCCTATAGTTTCTGTTTGTTTTTGGAATTCAGATGTTCCATCCTCCAAATCACTAATTCTATCTTCTGTCTCTTCGCATCTATCATTGTAGGTATCCACTGTTTTTTCCATCTTTTCTACTTTGTCCTTCACTTCCATAAGTTCTGTGATTTGTTTTTCCAGTTTTTCTATTTCTTCTTTATGTCCAGCCCATGTCTTCTTCATGTCCTCCCTCAATTTATCGATTTCGTTTTTGAAGAGGTTTTCCATTTCTGTTCATATATTCAGCATTAGTTGTCTCAGCTCCTGTATCTCATTTGAACTATTGATTTGTTCCTTTGACTGGGCCATATTTTCAATTTTTTGAGCGTGATCCGTTATCTTCTGCTGGCGTCTGCACATTTAGACAGATTTCCCTGGATGTTGGATCCAAAAGTTTGGAAGATTTTTCTGTGAAATCTCTGGGTTCTGTTTTTCTTATCTTGCCCAGTAGGTGGCTCTCGGCACACATTTGTCTGCGTGTCCCACCAGTAAAAGGTGCTGTGGGTCCTTTAAGTTTGGAAAACTCTTGTCGTGGGGGAGGTTCGCTAGCCAAAGCAGCTTGGAAGATTGCCAGCCGGCCCGGGGTCCGAATGCAGGGTGGGTCACTGGCTGCTGCAGCCCGGGAAAGCGCCCATCTGAATTTCCTAGTTGGCCTGGGGCACCAAGTGTGGCAGGAGGGTGCCGGCCGCAGCGGCCCACCCGGGAGAGTGCACATTCCCGGGGAGTCACGGGTTTGGAAGGGTTCCCCCACGTCACTGTTCTCCGCAGCCTGGGGATTTCTGATCCAATTCTCTCAGTTGGTCTGGGGTGCCGCACGTGGTGTGGGTGCCAGCTGCCGTGGTTTGAGGGGAGCGCCTGTCCAATTCTCCCAGCCAGCCCGGGAAGGGGGAAGGGAGGGACTCCGGCCGCTTGCCGCCCCGCCCGGTGAAGCCCGTGCCCCTCGGCGATCTCACCAGAGCAGGTTCTCTCAGCCAGTCAGCCTTTCCAGGATGGGGTACGCTGTCTTTTTTATCTCTGTCATGGCTTTGGGAGCTGATCTGTATCGTTTCTACTCCCCTAGTAGCTGTCCTGGAGGAGAAACTAAGATCCACGCGTCTTAGTAAGCTGCCATCTCTCCAGAAGTCCATGCTCAAGTTTTTGTGTGGATTTCACTTTTTAATTTTCTTTGTCTATACCTGGCAATAGAAATGCCTAGACATATTTTAATTCAATGTTTACTTTTTGAGTAACTGTGAAACTATTTGACAAAGTAACTGCACCATATTACATTCCATGTACATCAGCAAAGAATGAGGGTCTCAATTTCTGAATATACTTGTAAACCCTTGTGATTACCTGTCTTTGTGATCATAGCAGTTCTAGTGAGTGTGGTTTTGTTTTGTTTTTGCCTAATGATATTAAGCAACATTTCATATGCATATTGGCTATTGTTTATCTTCTTTGAAACAGTAGCCATTCAAATCTTTTTGTTGGTCTTTTTTGTTGCCCCATTGTTGAGTTGTAAACATTCCTTATATAGTCTAGATAATACACCTTAACAGATACATATATGTTCTGCTCAATCTTCTTCTATTTCCTGGAATTTATTTTCACTTTCTGGGTAGTGTTTTTGATGCATAAACATTTTAAATTTAGATGAAGTCCAATTCCGTTTTTTTTGGACTTTTGTACTTTTGGCATCCTATCAAAGAAACCACAGCCCACTTCAATGAAGGTTATGAAGTGTTAACCTATGTATTCTTATAATAGTTTTACTAGTTTTAGCTCTTATGTTTAGGTGTTTGTTACTGCATGTGTTAATTTTTTTATAAGGTGGGAAGTAGAAATCAAGCTCATTCTTTTACAGGTGGATATTCAGCTGTCCAAGCACTAACTATTGAAAAGGCTATTCTTTCTCCATGAAGTTGTGTTGGCACCTTTGTTAAATCCATGCATTTTTCTATTAAATATTAGTTCTACTCTATTGGTCTATATTTCTATCATTATGCTAGTATCACATAGTTGTGATTTTAAAATTACAAACCAATGGCCAGAAAGCACATAGAAAGAAGCTCAATATTATTAGTCATCATAAGAGGAATGCAAATCAAAACCACAGTGAGATAACATTTCACACCCACAAGAACAGCTGCTATTAAAAAAATGGGAAATAATAAATGTGTGAAAGGATGCATAGAAATAGGAACAGTCATTCATTGCTGGCAGTAGTAATAAATGGGTTGCTGCTGGGAAAGGCAGTTTGGCAGTTCCTCAGAAAGCTATGTATATATCAACTACCATATAACCCAATAAGCCTGCTACTAGATATATATACAAAAAATTGAAAGCAGGGACTCAAACAAATATTTTCAGACCAATGTTCAGAGCAACATTATTCAAAATTGACAAAAGATGGAAGCAACCCAACTCTGCAGTCACTTATGAATGGATAAATTCCCACCTTATACAAAAATTAACTCATACAGGATCAAATACCTAAACATAAAAGCTAAAACTGATAAAACTCTTTTATAAAAATGTATAGGTTAAATCTTCATAACCTTCACTGAACCGAGCTGTGGTTTCTTCAGTCAGATGCCAAAAGCACAAACGCCCCCCCAAATTGATATATGTATACATACAATGCAATAATATGCATTAGCTTATTAGTCAGCTCCTAAAAGAAATGAAGTCTTGGTACTTGAGAAAACATGGATAAAATGCGAAGCCATATTGGGTGAGATAAAATAGGGACAAAGGACAAATATTATATGATCTCACTGATTTGAAACAGTGAGAATAAGCAAACTCATAGCATCAGAATTTGGAATATAGGCTATTAAGTTCTTTGGATAGAGAATAGTTAGTTAAGACTCAAAATGCACAGTGCTCCTATTTGTAATTATGGAAATGTCTAGATAATGAATGGTGGTGAAGGTAGCATAACATTATGAATGCAATTAACAGCATTGAAATATATAACTTAGTGTGATAAAAGGAGAAATGTTTGTCTGTATAATAGGTAACAGAATAAATATTAAAAATAAAATTCCATGGAACTATTTTACACAGGCAGGGAACTGTAAATTAAACCATAGACTTTAATGAATTGTACATTTTTTTTTAAATGTGCTATCATCAACTATAAAAAGTATTCCACATCACTGCAAGTTGTTTTTTGTTGGGGTGGAAATATGGGAATCCTGTATTTTATGCATGGTTTGTTCTGTAAATCCACAACTTCTCTAATAAAAAATAATGAAGATAAGGTACATGATGACAAGGAAAAGTTACTTTAATCACTGTACTCTAGAAGGGCACACTAGTAAAAAATATTTGAGCAGAAATGGCAAGTCATGTCCCAGCTTTATTTAAAATTGAGTTAGGTTGTACACTGTAATTTAATAGCTTACATGAATACTGCACTTAGTTTCTTCAAATATTCTTAAATATTTATGTACACAAATATTATGCATACAAGCACATATCTAGACAAACTGTTCTCTTCCTTTCTATCATATTCAGATGTGACTATTCATCTCAGTCTTTGATTTTTCCCATAGTCCCTATTACACACCCTTCTGTAGTTTTTATATTTTTTCCAAAATGAAGACATCATATTTCATAAAAATATTGATGCGTCATGCACATGAGCATGAACAAGAGAAATATTTCAGAATGAAAGAAAATATTCAAGATGTTTCTCATCAATGACTGTTTCATTGCTATGATCATCAAAATATCCTTAATTAATCAGCAGTCACTATTATAATTGCTTGAAAATGTCAGACAGATAATATAAAAGACTAAGATTGCACATCAACTGTCATCTACCAGAGAGTGTTTCCCCTGAAAATAATGTTAGGTAGTGGTCAATTCAATTTCATATAATCTTCAAGAACTTTCAAAACTGAAGGTATATCTTCTCTCAGAACTGAATGCTCTCTGCTATTAAGTTCTTAGTCATTTGTGTGCTGTTCTGTAGGCATTATCAGTGGTCTCATCACTATCTCTGGGATTATGGAAACATCTAATAATAATGAGAATTCCATTCAAGTATGAAAAGCTAATTATCACAGTCAATTCGCTGTGGGTAAATTGGAGTAAAAACAGTCATTAACTATGCTGTACTAAACGAGCAGCCTCCTTTATTACCAAACAAATGCCAGAGGTTGGTATTACAGATGTTAATAAAAGAAGCTTATATTAAATCTCTATGGAGCTTAAAAGTAAGGTGTACTCTGCCATTGAAACACTAACTAGAATGTTAGTAAACTGAATTGCATCATTGTCTGCTATTTAATGTTTAGGAATAACATTCAAAATATAATATAATGCACTTCTATGAGAAAAAATACATCTGTTACCTTTCCTAAGGCAAAAAGGTTTAAGCACCATTTAATTATATGTTGTTTGGAACAACTGATGTTGGGTTACTTCAAACTTTAGTTTGAAAATTGGAGTTAATAAAAACTTACCAGTTTCATTCAATGTTACTTTTCTGTCAGCAAGGGACATGAATAGTATGGGTTGAAATTTATAGTTGAAATGATTTAACACTGCTTCTCTTAGAGCTTGAGGCATGGAATTGATGTAATTCTGAAATGATCAAACCAGAAATAGGTGCTGTGAACACTATATAAATATTCAAGGTTCAGTGTTTATTAAAACTGTGAGACAGGAGAAAGTTGCAGTTAATTGTATTATGAAAACAGTGCATTGCTGTATCAATAGTCTTCTCTCAATAACGATATCAGCATAGATTCCAGAATGTAGAAAGATACATGAAATTTTGCATGTTTTTTCAATTACTAGACCTGAAATTGATAGTTTCATTTAATCCGGTTCTAACAAATAGCAGTAATATGTATTATATTTTAAATCAAGAACTAAATTTGAATATTTTATAAGAGGAAACATGGTTCTAAGTGGTAAAATTGAAGAAACAAACAACTTTGTAATTATCTTTTAAAGGAAAGGATCCAGCTTTAGCATTGTAGACTGATTTTAATTTAGAAGTCTGAGTTCTCTTTAATACTGTAATAAAATGTCAAGATTATTTGAAAATAGAAAAATTACATGAATATCAAATAAGTGAATTTATTTTTGTATCTATATATCTATGGAAATTTGCTGTGTATATTTTAATCTATAGGAAGATCTAGAAGAGAATATCCTCTTAGCTGACCAAAGGGCTTAAAAAATAATAATTCACTCTCTGTTGGTATGTTCTGATTATGTTATAGCTGAATATTCCTTTTTAATTTTTTATTTTCACTAGAAATTGTGGAAAGAGTAAATAATACATGAGATAGGAAATTGTATATACAACAGTCTGCCAAGAAAGTTATCCAATTTGACACATTGTGACTATAAGTGTCACCAACACACACACACACACACACAATCACACACTCTTACTACATTGCTAGACACATTGCCTGAAAGCATCTGCGTTTATGAATTATGTGTTTGTTTTCTAGTCCACTGAAGAATCATACAAGAAACTAGTAAGAACACAGCAACACCAATTACAAATCAGGACAATCTAGTGCAAAATTAAACTATACTAAATTAATACTGTCTCTTGAAGAGTGAAATTCAGCTGATTAGATGTCTAATGATGTTTAGTAAAATAATTCACTACTATAGCAATGCAGCTATTTGTAAAAACTTTCTACTTGATATTTTGAGAACATTCACAGTTTTTACAGCTGATCAAGTGGTATCAAAGTTAGTAATACTTAGAACTTGAGAACTTTGCCATCTGAAGTTGTAGATGTTTCCTTGTTGCCTTAATTTTAAATTGCTTTATGAAACATTATGCAGAGGCTTTACAATGATTATATGAATACTTTATTCAAATATGCCTGTGGTTAAGCTAACTAAGATATCCATTTTTGGTGGTTCTAATAAAAAAAGTAAAATTTCCCAGTGAATTTGTTATAATATTTGGGACATTTGTATCTACTGACTATTTTGGAGGAAAGTAGATGTGGACTAAAAGGTTTCTCCTTTACTGATACCTAACAATTGTTTTAAAATCAGCATAAGCACTGAAAAAAAAGCCTTGCTATTACAATGTTGAGGGAGAAGCTTATAAACCATGCAGTTATTTTTCTGACTAAGCTATATACTAGGTAGAGATTTGGGCACTCAACACCTCCCATTGTTAATGGTCTTTATCTGGAGGTTCTGATTTACTTATTTCTCTATAAGATAATTAAAATAGGACATGAAAATACAGTCCTTACATCAACAAGCACTATATGGTATGAACACCAAAGAACAGATAAATAAATGGAAAATAATATCACTTAGAAGTAGGTATTAACAAACTGATCCATAATAATGGTTCAAAATCTGAAAGGAAAGGATACATAATTTGATAATGTATGGGTTATTTGTTTAATCATTTTTGTAAAAAGGAAGTAATCATATAAAATCACAGCACTTAATGCATCTCAATAAATTCCAAAAATGGGAATATATAAGTAGTAGTATATAAGTGAGTGTTTTCCTGATTATAAAAAGGAAAGAATTTTCAGAGTATAAAATTTGAAATTAAATTCTAGAAATAATCTCATAAAAATTTGCAGGTTTTATACCGTAAAAATCATAGAGTGGATCAAGGAAAAATTAAATGGATATATACATGGATAATATTAAATTATATATATATATATATATATATATATAAAGAAAGTACCCAAATATCTTTACTATATCACTCAAAACAAAAAATGTAAATGCACTAAGAACAAAGATACAGATAATTCACAAAATGTATTGGAGACATACCAGAGACCTGGGTGGGTCATGTGTGGTTAGAAACACTTGCAGAAAGAAAACTATAAATGTTTCTGTTACTTCTTCAATTCATTTACTTTTTGTCTGCCACATTCAGATTCCTTGAACTGACAGAACTTTATGAAAATACAGTAGTCTCAGAAATAACATATGATGTTTAATTCTCATTAATTTTTCATTCCCTGGGGCTGTGTTCACTTATCATAATAAGATCTTATAAAATACATGTGTGATCTATCACAATTGAACTCACAAGAATGCATTCCATTCGTGAAATGAGAGCTGAACTTGTGGTGCAGTGCCTCATTTACAGCATTCTTAAAGTTCTTTCTGAAGTTTCTTCTTCACTCAGTTGATCTCAGTCATGATGGGCAATAAGTATTAATAGGCATCACTCAAGGAAGAAATCTCCCAGTAAAATTTCTGTGATAAACACAAGGATTTCTGTGATCTGATGGTCACCTATTTTTCTGTGAATAAACCACATTAAATTTGACTAAATCAAAATAAATATCTGCTGCCAAAAAAGAAGGCCAAAATCAAAGATACTAAAATCAATGAACCAGAGAAACCACACCATATTTAAGGCCACTGAACAACAAGCAGGAATAAATTCTTGTCAGACTTATGGAAAATAAAGAGAAGAAAAGTCTGTTAAGGTTCCTTTACTGTCGCCATTGGAATCATGCAAGGATGTGTGGGGACTGTGAATTGGAAATGCAAGATCTAAGGTGGTAGAAGAGGAGCCACAATCATACTCAGAGTTTAGCCAGGACCCTGCTGGGCTTCTGAAACTCCTGCCTTTCTCTAAGCCCTGCTCTAGGAAACTGGGTGGGCACCTGCTTTGCTTTCAGCTGGCAGTTTGTTCCTGAATGGGTCACTGTCCCTAGACCTCAATAAATGCACCAATAAGCTGTAGGCACCTCATGCTTGGAAAGGGTCAGAGGGTGGGTGCAATGAGGAGGGAGAGAGCCTGGGTAGGTGTGGCCTCTGCAGAGAGAGTAAAGGCAAGGGAGCTTGTTTTAAACCTTTATTAAGCAAATCAATTATTTTGTTCATAAGACAATCTATGCAAATATCCAATATGTGAAAGATTGATGTGAAGTTACTCTGGGGGTAAAAGAGCTTATCAGGAGAATGGTGCCTGAGAGGAATAGGTGGGCCTCAGGAGAAGCCTTGGATATTCTAGGACTTCACAGAACACAGTTTCAAAACCACAGACTTAACCTATTATGGAAGGAAGAAAGTCAACAAAAATGAATACAGTAAGATACGATGTATATTTTACACTTTCCATGTTGGTTGTTGTGTTGTCTTTTCTTTTAAGTTTTCAGGAGCCTCCTGACATAGGGTGTGTTGTTTAGAAAACAAAAAATAAAATAGGAAAATCATTATGGCTGGGAATAATCCTTAAAATTACAAGCCAGAATTCTTCTCATTTTACTTTCTCATCTACCCACCTTCCAAGGGGAGAAAATGTCTTCTCTGAACAAGACCAACTAGGATTAAATTTGAAAATACTGAAATCCTTTTAAAAATCTTATTGTTCACAAAGCCTAATAAAACCTTTAAAATAACTGACCATAAATATGGAAAAAAGAAAAAAGAGAGCAAGTCTATACTATGATTTACAGTTTAAAAGTTTCTGAATATGAAGACTTTATCTATTAAAAAGATCAATTATACAAAGCCAGAGGAAAATAGGCCATATACACTTAACATGTGTGCTCATACTGGTGTTTATTGTGGCTGTGTTTACAATTCAAAATGGGTGGAGGTGGCCTAACAGTACAATGACTGAGGAATGGAAGGGGGAACTATATGTGTCAGGAGTTGTAACTGTTTTTTATAATTCTGACATACTGAGTTATGTGTATGTAACCTGGTTGTTCTCTGAAACTTTGGATATTTATGTGACACTTGAGACTCAGAGTTAGAGCTCTGAAGCTATGAATGTCAGCAGTACCCAATACAGGAATAGTTTAAAAAGGTGAAAATGGGATCAGATTTCAACTAGAGATACAAAGGAAGTTGAGAAGAGATGTTTATTTGGTGCAGAAGTTTTATTTTGTGTAGAGCATTATGTAATTTAACTTATATGGTCAATTTAGTTGAACACCATAAGGACATGGAATCTTGAATAGGGCACGAGATTTTGTTGGTTCACCCAGGTTAGTGTGATGCTCTGATATATCCCAGAGTAAGTTGGGCAGTGAATTAAGAAGTATTTGCAAAGTACCCTTGAGGGACAGGAAAGAATGGAGGAAATAGTCAACTTTCCCATCTGGAGAATTTCTGATATGCTTGCAAGCAGTGGTGACAACCAAAACAAAAAGCCAAGTCCACAATTTTGGGGTTTGCCCATATGAAACTTATTCATGCAAAAGATAAGGTAAGCCTACTTAACATTATGCCTGAGTAACCCCCACTGAACCTCTTTTGTTGCTGAGATGTGGCCTCTCTCTAAGCTAACCCAGCAGGTGAAAATACTGCCTTCCCCCTGACGTGGGACATGATTCCCAGGGGTGCAACTTTCCCTGGCAATGTGAGACAGAACTCATGGAATTCACCAGGACCTGGCATCATGAGATTGAGAAAGCCTTCTTGAACAAAAGGCGGAAGGGAGAAATGGAACAATATAAAGTTTCAGTGGCTGAGAAATTTCAGAGTCAAGAGGTTATTCTGGAGGTTATTTGTATGCATTATATAGATATTCCTTTTTAGTCTGTGGTATATTGGAAGGGCTGCAAGGTAGCACCTGAAATTGTTGAGCCATATTCCAATAGCCTTGATTCTTGTAGATGATTGCATCAAGGTGTAAGTTTTACAATGTGGCTGTGTGGTTGTGAAAACCTTGTGTCTGATGCTCCTTTCATCCAGGGTATGGACAGATGAGTAAAAAAATATGGATAAAAAAGAACTAAATAATGGGGGTGTAAGGGGTAAACTAAACTGGGTACATGGAAATACTAGTGGTCAATGACAGGGAGGAGTCAGGTATGGGATGTATGAGTCTTTTCTTTTTTCTTTTTATTTCTTTTTCTGGAGTGATGCAAATGTTCTAAAAAATGATCGTGGTGATGAACACAGAACTATATGATAGTATTGGGAGCCACTGATTGTACACCATGTATGGACTATATGTGTGTGAAAATTTGTCTATAAAAATATTTTTGAAACTCTCTGCCCAAATTTCTGAAATTTCTTGCTCTAAAATTTTAAAATCTTTGTGATACAGAAAAATCAATAAAATAAGAGAAGTGTATCAAGAAAATTGATTTGGAGGGTAGAGAATTACATATAGTCATAGGTATTTTATTTTTAGAAAATATATAATAAAATAAGCGGACAGACTTCATCTTAGAATTTGGATTAAATAGTAGCAATTTAATAACACAAATAGTTCATTATTAATTTGTTTGAATTTTTATCAAGCCATTGACATATAAGCAAATAAAAATGCACTCACATCATCTGCAATACCAAGGATTCAAGATATCATATATTTGAGCATGACTTTTCCAAATGAATTAGAACATCCCTGGATAGCCTACAATAGAAATTTTTTTTTAAAAAACACCTTGATATTTCTTACAGCTGTTCCAAAGTTGTAATGTAAAAAGAAAAAAAAATGCTTTAATGAAGCATGAAAAAAACTTTATAACCAGAGAAAATGTAAAAATGCACCTTAAATTAATACAGAGTAGTATTCAATAATTAAGAGGCGGTAACTAAAAGTAAAAAATATACACACCTGGTGTTATTGTCAAATTAATAGATTTAATAAGAAATGTATATAGTAATTGCTGATAATTTCCCTTTTCACTAAAAGTTTCTTACTTTTGAAAGCATGGCTCTGAAACAAGGATAATAATTAATAAAACTGAATTCTGTTGTTCTTATTTCTTTTTGTTTGTTTTTTATTTTTTGCTTTTTCTTGTTCTTTTTATTTAGAAAAAAAACAAGAATAAAACGGAATTCTTTAATGACCTACACAATATTAACTTTCCCTTGCTTCATAAAAAAGGCACTTGATTCACTAAAATTGCACCAAAATATGTTAGAAAACTTTTAACCCTCTGCATTACATAGATAGCTTCTTTAAAAGTAAAACATAAAATAATTCATATATTTTAAAGAAGGAAAACTCATGCATGTGATATCACCATGTGCTAATTACCATGTTCAATGCTTTTGAGATATAGCCCTGCTATACCCAAAGTAGATTTGGTCAGTTAGTGATTTTTGAAAAGCTGAAAACAGAATCATTACATAAAAGCGTCTACATCTAATTTTACATATTTGATTCGCCTAAAACTAAGAGCTACGATAACATCAGAGTTTTAGAGAGCTATCATTTAGGCATAAGGTTTAGCTTAGGCAAATAAATATTAACTCTTAAAATAAAACTACAAAAGATATTTTAAAAGGGCAACAAAATGCTACTTTGTCAAATCTTAAGTCCATGCAGGTACAAACTCTCCCAATGTGCATGAACTATTCAGATCCAAAACTACTTTAAATTTGTGAAAAATATAAGCAACCAGTTAAATACTTGAACCTAAATGATGTATTTTCATGTTTCTGAACATCTGCCAACTCTAAGATGTGATACAATTCAGGGTCCAAAACAGCATCTATAAATAAAAAATATATGCAAATGTGTTTTTATACTTAAATATGTGGCAACATGCTATGTTCTGTTAACTATTGACATCATTTACTTTTATGCACCAAAATAAATGAAATATACATAAACATTCTAATTCATACTTAAGACAAACCTAGGTGGCAAGAGTATAGTATTAGTGGTATACTTGACACACTACACATGCTCAGTGGAACTGAAGAAACATTTCCTCGAAAATAAACTTATGGTAAATTTTATTCGCATGGCACATTTAAGCCTATAGGTTCCCTGCACACAGCTACCAAAAGCCACATATTTTCTCCTATGTAACAGCAATGTTTCCCCAAGCAGGCATATAAAATACAGACTGAGTAGACTGTCATATTTCCCAGTTCATAATAGAATTCACAGATTTCAAGGACTGTATTAATTAATCACAAATCACAGAAATCAGCTAATGTATCTTTTGGTTGAAAATAGGGTATCAGTACATGCTGTTAACTTCTGTGACTACATGTACTTGGGTTGTACAATCAAAAGAAGAGGGGGTCAGATTGAAAAGGGGAGAGATGCTCCATAAAACTTGCAATCCTAGTGCACCATGGCTGCATTTCTAGCGTAGCCAGAAGTAGTCTCTGTACAGAGAACTAAAATAAAAACATCTGATACAAAATGCTTGTCACAGATTCCCTCTCTGTCTCTCAAAAATAAAACCTTTCAAAATGATGATTACTTTCTAAACGTTTTTTAAAATTAAGAGATCAGGTCACGTTTTAAAAACAATACTCAACATTCATTCTGATTCTCCAGGCCTCCTTGGTGAGTAAGCGCAGGACACCATGACAACGGAACAGATTCCTTCTTACTTCCCATCACCAGAAGAAAGACCTAATATCGCGAGAGTCACATTGTTCTAGGCACGTCAGTGACTGCCCAGATAATTCGGGAATGCAGAAAGAGGAGCGTCGGGCAGTTCGCGAGGCGGCCGCGATGGACTGAAGATGGGGACAGTGGTCAGAGCTCTGGTAAGTGAGTCCGCCTTTCGGGGAGGGCTCCCCTCAGCTAGCGGAGCGGGTCGCTGGCCCGGCCTTTTGGGTGGAAAGGCCCCCAGGAGCACGGTGGCCGCCAGCCAGGTGTTGTGGGCGCTTGGGGGAGGTGGTGGAGGGGGCGGGGCAGGAGTTCGCTGGCAGTACCTCCTCGTGAATGCCACGTAAAAGTCATAAATTGGTATTTTAAGTCACTGAAAACCAACTTGTAAAGATGTTGCTGTTCTAATAATAATGTGTTAAGAGTTCAAGAAAATGGTGTGTATTAAGACAATTGGGAGCTTTCTCTCACATGTTCTGTGTGATTTTATGTAGTTTACAAATATTTCCCCCCAGTAAATAGTCCGCTTTTTGCTTTCTTGACAAGCTCCTTTGCACAGAAATATTTAATTTTGAGCAGAGCCCATTTAGCTTTCTCTTTGTTCATTGCTTGTGCTTTGGGTGTAAGGTCCAAGAAACCATCTCCTGTCACAATATATTTAAGATTTTCCCCTACATTTTCTTTGAGAGTTTTATGGTCTCAACTGTAATGTTTAACAACTTTGACCCATTTGGAGTTAATTGTTATGTAAGGTATGAGGTAGGCATCCTCTTTCATCCTTCTGGGTGTGAATATCCAGTTCTCCTAGCACCATTTGTTAAACAGGTTGTTCTTTCCCATTTGAGTGAACTTCACTGCCTAGTCAAAATTCAGTTGGCCATGTTTCAGTCTTGTAAAGCTTCTAGAATTCAATGCAACAGAAATGGATTCGCTTTTACAATGGGATTTATAGCTCACAATTTTCATTTTATAAATTCATGAAGATGTCATAATTAAGGCATCAATAGGATTATGCTATGACTATGAAGACAGGTTGCTGGCATCCAGGATATTTCTGTCATGTTCAAGGCATGTACATTACTGGTGCCTGCTAGTTCTTCAATTCCAGGTTTCATTGTTTTAGCTTCTGGTTCCAGTAGGCCACTCTCTGTGAGTCCTCCCTTAGTTTCCCCAGAGCTGTTCTCTTTATGAGTTTCCCTTGATATTATCTCTCAGCCTCTTTGGGTTTTCTGGTTCTATTCTGTCTTGTACCCTCCCATAAAGGACTCTAAGGAAGGAATTAAAACTAACCTTGAATTAAATGGGCCACATCTCAATTGCAATAATTTAACCAAATGTCCAAGCCGCAATACCTCTGCATCCATGGAATGGATTAAAAGAACATGGCATTTTCTGTATTACATAACAGCTCTGAATTACCGCTGCCATAGATAGGAGGGTCTATTTCTGAACTCTCAATTCTATTCCATTGTTCAGTATAGTATCCTTATATGATTCTGCTTTTTTTCATGCCTTATAAGCATTATTTTATTACGTGTCTAACCATACACTGAATAGAGGAGTTGTCAATCACAAGGTTTTTATAATCGCATGATAACAGCTATAGACAGTCATTATCATAGATCAAGGATACTGGGTTACAGTTTAGTAATTTCATGTATTTCCTTCTGACTATTCTAATACACTAGGAACTAAAAATATATCTATATAATGATTCAGAAATCATGATCATTTGTTAATTTCTCACTTATACCTCCCCCTCTCATTTGATCCTTTTTTCAGTCTTCAGGGATATCTGGGCAATTATTATTCTAACTTCTTCATGCTGGCAGGGGTTGTTGATATCATGGGTAAAGAACTGAATCTGGTTGATGTTCTTGGAGAGACTGATACCTCTGTGTTTCTGTTCTTATCTGGCATAGGAATATTCTGGAGGCTTTAAATTTCTGAAAAATATATACTTAATAAATAAATAAGTAAAGAGTACCCTGGGTATTCTTTAGGGTTTTCCAGAATACTGTTAGTTGGGGCTTGGCATCCTGTGGCCGTTTTAATATCTGGCAGAAGCTTGCATAAGAGTAACTACCAGAATGACCCTCTCAACTCTATTTGAAATCTCTTAGCCACTGATACTTGACTTTGCTTCATTTCTTTTTCCTCTTTTAGTACAAGAAGGCAGTGTCAGTCACAGGATGCCAGGGCCAGGCCCATCCCTGGAAGTCTTTTCCCCTGTTGCTAGGGAGATTTACACCCCTGGAAGTCAAGTCCGACATGGAGGCTAGCATAATATGTTTATTCACAGAGTTTGGCTTAGAGAGAGAGGTCACATCTGAGCAGCAATAGAGTTTCTCTGGGGGTGACTCTTAGGCATAATTATAAGTAAGCTTAACATTATCATTACAGAACTAAGTTTTCTAAGGTGAAGCCTCAAGTTATAGGGTTGGCTTATTAAATTGGGAGTCCCTAATACTTGAGAGAATATCAGGAAATTCTCTCTACCTGTGTTGCAACTGCACTCTTTGTGTTACTCCTAATAAGTCACTGTGCCCTGCATCCAGTGCCTCATGCATTACTTCTTGGGCCTGTGCTCTTGGGGAGTTGCTTTTGCTTTATGAGTCATACAGAGTAAACAGTAGTCCTGCATATCATTTCTTGCCCTTGAAAATGATATTAATTTAACTCTGACTTTGTTGAAAACTTTAATGAGGGAAAAAAATTCAGTGTACTGGTTGGTATAAACAAAAGAATATTAAACTTCTCTGAAGTAAGGTAGATGGTTACCACAGTTAGATTATTGTCTTGAAGTCTGTGTGACACTAGTGTCATTATATTTTTATTTCCTTCCACAGCCCTAGACCAGAAACTTTTTTTCTGGGCCATGGAAGACATTAAGATTTTGCCATATGAAAACATTTTTCCCTAAATAAGCCTCATATCCTTATAATCATATATAACTTACACATGAAAGAAAGAGGGAAACTGCTTTTTTTATTTCTCTTCATGGTGAACATGTTGAATAATGTCTTGAAATCTGTCTCAAATTCCTGCTATTTTATATTTTGGGTATTATCTTGTCTGCATAAGAGTTGATCTTTCCATAGAGAAATCAGGAAGTCCAGAATGATCAGAACAAGTATTAAATTGTCTCTTCTCTGTGTCAACAGACCAAAAAATATGTACAAAGGAATTAATTGCTTGAATCTTGGAGCTTCATTATGTGATTCATGATTTGGGTTATGTCCAATCCATGAAATGTAGGGGAGGTCTGAGGAACAATAGGAAGGGTTATACAGGCAGAACAAGAAAGTTTTTAAAAAATAATCCTGTTGGTTGGTGCAGGAATTTTTTCCCTGGATGAGCCTTGAGTTACATGACATAAGTTGTATTTTTTATGTCATAGTATTTAAGATATAGACTATCAAGTTTAAGAGTGAATGTTATCCAAGGATTTGTACCCTATTCCAGAGAGATTTGATGTTTTTCTGGTTGCATACATGGCAGCTAAATATTGTTAGGTGAAACATATGTCTGTTACTGTGTTCTCTTTAGAGATTAAATATGGTTTAATGTGATATGTAGAGCTGCCAAGATGACAAAGGGAATACTCTTATGGTTGGGTTCATGTGTCAGCTTGGCCAGGTACTGGAGCCCAGTTCTCTCATCAAGCTAGCACTGGACTATCCATTACTGCAAGGACATTTCATAGCTGGTTAATAGGCCAGAAGGCTGGCTTATTAAGTCATTAGCATGTTGGTTATATTTATAGCTAATTACATCTAGCTATATAGCCATATATATCTAGTTATCTATTATATCTAGTTATCTAGATATATATAGCTATATGTCTAGTTGGCCAAGAGGCATGCCTCCCACAATTAGTGATATATAATCTAATCATCTGGAAGCTTTAAAGGGGACATCAGAAGAGATTCATTCTCTCCTCTTCTGTCAATCAGTCTCCTGGGGGTTTCATTCTAGATTTTCATTGGAGTTGTCAGTTTGCTGCCTACACTGTGGAATTTAGACTTGAGCATCCCCACAGTTGTATGACACACATTTATGAAATCTCATATTTACAGATATTTCATATATTTCCTATTAGTTCTGTTTCCTTTGAGAGCCCTAATACAGCTTGGTACCAGAAGTGGGACTAAGATATAGAAGAAAATAAGAGCTGACAATTATGATTTGGCATTTTCACATTTTTCAGATTTTTTTTTGCACCTTTTGGTCATGAAGGCATTGTTGATCCCCATGGTCCCAGGGCAAGGCTCATTCCTGGGAATCATGACTGACATTGTCAGGGAGATTCATATCCCTGGTTGTCATGCCCCGTGTAGGGGAGAGAATATTGGTTTTACTTGCAAAAGTTGAGTTAGATAAAGAGAAGCCAAATTTGAGCACAAAAGAGTTTCTCTGGAAGTAATTTTTATGCATAATTATGGGTAGATTTAGCTTCTCTGCTACTGAAATAAGTTTCATAAGAGCAAGCCTCAAGATCCAGTGTTTGGGCTTTTATCTTGGGAATCTTTAATGTTTGAAAGAGTATCAGGGGCTTCCCAGGTGGGAAATATTAACAGTTCCATATATTTTTCCAGTTCCTCAAGGGACCTTGCCAAGACTTTTTAATTATCTACCCTATATGCTCTTGGTTATATCCAGGAATTACATTAAGTTATACAGAATTATAAGCCCTCATTCCCATTTTGAGTGCTGTGTGTTTGGGATCCTTAAATGAACTATCCAGACTTCTTGCATTAAAGTGAGTGCTACAGAAAATTTTGGTTTTGGATAAAATAAAGCTTTCTTCCTTTGGTCTCGTACAGTATGAGCCTGAGGTCTGAAGTCAAGAAACCTTGGGCCAGGATGGCAGACCCACCCAAGCATGTGGAAAGGGTGAATTTGCCCCAAAGCAGAGGACTGGACTTCCACTGTTGCAGTGGAAGAGCCATGCCACCTTAGGCCTTGGAGAGGGTGAAGCACATTCCTTGGGGTTTGGGGAGAGCCTGGCTGCCACTGCATGATGGGATTGAGCCTGTATCCCAGAGATGGCAGAGAGCCTAGGTGAAGCCGCACTGCTTGAGAGGGTGGAGCCAAGAAAAAGGTGTTTTCATCAATGTCTCCCAAGGTTGCATTTGGAGAGAGGGGGACCACTGTTTATGCCCTTGGCAAGGGTGAGACTGCTGCTTTCTAAAGCCTGAAGATAAGTGAGTCTCAGACCTTGAAATCTAATGGAGTTTGTCCCACAGGTTTTTTAAACTATTTGGGTCTGGTGACTGCTGTGTTCCCTCTGGTTCCTCCCTATGGAAATGGGAATATGTATCCTATGATGGTCCCTTCTTTGTATGTTGGCAGAAAATAAGTTTTATAAGTTCTGAGTTTTACAGATCCAGGGCCAGAGTATAATTTTGCCTTAGGACAGGCCATGCCCTTAGCTGACTTTGATGAGATTTTGTACTGTTTCTGACTTTGTATTTATTTGTATTATTACTGAAATGGTTCTTGGTTCTCTGATATTGTTATGGAATGAATGTACTTTACATTTAGAAAGAATATACTTTTAGGGGGTTACCAATTATTTAACTTTAAGACAAAATACTTTCTTTTCTTTTATTGCACACATTACATAAAGTTATCAGAATACCTTGGAACCTCTTCAAGTTAAATCCTTCAAAGCGTGATTACTCTTTATATACAAATTTACATTGTACATCATCTTAAAGATCTAGTGCTAGTTTATTTGATCGGTAATCCTGTATAAAAATTGGAAGAACACACCCAAGTAGAATAAAATTATATGGTTATTTTTTTACTTATATTCATAATTCTAATGATGTAACTATTTTTATTTAACTAATATTAGTCCTGTTTGCCAAAGGTTTATTGTGTTGTGGAAACTTTTAATTTTCTTCAAAGCACTTGGATTTGGTTCAATAAATATACTTTTTTATTGGGGAAAAATGAGAAGTTTGCTTTCCTTAGTTTCTGTAACTTAATTAGGATTAATTTATATATGGGTTATTTATTGTTATAATTTGCTAAAGCTGCCAGAATGCAACACACCAGAGATGGATCTGCATTTAATAAGGGGATTTATTTGAGTAAAAATTTATAGTTGTTCAGAGGAAAGGTAGCTCGATTTCATCTCAGGTTCTCTGTAACATGGGAAGGCACATGGCAATGTCTGCTGGCCTTTTCTCTTAGCTTCTGGGTTCCAGTGTCTTTCCCTGGGGTGATTCCTTACTGCATCTGATCTCCAAATATCTGGGCTGCTGAGATGAGGTATGCTGACCTGCTGAGCTCTCTTCTGATCCCTCTCTTTTAAGCCTCTGGCTAATTAAATTAAACTTCACTCACTGGGGAAGGCACCCCTCTTGGGCAACTGCAAATGTAATCAGCCATAGATGAATTTCAGATACTGATGATTTAAGTCTACAGCAAAATTACACCAGGGTATCACCATTGACAAGTTGACAACTAAACCTAACACAGTTATTTTTATCTTTAAGTCAGATTGAATAGAGCTCTTTTAAGGGGTTTTATTAGTTAATTTGATAATACCATCCAGAAGTAGGAAAACTCATAACAGGCCTACTACAAACACAGAGAGCTTATAATGTTCAGTTAAAAAAAAATTGTTCTTAGACATGAAAATATGTAAATGCTATTTTAGTTTGCTAATCCTGCCAAAATGCAAAATACTAGAAATGGAATGGTTTTTATAAAAGGGATATGCTAGTTTGAAAATATTATGTACTCCAGAAAAGCCATATTTTAATCCTAATACAATCTTGTGGGAGGAGCCATTTCTTTTAATCCCAACCTAGCACTGTAGGTTGTAAATTGATTAGATTATCTCCACTGAGATGTAGTGTGCCCAATGGTGGGTGTGACCCCTAATTAGAGGGAGATATGACTCCACCCATTCCAGGTGGGTCTTGGCCAGTTTATTGGAATCCTTTAAAAGAGGAAACATTTTGGAGAGAGAGCTGACAGAAATGACATAAGTCTTGGAGCTTATAGAGAGAGCAGATGTAGTTGCTTGGAGAACCATGATTTCAGAGAACAGACAAATAGATATTTGGAGATGCTTGGAGCCCAGCACATGTCACCATTAGATTTTAAGCAAGTTAGAACCTGGTGAGAGAAAAGGGAAACCAAGAAATGAAAGCCAGCCCCAAAGAATCAAAATGAAGAACTTGCACATGGACAGAGACTGAAAACAACAGATTCCAGGAACAAGGGACCAGCAGATGGTATCCATGTGACTTCCCTGCTGACAGAGGTGTTCCAGTCCAGTTGGCCTTTCTTGAGTGAAGGTAACCTCTTGTTCATGCCTTATTTTAGATACTTCAACTTCTTTAGAACTGTGAACTTCCAACTATTAAATTCCCCTCTTTAAAAGCCACTCCACTTCTCATAAATCACATTCTGGCAACTACAAAACTAACCCAGGGGATTTATCAAATTATAGCTTTAAAATCCTAAGGCCTTAAAAATATCCTAACTAAGGCATCCCAATAAGGATACCTTGATTCTGAAGAGAAGATGAATGGTATCCAGGATATCTCTGTCAGCTGGGAGGGCACATGGCTGGTGTCTGAGTTCCTTGCTCCTGGTTCATCACTTTGTACTTCTGATTCCAGTAGCTTCCTTTCAAGGCATCTGTGTGCCCTCAGTTAGGATTTCCAGGACAAAACTCTCAGTTCTGGCTTACTTAGCACTTCATAGGAAGGCGTACGGTGATGTCTGCTGGGCTTTAGTCTAAGTGCATTCTAAGCATATGTGGTATCTATGATGGCTCTGAAGCTCTTTCTTTTTCCATGAGAGCTTTTAAAATCTCCATTAAACCAATTAAGACCCACATTGTTTGTTTTTTTTATTTAAAAAAAAATTTAAGACCCACCTTGACTGGGGCAAAGTCACATTTCCTCCTAATCAAAAGGTCCCTCCCACAGTTGAGTGGGTCACATCCTCATGGATGTAATCTAAATGATAGCTCACACACCCACAATTGGGTGTGTCACATTCTCCATGGAAACAACCTAATCAAGAGGTCCCACTCTGCAATATTGAATCATTATTACATGACATGGTTTTTCTCAGGTATATAATCATTTCAAACTAGCATATTTCACCCTCTGGGCCCCCAAAAGACATGTCCTTTCCATATAGAAAATAGATTCATTCCATCACAATATGACAAAAGACTTAAGCTATTTCATACAAATACCATAACAAGTGAAATATAGTATAAAATCTCATCAAAATCAGTTACAAGCATGGCCTTTCCTAAGAAAAATTCTCTGGCTGTTGACCTGTGAAACTCATAAGTTGTTTGCTTACAATATTACAAGTGAAGGATAATCATAGGATATATGTTCCCATTGCCATAGGGGGAAAATGGGTCAAATGTCCCAAACAGTTACAAAAACCTGAAGGGCATACTCCATTTAGTTTCAAAGTTTGAGAGTAACTTACTCTTGGGCCTTGAGAGAGTGGCAGTTCCATTGTCTCTAAGGGTTTATCTGCAGTCTTGTTCTCTCCCAATGTTGGTGTAACAGTTACAACATTGGGGGTCATTGAGGATACCACATTTCTCTCAGCTTTACCATCTCCAAGCATCAGGGCAGCACCTGGGCTTTCTTCCTTATCCAGGACATACACTCAGTGCCTTCAGAACAAGGGGGCAGATGCCAGGCTCCAATGAACGCCCAGTTTATGCTCTCTACTCTCTCCAAGACCTTGGGCACTAAAGCTCTTCCTGAGCAATGAAGCAAATGGCCTGCCCACTGCTTCTGGGGCATACTCAGCCTGTTCATGTGGATGGGTTGGTCCACTGTCTCGGCCAAATTTTTTTTGGCTTCAGACATTCACTACTATGCTTCTGCCTTTGAAGAGATTTTTCTTTAATATCTGATCCTTTTAGTTCAGACCAGTAGTGGTTCCATTTATACAGATCTCATGAAAAAAAAAGTTTCCATGTGGTACACAGAAATCAAAGCCATAAAATGTTATGATATTCCACAAATCATTTCTGAACAACTCCATCTCCCATCCTGGTTTTTCTGGACATGGCTGACTGGTTCCATGTTTGGTTAAATCCTTACTTGGGGCACTAGTTTTGTGGTATCCTCTTCTGGAAGCCAATAACTTTCTAAACCATTGATTTCTGATTTTGTTTTACCCAAGAGTTCAGTTCTTAGCTTATTTTCTTCCTGGCACATTTCTACTATAAGCTGCAGGAAACAGACAGGCTGCATTTTCCACATTTCATTTAGAAATCTCTTCAGCTAAGTATCCCAGCCCATTTCTTTCAAATTCTACCTTCCATCCAAAACCAGAACACTTAAAGCTAGGGTTGAAAGTGGAATGAATTCTCCAATAATTCAACAAATGTTTGTATGAAAATATCACAACCCAAACAGAAAGTCTAAGTTTAAAGAGATCATGAAATTGGCAACCAAATTGTTCATAAAATAAGACATGTGAAAACCTCAGAAATGTGAAAGGGATAACCAATATTCCCTATTCTAAAGAAAATGAAACCATAAAATAGTGACAAACAAAATCTAATGTAGGAGGATGGGGCAATGGTGGCTCAGCAGGCAGAATTCTCCCCTGCCATGCAGGAGACCTGGGTTCAATTACTGGTGCCTGCCCATGTTTCAAAAAAATTAGGAACTGAAAACTAGCAGGTGAAATGTCTCTAAATAAACCTGGCAAAAGTTTTAAAAATCTACAATAAGGAGAAAAATAATAATTGAAAACATTGCGTAAAACTGCCAGAGACAAAGCTGAACGAATAATCCCAGGATAATTATGGCCTTGTGCTATAAAAAAAAACTTGTTATTAAAGTAAATAACCTAATGATATTAACTCCCTACCTTAAGAAGTTAGAAGAAATACAATAAAACATCATTTGAGAAAAGTCATAAGACAATTAATAGAATGGAGCAAAAAGTAAATCATTATAAATAGAAATATCTAAAAGGTCAACATCAATGTGACTTATGATAATTTTTGTGATGAAGATAATGTTCTATATCTTCCCCATGCATTACAGAAACCACATGTGGTTAGAGAACATTTAAATTTAGGTAGGGGTACTGAAAAACTAAAATTTTAAATTTTTATTAAATTTTATTCATTTGAGCTTAATAGCTGCATGTGGCTTACAAGTATTCAGTGCTTACAATGTTGAAAAGCAAATACCTAGAATCTTCAAGGAGGTGAGTAAAAGTAATAGATTCAAGAGTAAATTGGAAAGAGACCCTGATCTAATTTTCTAGGTGCCAGAATGTGATATACCAGAAACAGAATGGCTTTTAAAAGGGGGAATTTATTAAGTTGTAAGTTTACATGTTTTAAGGCCATGAAAATGTCCAAATTCAAGCAAGTCTATAGAAATATCCAATCTAGGGCATCCAGGGAAAGATACCTGGGTTCAAGAAGGCTGATGACATTATAGGATTTCTCTCTCAACTGGAAAGGCACATGGTAAACATGGTGGCATCTGCTAGCTTTCTCTCCTGGCTTTCTGTTCCATGAAGCTCTCCTGGGGGCATTTTCCTTCTGCATCTCCAAAGGTATCTGGCTGTGTGGGCTCTGTTGTGACTCTAAAAAGGAGCTGTCTCCAAAATATCTCCTTTTTTAAAGAATTCCACTCAAGACCCACCTGGAATTGGTGAAGTAACATCTCCCTCTAATCAAAACTTAATACCCACAGTTGGGTCAGTCATATCTCCATGGGAACAATCAAATGCTCCCAGCCATCAGTACTGAATGAGGATTAAAGGACATGGGTTTTCTGGGGTCCACCACAAGTTCAAACCAGTAAAAGGCCCACAAATAAAAATGGTAATTGAGTTTTGTGAGACAAAAGGTGACACAATAAATTTAAGGTATTGGTTTGATGTAAAAAAAAGTATGAGTATATTCAGTACATATAAAAGTGGAAGTAAATGATGTCTTCTGATATTTACTGTTCAGAGAATTCATCAAACTTCAAAGAGTGGAAGACTCTGCAAGGTCAAATAGGTTCTGAGAAAAGTTCAAATGGAAAACAAGACTGTTTTCTTATCCCAAAGTTCTTCCCTGTTCATCTTCTTCTTCTCAAAGTGAATATAACCTAGGTTTTCTATTCCTTTAAAACAGTAAATAAAACTTTTAAGGGCTGTATTCCAGGAGTCAAACCCTGATTATGTATATAATAAATGTAGTCAGTGCTTCATTCTGTGGGACATTCATTTGTTCATCTTGATTGGAATTACCAATTAAAAAATTGTAACCCTCATATGGATGTATAAGACCTTGTGAAGGGAAGCTTAGAAAATTCATTCATTTCTCTATTCATAAATCCTTTTGGCTATATTCTGTGTACTGGGAAGTACTCCAGGTCCTAGAGATTTAGCAGGGAACCAAACATAATTCTTCTACAGAGAAGTGGCTGGAATTCTTTGATATAAATTTAGAAATAAAAATACTTAGAAGATGAAGAAATACGAATTTCTTACATGACTACTGATATGAGAAAAATAAACAAGTAAGGGGTTACTTGGATGAAGAATGGAGGATAGGAGTGATATGGTAGAAGCCACAAACTCTCTGGAACAGGTTATAAAAGTTAATCATCCTAAGCCAAATTGAATGCCAATTTTATTCTTGTTTTCGATGAGAGAAAATTATATAAAAATTACAGTGTGTACCAGTACAAGAAATAATTTTGTTTCCCTTTCATTCACAGTTGAATTGGATATTTGAGAGGAATTCAAGTGTTTGTTTTTAATTTGCCATTTTTAATTTTTCTCTAATGTGTCATTTTTGAAATGAAGAAGGAAACATTAGGAAGTAAATATTTATTAAAATTTATAACTGTTGTTTCTATTTAGATATAAGCATCAGTATAAATGTATTTTGTATTCCATAGAAAATTGGATTTATTTGAATAAAACCTCATGCAATTACTGTGCTCAGGCTTATCTGCATATTTTTTAAGATGAAATTCATGTAGCATAAACTTGACCATTGTAACTGGTATATTCAGCCATGTTTGGTACTTTCACTAGTGTAGTGCATCAGTTTTATCTATTTCCAGAGCAATTTCACAACCCTCCCAAAGAAACTTTATACCCATATAAAGACTCACTGCCCATTCCCCACTCCTTTCAACCTGTCACCCATTAATCTTCTTTCTGTCTCTATTGGTTTAACTATTCTGGTTATTGAAGGTAAATGGAATCTTTATAAAATATGACCTTTTTAATCTGGCTTCTTTCACTTATTTTTTTATGGTGTATGGCAGTGTCACATTTCCTTCTTTTTTCCGTGTGAATATCCTGTTATTGCAGCATAGTTTGTTGAATTTTTTGTTTCTTTGTTTGGGAGGTGCATGGGCCAGGAATTGAACCCAGGTCTTCCACATGGCAGATGAGAATTCTACTACTGAACTAGCCTTGAATGCCTCACTTTTGTTTTTGAGATTTGTCCAAATACGTCATACCATTGCTTCATTCTTTTTTATGGCTGAACTGTATTCCGGTGTATGCGTATAACATATTTTGGTAATTCATTCATTAGAGGATAGATATTTGGTTTATTTTCACCTGTTGGATACTGTGAATAGTGCATCTATGAATATTTGCATACAATTCATTGAATATGTTCTTTCAGTTTTGTGTATATATCAAGGAATAGAGTTGCCAGATCATCTGTTAATTCTGTATAAAACATATTAAGAAACTGCTGAAATATTTTCCACAGTGGTGGCACCAATTTACCTTCCCAACCAACAGTGTAAAAGGGTTCCACTTTCTCCACAACCTCACCAACAGTTATTTTAGATTTTCAAAAAATTATAACCATACTATTGGTTGTGAAGTGGGTCACATTGTGTTTTTGATCTGCTTAGCTCTTATGACAAGAGATGCTAAGTATCTTTTCATGTGCCTGTGGCCATTTGCGTATGTTCCCTTGAAGGGTGGTCTTGTCAAATCCATTGCATGTTTATCACTATATTATTTTTTAAAGAGCTTTTTAAAATGTAGTTTGGATATTTGGCCCCTGTCAGTTGTATGATTTGCAAGTAATTCCTTCCATTCAATAGGTTGCCTTTTCAATTTCTTGAGGTTGTCTTTTGATGAAAAAGATTTTAATTTTTGTATGTTTAAATTGTCTATTTTTTTTAGTTCTAGTGCTTTTAATGTCATCTAAGCAGTAATAGCCAAATCCAAAATCTTGAAGTATACCTTTATATTTTCTTTTGAATGGCATCATTTTAAAATCACATTTTACTCTCTAAATGACTTAATTTTATGTAAGTACTATAAGATAGAAATTGCACTTTATGCTTTGTATGTGAATACCCATTTGTCTTACAACCATTTAGTGAAGTCACTGTTCTTTCCAGAGTGCAGGATCTTAGTGTCATGTTTAAAATTGACCATAGATGCATGGGTTTATTTCTGAACTATCAGTTCTATTCCCTTGGTCTATATGTTCACCTTTATGCCAGTATCACAGTATATATTTTATTTAAAACATTTTTATTAAAGAAGTTGTGGATTTACAGAACAATCATGTATAAAAAACAGAATTCCTGTTATACCACCCCATCACCAACAATTGCATTGGTGTGGAAAACATATTACAATTGATAGCACATTTTATAATTCTACTATTTTATGACAATTGCCACGGTCCAGCCGCAGCAGAGGGAACGGGCTTGAAGGTGTGGAGGGTCGTCGGCGTGAGAAGAACACCAAGAGACAGCTTAGAGAATTCCTTTCTGAGAAGAGTTGCTTAGATTTATTTTTGCTTAACTGATTTTATACCCTTATTCTTGGCAAGGAAACAGGTATCACAGAATCATGGTTGTGTCATGGCTTATGTTTTAGGTAAAGTTACAGGTTCAGGGAAGCAAAGCGAAAGTACACATTTTGATTTTCTTAGGAACATTTACACAAGATTTTAATAGCAGCAAGATATTGGCTTAAACCACAGACATTGTGTTTGCAGTTTTCTGAGTTTAGACTTTCTTTTCCTATTATTCTACAGGTGAGGCAATATGTCAAGACCTATTTTAATCTGGTTAAAGGTTAGCTTGTTTTGATTAAAAGGTTACATTGTTTACTTAGATTTTTTATTGTTTTATAGCAATGGACCGGTGCCGTGGTGGGGAGTAAATTTCTAGGATGGCTCAATGCAGGGTTTTTTAATTGTAAGTGTTTACTCTCTATGGGGTACTTTTCTGTGACTTATTCTAAAAGCACTTCTGCCTGCTGTATCTGCAGCATGACTTGCTTAATGGGGGCGTCCCAACCTAATTTTTTCCAAACAGTCATTAACAAGGTTTTGCAATTTGTACAATTTGTATCATTTTTTCCAATTCTTTTACTTTCTGATTCGTTTTGATAAAATGCTTGGAGCACAACCAGCAACAAGAAACACACAATTAGTGTCATTAATCCCAGTATTTTTCTATTACACCATTTTATGCCTCGTCCTCTTTTGGGGCATTGAAGGCCTTGCCTACCGCCCTTCCTTCCAGAGAACCGTGTCAAACCGGGGAGGAAAAAGAGGACGTGGCAGACAATAGTTGTATTTGTTACAATTGCTGAAAGTGTATTAAAATAGTGTTATAATTACTATCCATAGTTTACATAGGACTGTTTTTCCCTGTGTTCCTGATCTATTATTATTATTTTTCATGCATGTCTGTTTTATTACTCGTCTACCCATACATTAAGTACAGGGAGTGTCCATCACAAAACTTTTATAATCACATGATCACATGAGAAAAGCTATACAGTTATACAATCATTATCAAGGATCAGGGCTATTGGATTACAGTTTAAAATTTTTAATTCTTTCCTTCAGGCTATTCTAATGCATTAGAAAACAAGAGAAATGTCTGTGCCAATTTGAAAGTATTGTGTACCCTGGTAAAGCCATGTTTCAGTCCTGATAAGAACTGTGGGAGCAGCCATTTCTTTTAATCCTGATTCAATACTGCAGGTTGGAAACTTTTGATTAGATTATCTCTGAGATGTAACATGCCCAATTGTAGATGTGACCTTTTAGTCAGATGGATATGTGACTCCACCCATCCAGTATTTGATTAATTTACTGGAATCCTTTAAAAGTGGAAACATTTTGGAGGGAGTCAGAAATGGCAGAGCTGACTCAGATGCCAACACTTTGAGAACAGAGACATGGCTGTGTGAGGTGCTTAAGGTCCAGCAGACATCAGTCACCATGAGATATTAAGCAGGCTAGGACCTGGTGAGGGCCAAGGGAAGCCAAGATATGAAAGCCAGCCCTGGCTGGAACCCCAACAGAAACAGAGGCTGAAAGCAATGGAGCCCTGGAGCAAAGGACTGGCAAATGCCAGCTCCATGACTCCCCAGCTGATGAAGGTGTTCCTGATACATTGGCCTTCCTTGAATTAAGATATCTATTCCTGGATGCCTTAGTTTGGACATCTTTATAGGCTCATAACTGTAAACTTGTAATTTATTAATTCCCCTTTTTAAAAATTTTCATTTCTGGCAGCTTTCAAACTAACACAAATGTGGACATAGTCATAATCATTTGTTAAATTCTAATTTCTCAATTAAACCTCCTCCCTCTTATTTATCATTCCCTTAATCTTCAGGAATATCTGGGCAGTAACCATTTTAACTTTTTTTCATGCTGGAAAAGGAAGTCAATCTTAATGGGCAGAGGAATGAACCTGGTTGATGTACTTGGAAAGACTGGTAGCTCTGGGTTTCAGGGCTTATCTGGTCTAGGAACAATCTGGGGTCTTTAAGTTTCTGAAAAAATAAACTTAAGTAAAAACTTTTATAAAGTCTTACATAAAGCCAAGGGTATTCTTTAGCATTTTCAAAAATACTTTCATGGCTTGGCATACTTTGGTGGTTCACAGGAGGCTAAGTATAAGGTTGTCGTGTGACTCTACAACCCCATTATTAGATATCTACTTTGAAGAACTGGAAGTAGTGTTGTGAATAGAGATTTGTTCACTGGTGTTTATGATGGCATTATTTATGATTTCCAATAGACAGAGGTGGCCTCAGGGTACAGCAACTTATGAGTGGAAAGAATGAATTGTGGTGTATACAAACAAGGAATATTGAGTGGCTACAGAAATAAATGAAGTTGTGAGCCATGCAACTAGGGGAGTGAATATTGAGGTCATTATAATGAGTGAGATAAGCTAGAAATGAAAGGACAAACATTGCATCACCTCATTAATGTAAACTAAATGTAATGAGAAAAGTCTGACTATATTTTGATTAAAGTAGATTTGTAATATGCTTGGAAACAGAATAGGTTATCCTCCAATTCTGTTCTCCTTTTGCAGCATCATATTAACTATTCTACATCTCTTGTAATTCTATGTGATTTTAAGAGTCAACTTTTACATTTTTTTAAATGGCCTTTGGGATTTTATAGGTGTTACAGTGTATCTCTAAATCATTTGGAGGAGTATTGACACCTGAATGATATTAAATCTCCCAGTTCATGAAATGCAATTTATTTCCATTTAGGTATTCTTTAGTTTCTTTGATGCAAATTTTATAGATAGCAGTATATAATTGCATTCTTCAATTGAATTTATTCCTAGGAATTTTAATTGTTTTGATGCCACTTTGAAATGTTTTCCCTTAATTTCCTTTTTTTGGAAATTATGAGGATTTCAAATTATGCATAACTATAACTGATTAATGCAAGTTAAACTTGTGTGCATAAATCAGTTGTATTTATGCACACAAATTACAAGTTTAACTTGCATTAACACAACTTATTTATGCACATTAAACTTGTGCTCTGCAACTGTACTGCTTTTATTTATTAGCTCTGTTAGGGTGTTTGCTTGTACATGAGTGTAAGTGTAAATATGTGTGCATGCATTCTATAGAATTCTATATAAGATTGTTGTGGTAGTTAGATTCAATTGTCAACTTGGCCAAGTGAAGGCATCTAGTTCTGTTGCTGTGGGCATGAGCCAATGGTATGTGAACCTCATATGTTGCTGATTACATCTGCAGTTGGCTAGGAGGCATGCCTGCTGCAATGAGTGATGTTTGATTTAATTGGCTGGTGCTTAAATGAGAGAGCACAATGTAGCACAGCCTAAGCAGCTCACCATACCTCATCTCAGCACTTGCAGCTCAGCCCAGGCCTTTGGGGATGCAGAGAGAAATCACCCGGGGAAGGTTGTTGGAACCCAGAGGCCTGGAGAGAAGGCCAGCAGAGACCACCCTGTGCCTTCCCTCATAAGAAAGAACCTCAGTGGAAAGTTAGCTGCCTTTTCTCTGAAGAATTAACAAAATAAATCCCCTTTTATTAAAAGCCAATCCATCTCTGGTGTGTTGCATTCCAGCACCTAGCAAACTAGAACAATTGTCAACTCACAAGAGGTAATTTTACTTCTTTTTGCAATTTTGGGCCTTGTTATTTTTGTCTATTGTTTTCTCCCTTTCTGATTCCCTGTTTCATCAGTGTGTCCACTTTAATCCTTATTTCCTTCCTTCTCATAATTTAGGGTTTAGCTTGCTCTTCTTTTTTTAGTTATTTAATATGTAGAGTTAGGTTTGAAGTTATAGATTTAAGCTTTTTCCTCTTTATAAAAGTAGGTGTTTCCACCTATACATTTCTCTCTGTACCCTCCTATCATTTCATACCATGTTTTGCAATGTTTTATTATGGTATTGATTCATCTCCAAGTATGTACTAATTTCTCTTGTGATTTCCTTTTTTGACCCACTGGTTGCTTAGAACTATGTTGTTTAGTTTCCAGATATATGTGAATTTCCCAACTTTCCTTCCATTATTGATTTTTATGTTCATATTTTCTCATTGAAGATGATATTTTGTCTGACTTTAACCTTGAAAAAACATTTCGGTCTTGTTAAATGAACAGACATATAGCTTCCCCAGGAGAATATTCCATGTGCACATGAAAAGAATGTATATTCTGCTACTGTTATGTGGAGTGTACTGTATATATGTAACATGTTTTTAACCCCATTGCCTTAGGTTGTGTGATGTAAATGGGAGATTCCTACCTCTACATTGCATTAATGACTTCCCTGTGCAGTCTCCTATTCTTGCAGTACCTTGCAGCAGTATCCAGCATGGCCTTCTTTCAGATACTGGTTTAGGTATCAGTAATTTAGAAGTCTTCATTGACTATTCAAGTCTATGTTGGTACCTATCAAAGCTCACCAATACCTCTGAATTTTATTATAGTATATACTTCTAATAATATGGTGTTCTCCCAGACAGTGAACTCCAAATCATCAGGTATCAGGTCTCAAGCCTACTCCTGTGGGTATGAACCTTTTGAAAATATGAACTCTAAGATCTATTAGTAAGGTGTGTATGTCCCCTAGAAAACCCATGTTTTAATCAAAATCTCATTTTGTAAAGGCTGAATAATCCCTATTCAATACTGTATGCTTGAATCTGTAATTAGATCATCTCCCTGGAGATGTGATTTAATCAAGAGTGGTTGTTAAGATGGATTAGGTGACAACATTTCTCCACCCATTTGGGTGCGTCTAGAATAGTTTCTGAAGTCCTATAAAAGAGGAAACATTTTGGAGAATAAGAGATTCAGAGAGAGCAGAGCAAATGACATAGCCACAAGAAGCAGAGTCCATCAGCCTGACCTTTGTAGATGAAGAAGAAAAATGCCTCCCAGGGGGCTTTGTGAAAGGAAACCAGGAGAGAAAGTTATCAGATGCCACCATGTTCACCACATGTCTTTCCAAATGAGAGAGAAACCCTGATCATGTGCACCATGTGCCCTTCCAGCCGAGAGAGAATTGTGACTGTGTTCAACTAGGTATTTCTTTTCCTGGATGCCTTAGATTGGAAAATTCTATAGACTTGTTGTAATTGGGGCATTTTCTCAGCCTTAGAACTGTAAACTAGCAACATATTAAATTCCCCCTTTTAAAATCCATTCTGTTCCTGGTATATTGCATTCCAGTAGCTAGCAAACTGGAACACCTGGTGTAGTTAAAATCCTTAAAAGCAAAGGAAATTTTACAGAGGAGGAGAAGCCATGGAAGCATTTGCAAGTTGAATTTTAATGCACCCTAGGATAAAGACAGTCTTATAACTTCAAAACCACATGCCAATACTATTATATTGTTTAATTCATCCCATTTTATGGTATTTGCTTTACCATACAATAAATTTGCTTTATTTAGTTTTAGAATACTAAAACTTCTGGGATGCATAGATTATAAGTGGTGATTGAATTTATTCTGGACTCTATAAATATTAAGAACATTTGGCATCAGGGATCATTATATCCAATTCCAGCCTCCAGGCCCCATGAACCTTAAAATCCATTTATCTCTGGAAGCCTGGCTATTTCAGGTATGTCTCAGAGTCAAATGTCCTTGTCCCAGCTACTAATTATTGTGAGTTCTAAAGTAGCATTTTGAATGTTTCTAAGCTAGGGCTATGTTAAGGCTCCACAGAAACTATTGTTCCTACAGAGAGAGATCCTTATGGGTTAAAATACCAGGTTTCCCTTAGGAAACAGTTCTACCACAGTACAAAATAAGTGTTGCACTGTACCTGAGGCTATGACACCAGGCTATTTGGAGCATTTCCTCAAGAATCCAGGCAATCCTAAGGTCTTGCAGATCACTTCTATATCTTTTGCCTAATATGTTTAAACTTTTGACATGACCTTTGGCTCACCAAAGTCTTGCCCTTCTAACATTAAGTAGATTGTTGAAAGTGTTTCACAAATATTGTAGCTAACTTTGGAAATAGATTATTTTGACCATTAAAATTGAAAGTATTTCAAGATTGGCATGTATTGTTAATCTCATCTCTCCTGTAAGTGGCAAGGCATTATTTTTAATCCCAGCTATGATTTTAATCTGTAAATTCATGTCTAATTCTATAATTTCCTACAGCATCAGTAATTGCATATTATTATGAGGAAATTATAGCCTATATCTTAAATTACTCCCTGTCATCAATATGTTCCATCATCTTAGAATTTAAACATGTTCTAGTATTTGCAATCCTGAAATCTGAGTAAAAGCTTAAAACATATCTGAGAGTCTTCTAGGTGATTGAGTGAGTTGTTCTAGGACTCTATTCCACATGAAAAAATTTTATACCAAAATCAGCTGTCAGGACCATCCTTCTTAAAGCCCAGATAAGATTTAAAATGTTACAGTATCAGGGAAAACATTTGTGCCAGTTTGAAGCAATTATTTACCTCAGAAAAATCATGTCCTTTAATCTTCATTCAATATTGCTGGGTTGGATATTTTCTGTTGTTTCCATAGAGATGGGACCCACCCAATTGTGGGTGGTAACTTTTATATATATATTTTTTATTGACAAATCTTCATGCACATACAGTCCATACATGGTGTACAATCAGTGAATCACAATATTATTACATAGTTGTGTATTCATCACCGCAATCATTTTTAAGAACATTTTTTGTATCACTCCAGAAAAAGAAATAAAAAGATAAAAGTTAAAGCTCATACATCCCATACCCCTAACCCCTCCCTCTCATTAACTACTTGTGTTTCCATCTACCCCATTTAGTTTACCCCTTACCCCCCTATTATTTATTTATTTCCACATTTTTTACTCATCTGTCCATACCCTGGATGAAAAGAGCATCAGACACTAGGTTTTCACAATCACACAATCACATTGTAAACTTAGATCTTTGTACAGTCATCTTTAAGAATCAAGGCTAACTGGAAAAAGCTCAACATTTTAAGATACTTCCCTCCAGCTACCCCATTATACCATAAACTAAAAAGATCAATATAATACATAATAATAACCTCCAAGATATAACCTCTCAACTTTATTTAAAATCTCTCAGCCACTGAAACTTTGTTTCATTTTTCTCTTCCCCCTCTTTGTCAAGAAGGCTTTCTCAATCCCATTATGCTGCATCCTGGCTCATCCTGGAAGTTCTGTCTATGGATGGTAACTTTTGATTAGATGGTTTCCAAGGAGATGTCTCACCATCCATTCAATGTGTGGTTGCTGAATGGAGACATTTAAGAGGGACCATCTTTGGCAAAACTTCAGAACCCACAGAGCCCACTCAATCAGAGACCTTTGGAGATGCATAAAGAAAACATTCACAGGGTGATAAAGCTAGCAGATGTCACCATATGCCTTTCCAGCTGAGAGAGAAAGCCTGAATATTATCAGCCTTCTTGAGCCAAAGTTCTTTTCCAGGATGTCTTAGTTTGAACATTTGTATATCCTTGCCTTAATTTGGGCATTTTCAGAGCATTAGAACTGTAAATTTGCAGTTTAATAAATTTCCTTCTTAAAAGGCCACTCTGTTTCTGATAAATTGCATTCTGGCAGTTTTAACAAACTAATTAGCATTCAAGCAAGGAAAGGCAACTTCAAAATGGTAAAATCTCATGGTGCCTTGCCTGACCCCTCCCCAAGTCCATCACTGATGTAGAAAGTAGTCTTTCAGTGCTCTCAGTAGTGACCCCTTGTCGCATTTCCAGAGGGAGTAGCATAGCCACTTTGCATATAAGAGAGTATGTATGTGTGTCCGTCTGTCAAGTGAAAACCTGAAAAGACTGAACACAGAGACACTTATCACAGGTTTGTAGTCTCAGAACTTGTACTGCATGATGGCATCTCACAGAGGTCTCTAAGGGGAAACTGGAATAGCCATCAAGTTGCAGCTGGGGTGAAGATTTACTGGCTGTGTAACATAGATTGCAGTGTCTGTTATGTAAAGAATCATTGTTTCCTAGAGTAAGGATATATTCAGATATGTGTGAACAGAAATTCTTAGGCCATGCAGATAAGTTTGGAAGTAGGCACACGTGCAGGAAAGACCTGAGAAGGTACTATGCTTGTGCTTCAGGTTTTTATGTAAAATTATTTTTAAAAAACTAAGCTTTGAAGGAGGGCACATGACAAGATCGATCCGCAAAACTTAGAAAGATGACTTTTTCTCTGTCATAACAGTAACTGGATAAAGGCTTAAGGAATATACAACTTATTTTCTAAATTTCATAAACAGTATGTTTAACTATCAAACTATTTAGATTGTAACAAAAGATTACAAAATATACAAGAATATAGGAAGTGATGGTCCAAGCAAAAGAAAGAAATTGAAGCATTATAAACCATCAAAAGGAGGGCCAGACTTATTATGCACCAAATAAAAGTATTTAAATATTACCAAACAGCTGAAAGAAATGTTGACAAGGAAATTGAGAAAATTATGGATGAACATAAAGAAAATGTCAAGATATAGAAATCAGGAAAAGTAACCAAAGGCTTAAAAGCCAATAACAGATAAAATTCCCTGGAGGAGTTAAACAGCAGAGTGGAGCTGGCAGGAAAATAAATCTGTGAACATGAAGATGGGAAAATTGAATTTATACATTCTGAGGTACAGAAAGAAAAAAGTAATAAAGAAAAGGGAAGAGATCCTGAGAGACCTGTGGGAAATCAGCAAGCATGCCACTATTCACATTGTAGGAATCCCAAAAGGAGAAGAAAGGGAGAGATGGACAGAAAGAATATTCACATAAATAATGGCTTTCAAATTACCAAGTTTAACAAAAGTTATACACACATACATGCAACCACTGTGTTCAACAAACTCCTCACAGGATAAACTCAAACCCATTGCAAGGCATATGATAATAAAACAAACAAATGCCAAAGATAATAAAAGAATTCTGAAAGCCACAGGAGACAGGCAGCATGCCATGTGCAAAGAAGCCTCAATAAGACTAAGTGCTCTTTTCTCACAGAAAACTATGGATCTTCTAAGGCAGTAGGAAGGGGTAAAGTGGTGAAAGTAAAATATTGCCAACTAACAACTGCATATCCAGTAAGATTGTCTTTTAAAAATGAGGGAGACCAATGAATCCCAGAATAATTTGATCAGTGACTGGAAAAGTATTTGCAAGCCCCCTTCGGGGAATGGTGAGAGAGGGGAGAAATTCCACCTCCACAAGTTGAATTCTTGATATTCTGACAAGCAGGGTGGACAACCAAAGCTATAGCCTGAGCCCCCAGTCTTGGGGTTTATTTACATGAAACTTAAACCCACAAAAGATAGGTCAAGTCTACTTAAAATTTAGGCCTAAGAGTCACTCCCAAGAGAGCCTCTTTTGTTGCTCAGATGTGGTTTCTCTCTCCAGCCAATATGATGAGCAGTCTCACCACCCTCCCCCTCTCTGTGTGGGACATGACTCCCAGGGGTGTGGACCTTCCTGGCAATGTGGGACAAAGATCCTGGAATGAGCTGAGACTCAGCATCAAAGGACTGAGAAAAACCCTAGAATGAGCTGAGAATTAACATCAAGAGACCGAGAGAACCTTCTTGACCAAAAGGGGGAAGAGGAAAATAAGGCAAAGTGTCAGTGGCTGAGAGATTCCAAACAGAATCGAGAGGTTATCCTGGAGGTTATTCTTACGCATTAAGTAGATATCACCTTGTTCTTCAAGATGTAGTGGAGGGGCTGGAGGGAATTGCCTGAAAATGTAGTGCTGTGTTCCAGTAGCCATGTTTCCTGATGATGATTGAACAATGATATAGCTTTCACAATGAGACTCTGTGAATGTGAAAACCTTATGTCTGATGCTCCTTTTAGCTACTATATCAACAGAAGAGTAGAACATATGAAATAAAAATAAATAACGGGGGAACAGATGTTAAAATAAATTCAGTTTGAAATAGTGGTAGGTGAAGGCAAGGGGTAAGGGGTATGGTACATATAGTTTTTTTCTCTCTATTATCGTTTTATTTCTTTTTCTGTTGTCTTTTTATTTCTTTTTCTAAATCGATGCAAATGTACTAAGAAATGATGAATATGCAACTATGTGATGACATTAAGAATTATTGATTGTATATGTAGAATGGAATGATTTCTAAATGTTTTGTTAGTTAATTATTTTAATAAATAAGAAAATAAAAAATAAAAATGAGGGAGAGATTGTAGCAAGAGTGTTGAGTAGTGAGTTCCAGAATTCAGCCCTCCCACCAGAACAATTATTAAATAGGTAAGAACTGTCTAAAACAAGTATTTTGAGACCCTGGAGGCCTGTGGGAAACTGTACAGCATCCAGTCAAGAGCAAGAGGAAGAAGTTAGTAAACTATAGTAAAGCTATCTTTGTGTGGTGGTTACCAGTGCCCATACTGACTCTTGTGGCAAGCTGCTGAGAATTCAGTCCCAGGCTACTTCATTTGTGAATGAAAGGCACATGAAATGAGCACAGCTGTTCACTAATCATGGCTTTTGGATTAGCCACTTTGGGTAGCAGGGGATCTTGCTCTGGGGATAGCCATCCTTCGAATCCACCACAGAAAAAAGTGACAGGGGTGGAGAGTTAAAGATGCAAGAGTTCCTCAGGGCTGTTGGGGAAAAGCTGAAGGGCTACATTTGTACATTTACTGTGCAAGTCAAAAAAGCTCGTATTTGGTGAACTCTGGAGGAGGCTCATGGCACTTTTGAACCAGTCTTGCTTTCCTCTATGGGTCCCTGTCCCTATTCTGGCTTCGAAAGACTGACTTGAAAAAACATCTCTGGCATGTCCCCCTTCCTGATCCCAGAGTACCCTCTAGGAAAAATGGCTTGAGTTACTGAAAATATTCTAAGAAACTGTATCAGTGGACAATCTTGGGACAAAGTCTTGCCTTTAAACACCTGGGAGAAGGAGATCTGTCTCCTGGAAAATACAGGGAGCCATCAAACTCCTTTAAACAGGAACTGCAAAATAACTAAAAAGCAAAGCCCAGGAAAATGCATAAACTCAGAGAAGGCAGAGCAGGCACTGCACACTATATATGCCTTGGGTGGACCTTCATGATGTTAATTAATGATGCTCAAGAGAATCTCTTTTCTTATCAGCAACTTGTTACAAAATCAAGAAAAAGACATCTCAGGCAATAAATCCCAGTGTTAATATTTTTAAAATATAAAAAGTGCAAAGTGTGCAGCAAGAGTACAAGACAAGCAAAGACAGAACAAATGATGGCCCCTCCATAGGAGGTGGATAAAAATCCAGAAAACATCAGTGAATAAAACCATAATGTGGGTATGCCAAACAATTCTTGTAAAACATGATCATAAAAATGTTCAGGGAAATGCAGAGAATGAGCTAAAGTTTATCAGGAAGAAATGAATGAGTGATATGAGGATCTTAGTAAAGATATAAAAATTTTAAAGAGAACCTAAACAAAAGAACTGGGTTTAAAGGCCACAATAGCTGAAATGAAAAATTATGAGGAGGGTTTCAGTAGCACAGTGGAAGTGGCAGAAGAAAAATCCGTGAGCTCAAAGAGAAGATACATGAAATGTATCAGGCTGAGGAGAAGAAAGAATGAAATATAGAAAGTGAAAATAGTTTAGGAAACCTCAGGGACATCATCAAGGACCCCAAAATATACATTATGGGATTCCCAGAAGGAGAATAGAAAAAGAAGCAGAAGTAACAGTCAAATAAATAATGACAGAGAACTTCCTAAGCCTACCAAAAGACATGAAAATGCACATTCAAGAAACCCAGAGAACACCAAACATGATAAACATAAAGAAAAATACATCTAGTCTTATATTGATTTACAAGATGAGAATTCTGAAATCTGCAAGAGAAATGCAGTATGTCATGTACAGTGGAGTTCCAATTAGATTGAGTGCTCATCTGCTATCACAAACTCTAGAGGCAAGAAGGCAGTGGGTTGAAATACTTAAAGTTCTGACAGACAGCAACTGCCAACCAATAATTTGACATCTGGTGACTTTTTAAATGAGGGAGAAATTGTTTTACATTTGAAGTCTAATTTGTTGGATATTAGTATAACCACTCCTGCTCTTTTCTGGTTGTTATTTGCATGAAATAACTTTTCCCAACCTTTCACTTTCAACCTATTTTTATCTTTGGGTCTAAGATGTGTTTCCTGTAGACAGCATATAGAAGGATCCTGTTTTTTAATCCATTCTGCCAGTCTATGTCTTTTGATTGGGTAATTCATTCCATTAACATTTAGTGTTATTACTGTTTGGATAATATTTTCCTCTAACATCTTGCCTTTTGTATTATATATATCGTATCTGACTTTCCTTCTTTCTACACTCTTCTCCATACCTCTCTCTTCTGTCTTTTCATATCTAACTCTAGTGCTCCCTTTAGTATTTCTTGCAGAGCTGGTCTCTTGGTCACAAATTCTCTCAGTGTCTTTTTGTCTGAGAATGTTTTAATTTCTCCTTCATTTTTGAAGGACAATTTTGCTAGATATAGGAGTCTTGGTTGGCAATTTTTCTCTTTTAGTAATTTAAATATATCATCCCACTGTCTTCTGGCTTCCATGGTTTCTGCTGAGAAATCTACACATAGTCTTATTGGCTTTCCATTGTATGTGATGGAATGTTTTTCTTTTGCTGCTTTCAAGATCCTCTCTTTCTCTTCGACCTCTGACATTCTAACTAGTAAGTGTCTTGGAGAACGCCTATTTGGGTCTAATCTCTTTGGGGTGCGCTGCACTTCTTGGATCTGTAATTTTAGGTCTTTCATAAGAGTTGGGAAATTTTCAGTGATAATTTCTTCCATTAGTTTTTCTCCTCCTTTTCCCTTCTCTTCTCCTTCTGGGACACCCACAACACTTATATTTGTGTGGTTCATATTGTCCTTGAGTTCCCTGATACCCTGTTCAAATTTTTCCATTCTTTTCCCTATAGTTTCTGTTTCTTTTTGGAATTCAGATGTTCCATCCTCCAAATCACTAATTCTATCTTCTGTCTCTTTAAATCTATCATTGTATATATCCATTGTTTTTTCCATCTTTTCTACTTTATCCTTCACTTCCATAAGTTCTGTGATTTGTTTTTCCAGTTTTTCTATTTCTTCTTTATGTTCAGCCCATGTCTTCTTCATGTCCTCCCTCAATTTATCGATTTCGTTTTTGAAGAGGTTTTCCATTTCTGTTCGTATATTCAGCATTAGTTGTCTCAGCTCCTGTATCTCATTTGAACTATTGGTTTGTTCATTTGACTGGGCCATATTTTCAATTTTCTGAGCATGATCCGTTATCTTCTGCTGGCATCTGGGCATTTAGTCAGATTTCCCTGGGTGTTGGACCGAACAGGTTGAAAGATTTTTCTGTGAAATCTCTGGGTTTTTTTTTTCTTATCCTGCCCAGTAGGTGGCGCTCATGGCACACGTTTGTCTGCAGGTCCCACCGGTAAAAGATGCTGTGGGTCTTTTAACTTTGGAAAACTCTTGCCGTGGGGGAGGTTTGCCAGCCGAAGCGGCTTGGAAGAGTGCCAGCTGGCCCGGGGGTCTGAACGCGGGGAGGGTCGCTGGCCGCCGCAGCCTGGGAGAGCGCCCGTCCGAATTTCCTAGTCGGCCTGGGGCACCAAGTGTGGCGGCAGGGCACCAGCCGTCACAGCCCAGGAGAGTGCACCGTTCCCAGCCGGACCGGGGAGTCACGTGTTTTGAAGGAACCCCCCCGGTCACAGTTCTCCGCGGCCTTGGGATTTCCGATCCAATTCTCTCAGTTGGTCCAGGGGACCACGCGTGGTGGGGGCACCAGCCACCATGGCTTGAGGGGACTGCCTGCCCAATGCTGCCAGCTGGCCTGGGAAGGAGGAAGGGAGGGACTCCAGCCACTTACCACCCCTCCCAGGGAAGCCCACGTCCCTCAGCGATCTCACTGGATTGGGTTCTCTCAGCCAGTCAGCCATCCCAGGATGGGGTTTGCTGTCTTTTTTATCTCTGTCGTGGCTCCGGGAGCTGTTCTGTATCGTTTCTACTCCCCTAGTAGCTGTTCTGGAGGAGGAACTAAGATCCGCACGTCTTACTAAGCCACCATATTCTCCCTAAAATGAGGGAGAAATTGATACATTTCAAAATAAATTAAAGCTGAGGGAGTTCATTCCCAGTAGACCTGCCCAACAATCTGTGCTTAAAAGGTGTTCTTCTCACTGAAAGGAGAGAACACTAGACAGTGGTTCAAATAGCATAAAGAAAGACCTCCAGTAAAGGTTGCTGTCAGTCCATTATAAATGCTAATGTTACTTTGGTGTATTTTTTTGTATGTAAATCCACTTTCAACTGGTGCTTAAGTGTAAATGAATAAAAAGGAATGATAAATCTTTGCATATGGACATGCATTGTATGAAGATATCATTGGTAACAAATGCCTAAATAGGTAGAGGGACAGATAAAGAAAAAGTGAATATGTTATTGAGGTCAAGTTGGTATCAAACCAAATATGTTTTGTTAAATCTTAACTTCATGATGCCCATAACAAAAAATATATTAAAAATAGACTGGATAGAAAAGAGAAGTCACTGAGTATGGTATGGCACAAAAAAATCAAATCAATATAAGTGTAGGAATTAATGGAAGCATTTAGGGCCAAAAAATATCCTAAGATTTACAGAGGCCAAATAGCAAAATGAAGCAAGAAAGTCCTGCATTAACAGTAGTGACTTTAAGTGTGAATATGTTAAATTCTCTAGTCAAAAGGCAGAAAGTAGTGGACTAGATCAAAAAGCATGCCCAAACTATATGCTGTCTGCAAACGAATAACCTTCAAGTAGGTTAAAAGTGAGAGGATGGAAAAAATACACCATGCAACTGGTAACCAAAAGAGAGCTGGGGTAGCTATACTAACCATAGATATAATAAACTTTAAGGCAAGAACAGTTACAAGGGACAAAGATATTCATACTGACAAAGGGGACAATTCAGCATGGATACAAAATAATTATAAGTATATATGTACCTAGCAGCATGTCCCCCAAATATATGAAACCAGTATTGTCATATTTGAAGGGAGAAATGAATGGTTCTTCAATAATAGTAGGATACTTTTATTTTCTTCACCTCTTATATTTTTATTTAAGCTGAAGTTTAACTTGTTGTGTTAGTTTGCAAGCTGCCAGAATGCAATATACTGGAATTAGAATGCCTTTTATAAAGGGGAATTTACCAAGTTGTAAGTTTACAGTTCTAAGGAAGTGAATGAAAGGTTATCTTCACTGAAGAAAGATAGGTGGTTAGGAAGACCTCTGTCAGCTATGAAGTCATATGGCTGGCATCTGCTGGACCCTTATTCCTGGGCTCTATTGATTTCAGCCTCTGTTCCTGGGGGTTTCCTCACTTTGCTTCTCTGGGGTTGTCCTTCATCTCTTGTCTTCCCTTGACTCTCCCCATGTTCTGACTTACTTAACATCCCCTGGTGAAGTATACTGGGCTCCGAGCAACTCTGAACATCTGTGTTGGTATTCTCCAAGTGTTGGCATCTGTATCAGCTCTGCTCTGAAGGTTCTGTTGTCTCTGAAGGGTTCTATAGTTTCTCTAGGTTCTGTCATTTCTGTTGCTTCTGACTCTCCAAAATTTTTCTTCTTTTAAAAGATCCCAATAAACTAATCAAGACCCACCTGGAATTGGCAGAGTAACATCTTCATGAGAATTTAATACCCACAGTTGGGCATGCCACACCTGTATGAGATAGCCAGATCAAGCATTCCAACCTTGAAATCTGCTCCCACAAAATTGGATTAGGATTAAAATATGGTTTTTCTTGGATACATAGAAATACTTTCAAATTGGCACACTTGTGTACAGTAAAGTACAGAAATCCTAAGTGTAAACTAATGATTTTGTGCCCATCCATGAAGACTCTCTTAATGGTTCATACTTTTAAAAGCCCAACATATTTGTCATTGCTTTTATGTTTAAGCCTTTTGTGTCCTGTTGCAAGAATATTTGCCTGCCTCAAGGTCATGAACATATAATCTAATTTATTTTCTGCTAGAACCTTTATAGTATTTGCTTTTACATTTAAGTTTGTGGTCAGTCCTCAACTCATCTTACATACTCTGAGAGGTATAGATTATGATTTACTTTTACCACATAAATAGGTATTATTACAGCATTGTTTACTAACATAAATTTTTATTCATCATTGAATTGTTTTGTGTACACCTTGGGCAAAAATGAACCGACCTCAGACGTGTGATAAATTCTGGACTCTATTCTGTTCTGTGGAGATCAATATCTGTCCTTATCACCATAGCATACTGTCTTGATTACTGTAATTTTTGACAGGCAGCCTTGAAGTCAAATAGTGTAAGGCCTCCTACTTTATTCCACTTTTTCATAATCATTTTGGCTCTTATGGGTCCTTGAATTTCCAGACACATTTTAGAATCAGCTAAAAATTGTCCATGAAAAAATTTGATGAGATTTTGATTGAGATTGCATTAAATCTATACATTAATTTGGAAAGAATAGACATCTTTAAAATGAATTGTAATAGTTTGCAGATTCTTTTGGATTTCTATCATGTAGAATCCTATAACCTAATCTAATTCAGTTTTATTTATTTCTTTCTATTACACCTTCTATTTTTTCTTTTGGTCTTGCCTTATTTACTTTCTAGGACCTATGGAACAATGTAGAGTATACCTTGTTTTTTTCTTTTGCCTTAGTTTATTTTTTAGGACCTCTAGTACAATGTAGAGTGGAACAGGTGATATGATAATGAATAACCTTTGATCTCAGAGGAATATATTGAAAATTTAACCCTGAAGACATTTTCAGATCCCCTTTATCAGATTAAGGAAACTCCCTAATGCCTAATTTGAAGACAGGTGGTTATTATTTTTTTTTTTTATCAGTTTTAGCTCCCTTTATTGAGATAATCATGTTTTTTTCTTCTTACTCTTTTTGTGAACTAGATTTCATTGATTGATTCTCATATCTTAAACTCCCTCACATTTCTGTGAGAATCTTTTATTTTTTATGGTATCCTCATAAAACAAGTTGACAACTATGTCATCTCCTTTCTTTAGGTAATTTGTGAAGAATGGAATTATTTCTCCTTTAATGATTAGGAGAATTGACCTGTGAAGCTATCTGTGCTTAGGGATGTGCTTTGGAGAGGTTTTTAATTACAGACTTACTTTCTTTAATAAATGTAGGATAATTCAGATTTTATTATTGTGATAGTTTGGCTAAGTAACATTTTTCAAGCAAGTTGTCCATTTCATGCAAATTGTCAAATTTATTAGCCCTAAACTTGTTCACAAGTCCTTTTGTTTTCATTCCTGATATTGTTTATTTGTGTTCTCTCCCTCCTTCCATCAATCTCGTTTTTACTCTCTCCCTCTCTTTTATCAGTCTTGTGAGGGGTTAAATAGTTGTATTAATGTTTTCAGAAATATAGTTCTGTGGCTATTATATTTTCTTATTTGCATGTTTATTTTCTACTTATTGATTTCTGCTCTTCTCTTTATTATGTCTTTCCTTATACATTGTTGAGATTTAATTTGGTTGTCTTTTCCCAGATTCTTTGAAATTGAAAATTAGATCACTGACTGTTGACATTCCAGCATTTCTTCTTTTCTAAAATATGCATTTGGAGGTATAATTTTTCCTCTGAACCCTGCATTAGCTGCATCCCATGAGTTTTGACATATCATATTTTCAAAATTTATTTAACAGTATATTGTAATATCCATTATAATTTCATCTTTGACCAATAGGTTATTTAGAAGTATGTTGCTTGATTGCCAGATATTTGAGAATCTGATTATCTTTCTGTTTGGATTCCTAGTTGAATTCCACAGGGTAAGGTAACATACTCAATTTGATTTCAATCTAAAACTTTTTTTGTACTTGCTTTATAGGAAGATGTTCTAGTTTGCTAGCCACCAGAATGCAATATACCAGAAAGAGAATGGCTTTTCAAAAGGGGGAATTTAATAAGTTGCTAGTTTACAGTTCTAAGGCTGAGAAAATGTCCTAATTTAAACAAGTCTATAGAAATGTCCAATCAAATGCATCCATCCAGGGAAGGATACCTTGGTTCAAGAAAGCCAGTGAAGTTCAAGGTTTCTCTTTCAAGTGGAAGGGCACATGGTAAACACAGTCAGAGTTTCTCTCTCATCTGGAAAAGCATGTGGTGAATACAGTCAGGGTTCTTCTCTCATCTGGAAGGGCACATGGTGAACATGGCATCCTCTGCTAGCTTCTTCTCCTGGCTTCCCATTTCATGAAGCTCCCCTGGAGGCATTTTCCTTTTTCATCTCCAAAGGTCACTGGCTGGTGGACTCTTCTTCTTGTGACTATGTTGTTCTGCTCTGCTCTCTCTGAATTTTTCATTCTCCAAAATGTTTCCTGCTTTTTATAACTTCAGAAACTTATCAAGACCCACCCAAATGGGTGGAGACATGTTGTCACCTAATCCAGCCTAATCACCACACTTGATTAAATCACATCTCCATGGAGATGACCTGATTACAGTTTCCAACATACAGCATTGAGTAGGGATTATTCTGCTTTTATAAAATGGGATTTAGGTTAAAACATGACTTTTCTAGGGAACACACATCCTTTCAAACCAACACAGCAGGCATATGATGCATTTTAGTAAATTTTTGATGTGCACTTAAATGATTTGTTTTCTGCTATCTTTGGATACAGAGCTCCAGATAACTCAATTTGATCAAATTGATTAGTCATGCTTTTAAATGTTCTAAATCTGTACTGAATTTTTTTGTTTTATCATACTATCAGATACTGAGAAACTTCTGTTAAAATTTCTTAGTGTAATTGTTAGCTTATCTATTTCTCCTTTTACTTCTGTCAGTGTTTACTCTGCATATTTGAACCTATGTTATTAGGTATATATAAACTTAGTACTGTTGTATCTTCCTGTTAAAGTGACAGTTTTATCATTATATCATTCTAATAATACTTCTTCATATAAGTCTATTTTGTCTAAAATTAATATAGCCACACAAGCTCTTTTTAAATTAGTATATTCACGATGTATATATCCTTTTGTTTCAAGCTTTATTTGTCCTTATTTTAAAGTATGTCCCTTATTTTTTATTGTTTTATTGTTTTTATTGTGATAAACTCAGATACTATATAATCCATCCAAAATATATAACCCATGTCTCCCAGTATCATCACATAGTTGTACATTCATCACCACAATCAATTTCAGAACTTTTCATTACTACTCCAGAAAGAAAAAAAATTGAAATATAAATGTGTTATTATTGATGAAAGAATATTAAGATATTACTGTTAACTTTTGTCCATAGTTTACTAGAGGTACTTTTTTTTTCACTCATATACCATTTGGTTATTAACTCTGTCTACAAGTGTCATATATTCTGGTTTATGGAAGATCTTACTTATGTTTGTACTGATAGTCATAGTTATTTGAACCACAATGTTCACTGTGTTATATAATTCCATATTTTAACATTTAGCTTTCCTTCTGGTGCCATACATCACTCCAAACTACTCCTTTCAACCACATTCACATAATTTAGCACAATTATTATACTCACAATTTTGTTCTTCTGTCATGCATGTCCATTTCCAAACACTTAAGTTCAACCTAGTTAAAAATTCTGTACTTATTAAGCAACCATTCCCCATTCCAGTTCTCATTCTATCTTCTAGTAACCTGTATTCTAGATTTTATTACTATGAGTTTACTTATTTATTTGGTTCCTATTAAATTTTGTAATACATGTCCTTTTTATCTGACATTTCATTCAGGATAATGTCTTCAAGGTTCATCCATGTTATTGCATGCTTATATACCTGGACTTCTTTCTCTCTTAATGCTGAATAATATTCCATCATAGGTGTGCCTGTTTGAAAATATTATATGCTCCAGAAAAGCCATGCTTTGATCCTAATCCAGTCTTATGGGAGCAACCATTTCTTTTAATCATGATTCAGCACTATAGGGCAGAACTTTTGACCAAATTATCTCCATGGAGATGTGACATACCCAATTGTGGATGTGACTTTTGATTAGATGGAGATGTGACCCCATCTATTCCAGGTGGGTTTTGAATAGTTTACTAGAATCTTTTAAAAGAGAAAACATTTTGGAGGGAGCCCCTAGAAACAACAGAACCAACAGAGCTGAAAGAGCCAATGTGGTCAGAGATCTTTGGAGATGTGGAAGGAAGTTCCCCCAGGGAAGTCTTACGAAATGAGGAGAGAAAGCTAGCAGACATTGCCATGTGTCTTCCCATGTGAGAGAGGTGTCCAGAATCCAAAGACCTCAGCAGATGTCAGTCACATGATGTCTCAAATGACAGAACTCTTCCAAACAGGATCAGTTTTTCTTGAGTAAAGGTAACCTCTTGTTGGTGCCTTAATCTGGACATTTTCATGGCCTTTGAACTGTAAACTTGCAACTTACTAAATTCCCTTTTTAAAAGCCTTTCCAATTCTGGTATACAGCATTCTGGCAGCTTTCAAACTAGAACAATAGGTGTATACCACACTTGTTTATCCATTCATCTCTTTTTGGACGCTTGGGTTGTTTCTATTCCTTTGGCAATTGTGAATAATACCCCTATGGAAATTGATGTGCAAGTGTTTGTATCCCTGCTTTCAGGTCTTCTGGGTACATAGCAAATGCAGGATTGCTGGATCATTAGGCAACTCTGTACTTAGCTTTTCTGGGTAACTGCCAAACCGTCCTCCACAGAGTCTGTACTGTTTTACATTTGCACCAGTAGTGAATGTGTTTCTATTTCTCCACATCCTATTCAATATTTTGCATTTTCCTGTTTAGTAGTGGGCATTCTAGAGGATGTGAAAAAATATTTCTTTGTGGTTTTGATTTGCATTTCCCTAATAGCTTGTTAAGATGTCTTTTGAAACTTTGTATTTCCTCTTTGAAAAAAAGATCTGTTCATATCTTTTGCTCATTTTTAATTAGGTTGTTTCTCTATTTATTGTTGAGCTGTAGGATTTCCTTAAATTTTCTTGATATCAACCCCTCTCAGTTATGTGATTTACAAATATTTTCTCAAATTCTGTTTGCTGCCTTTTCACTGTTTCAACAGAGTCCTTTGACATTCAGTAGTATTTGATTATGAGATCATATTTTTCTGTTTATTTTGTTCCTTGTGCTGTGTGTATAAGGTCTTAGAAAATATCTCCTATCACTGCATCTTTGAGATGTTTCAAAATATTTTCTTCTAGGAGGATTATAGTACTGGCTTTTATTTTTATGTCTCTGATCCTTTTTGAATTATTTTTTGTATATGGATTGAGATAGGGGTCCTCTTTCATTCTTTTGGATATTGATATCCAATTCTCCCAGCACCATTTGTTGAAGAGACAGTTCTGTTGTTGTTGAGTGGCCTTGGGAGCCTTGTCAAAAAAAAATTGACCATAGATGTAAAGGTCTATTTCTGACCTCATAATTCAATTCCACTGACCAATATTTCTATCCTCATTCTTGTGCCATGCTCTGTTGACTACTGTTGCTTTATATCATGTTTTAAAACTGAAAGTGTGAATTCTCACACTTCTTTGTCAGTATTTTTTTTTTTTGCTATTTAAGGCTCTTTCCCCTTCCAAGTAAATTTGATAATTAGCATTTCTATTTCTGCAGAGTAGGCTGTTGGAATTTTGATCAGTATTATATTGACTTTGTAGATCAATTTGGGTAAGAGATTTTAACATATTCCTTTCAGTAATTCCTACAACATCTATACAGATAAATAAGTAAAAGTCTAGAATGGTACTCCAAATCAACTAGAGTTAACAGAGATGTATAGAACACTATACCCAACAACAGAATATCTATTTTTCTACTCAGTAACAGAATATGCGTTTTTCTATGGTGTACACAGATATTTAACAGGATAAATCATATGTTAGATTAAAAAACATGTCTCAGTGGATTAAAAAATATTGAAATCATACAATTTACATTCTCTGAGCACAACAGGAGGTGGCTAGAAATCAATAACAGAAAAAAAGGAAAACACAAATATTTTAAAATTAGACAACATACTTTATTTTTTTGCATGGTCATGCACTGGGATTTAAACCTGAGTCTCCAGCATGGTAGGTGAGAATTCTGCCACTGAGCCATAAACAATATATTTTTAGCAGAGGAAATTACATGGCAAATTAGGAAATATCTTGAGGCTGATGAAAATGAGAATAGGATATACCAAAATTTTTGGTATGCAAAAAAGGCACTGCTGAAAGACAGATTTTATAGCTCTAAGTGCTTACAGTGAAATGGAGAAACTCTTAAAGTCAGAGACCTAACTTTAAAACTGGAAGAACTAGGAAAAGAAGTACATACTAAACAAATAGGGATCAGAATGAGTTAAATAATAATGAACATAGTATTAACAAATAAAAATAGAGAACAAAGACAATACAGAGAATCAAAAATCAAATTTGGTTCTTTTAAGATCAATAATATGAACATTTAGCTAGAGTGACAAAGAAAAAAGGAAAGCAAATACAAATAGCAAATATCATAAATGAAAAGGGTGACATTGCTATTGACCCAACTGAAATAAAAAATAACAAGACTGTAATAGAAATACTATAAAGAACTGTATGCCAATAAGTTAACCTCGATTAAAAGAATAGATTTAAAACAAAGTACTTATGCTGAACAAAGAATTGACAAACAATTTCAACAAACATTAGTAGTAAATAGATTGGATCAGTAGTCAGTAAACTACCAACAGAGAAGAACCCAGAACCAAATGATTTCACAGAGGAATTCTATCAAATTTTCCAGGACAATCCCAGTTCTCCTTATATTCTTCCAAAAATATTGAAGAGGGAGAAATTACTAATGCATTCTATAAGGCCATCATCATTATATAAGAGCCAGATAAAGAGACTAAAAAACAGGGTAACTACGAACCAATATCTGTTATAAATATAGATGCAAAAGTTATAAGCAAAATACTAGCCAACAGAATCCAATGGTATGTTAAAAGGATTACACAACATGATCTAATGGGATTTGTTCCATTTATGCATGGTCAGTTCAATATAAAGAAATCAGTGTAGGACACCAGATTAGCGTCCTGAAGAGGGGAAAACACATGATAATCTCAGTTGATGCAGAAAACTTGTTGGGCAAAATCTAGCATGCTGTCATGATAAAAACATTTAGAACACTCTTCAGAAAGAAAGGTTTAAGATGATAAAGAGCATATATGAAAAGCCCACAGCTGGCATTCTACTTAGTAATGAATGACAGAAAACTTTCCCACTAAAATCAAGAAGAAGGGGATGCCCATTGTCACCACTGTATTTTCCATTGGACTTGAATTTCTTGCCAGAGCAATTGGGCTAGAAAACTAAATAAGAGACACCCAAATAGGCTAATAAATGAGTATGGCAAAAATAAAACTCAGAAATCTGTAGTGTTTCTATAAACTAGTAATGATCAATCTGAGGGGGAGATCAAGAAAAAAATTCCCTCTACAATTCAACCAAAAGAATAAAATATTTAAGAATAAATTTAACTATGGATACAAAAGACCTGTACAAAGAAAACTACAAGAAATTGCTAAAAGAAATCACAGAAGACCAAGATAAATGGAAGGGCATACTGTGTTGATGATTGAAAGACTATAGTTAAGATGTCAATTTTACCTAAATTGGTTTATAAATTTAATGCAATACAAATTAAAATCCCAAAAACTTACTTTTCAGAAATAGAAAAATGGATAATCAAATTTGTCTGGAAGGACAGGGTGTCATGCATAGCTAAAAATATCCTGAGAAAGAAAAATGAAGTCAGAGGTCTCACACTACCTGACTTTAAAGTATATTATGAAGCTACACTGGTCAAAACAGCATGGTACTGGTATAAAGATAGATATACTGACCAATGGAATTGAATAGAGTGTTCAGATATAGACATGTCCTCTCATGTATGGACAGTTGATCTTTGATAAGGCAGTCAAACCAACTCACCTGGGACAGAATAGTCTCTTCAATGGTGATTGGAGAACTGGCTGTCCACATGCAAAGGAATGAAAGAGGATCCATATCTCACACTCTATATAAAAATGAACTCAAATTGGATCAAAGATCTAAACATTACATCTAAAACCATAAATCTTTTAGAAAAAAATGTAGGAAAATATCTTATAAAATTTGTAATAAGAGACTGTTTCCTAGATCTTACACTGAAAGCATGAACATTGAAGAAAGAAATAGATAAATGGGAACTCCTCAAAATTAAACACTTTTGTGCATCAAAGAACTTTGTCAAGAAAGTAAAAAGACAGCCTACACAATGGGAGACAATATTTGGAAATGATATATCAGATAAGGGAATAGTATCTAGAATATATAATGAGAGCATTCAATTCAACAACAAAAAGACAACCCAATTACAAAATGGGTGAAAGACAATTTCAGACACTTCTCAGAGGAGGAAATACAAATGACTGAAAGGCACATGAAAAGATGTTCAACTTTCCTAGCTGTTAGGGAAATGCAAATCAAAACCACAATGAGGTATCATATCACATCCACCAGAATGGCTATTATCAATAAAACAGAAAATGACAAGTGCTGGAGAGGATGTGCAGAAAGAGGCACACTTATTCACTGTTCATGAGAATGTAATGGGGTACAACCACTGTGGAAGGCAGTTTGGCAGTTCCTCAGGAAGCTAAATATTCAATTGCCATATGATCCAGCAATACCATTGCTAGGATCTATTCAGAGGTCATGAGGGCAAGGACATAAACAGACACTTGCACCCCAAAGTTTATAGCAGCATTATTTACAATTGCCAAGAGATGGAAACATCCCAAATGTCCATCAACAGATGAGTGGCTAAACAAGCTGTGTTATATACATGTGATGGAATATTATGCAGTTGTAAGACAGAATAAAGTCATGAAGCATGTAGCAATGTGGATGGACCTTGAGGACATGCTGAGACTAGCCAGAAACAAAAGGACAAATGCTGTATGGTCTCACTGATATGAACTAACAATAATGAATGAATTTGGAGAATTTCAGTTAAGAACAGAGGTTATCAGGAGATGGAAACCTGGTAGATATTGGGTAATTGGAGCTGAAGGGATAGAGATTGTGCAACAGGACTGATTGTAAAAATTCATAAATGGATAGGACTATACTACCTGATTGTAGCACATAGTATAAGTACTCTGAATGAAACTGAATGTGAGAATGATAGAGGGAGGACAGCTAGGGGCACATATGAAACCAGAAGGAAAGATAGATGATAAAGACTGAGATGCTATAATCTTAGGAATGCCTAGAATATACAATGATAGTGACTAAATGTAAAAATAAAAAATGTTTTTGTGTGAGGAAGGACAACAATACAGCAAAAAGGACATCCAAATAGGAAAGGAAGAATAAAGAGTTTTCTTATCTTCATTTTATATGATTCTGTATAAATAAATTCCTGAAATATTCATAACAGAGCTTCTAAAGGTAATAAATGGATTTAGCAAAGTGGTGGGGTTCTAGACCAATACCCAAAATACAAGCAACAGACAACTGGACAAAGAAATCAAGAAGAAATTTCCATTCACGATGTCAGCTAAAGAATTAAATATATCAGAATAAATCTTGTCAAAGATGTAGAGGATTTGTACAAAGAAAGCTACAAAACATTACAAAAACAAATTAAAAAGTAAAAGAAATAGAAGGATAATCCATATTCATGGGTTAGAAGACTAAATATTAAGATACCAATCCTCTTACATGTTACAACATGGATGGACCTTGAGGATATGTTGAGTAAAATGATCCATACAGAAAATGACATAGATTGTGGTATCTCAATAACTTGAAAGAATGACAGTAAGTAAACTCATGCAGTCACAGTCTACAATTTAAGTTACCACAGTAAGGGACAGTGATAAGGAATGGGAATTTAAGGCTTAAAATTAATAAAGCTATTTATAATGATAGAAATGTTTTTGTAATGAATGGTGCCAAGGAATCAGACTGTGACTGCAGTTAACAGCCCCAACTTATAGGTATATATATATATATTTAAATATATAAATGTAATTTTAAAAAGGGGTAAGTTTTATGTTGAATACGTGGCAATGGAATTAAACATTTTTTTAAGTCCATGGAACTACACTATACAAACAGTGAACCAAAAGTTAAACCATGGATTATAATGAATTAGTAAGGTCATAAAAATGTGCTACCAATGGTAATATGTGTTCCACACCAATGCAAGATATGTTGGTTTCAAACTGTTGTGCACCCTGGAAAAGTCATGTTCTTTAATCCTCATTCAATATTGTGGGTGGGATCTTTTTATTGTTTCCATGGTAACGTGATTCAATTGTTTATGACAACTTTTTGATTAGGTAGTTTCCATGGAGATGTGTCTCCACCACATTCAAGGTGAGGTCCCTTACAGGAATCTTTTAAGAGGGAGGCATTTTGGAAAAATCTTGACAGCCTACACAACCAGAGACCATTCAAGATGCAGAAGGAAAATGTCCTAGGTGAAGTTCTTTGAAGAAGAAACCAGTAGAAAAAGAAAGCAGTCTTCTCCATGTATCTTTCCAGCGGAGAGAGAAGCTGTAGATGCCATTGACCCTTTCTTTGGAGTTAAGGTATCATTCTTGGAGCCTTAGTTTGGACATTTCTATGGCCTTAGAACTATAAACTTGCAGCTTAATAAATTCCCTTTTAAAAAGCATTCCATTTCTGGTATATTGCATTCTGGGAGCTTAAAAACTAAAACAGATACTGGTACCAGAGAGATGGGGTGCTGCTGCAGTTTGTAAATATTGAACATGGTGGAATGGATTTTTAAATGGGTAAGGGAAAGATTTTGGAAGAGTTATGAGGACTATGAAAGAGAAGGCTAGAGTGCTTTGAAGAGACTGTTGATATCAATGTGAGCTCTAATGAAACTTCTGAAAGGCCTTAGACAGAAATGATGCATGTACTATGGTAAACTGAAAGGAAGGCTATCCTTGTCTTATAAGTGGCAGAAAATTTAACAAAATGTATTAGTGGTTTTGAATGGAAGGCAGATTTAAAAGCCATTAACTTGGATATTTAGTAGAAGAGATTTCCAAATTAAATGTGGAAAGTGAGCTTGTTTCTGCTTGTGGCTTATAGTGAAATGTTACACGAAGGAGGTAAGTTAGGAGCTGAACCCTTTGGTACAAAGAAGTAGAAATTGATGTTCTGGAAAATTTTGGGCTTCCAGAAAAGGAGACCCTAGAGAATAATGCCTCATGTGAGGATATAACCAAACATGGAACCAGTCAGATAAAGCCAGGATTGGAGATGAAATTATCCAGGAAGGAATTGTGAAAAATCCTATTGTGTGATCATTATGATCACTGCATACTACATAGAAAACCAATAAGAGTATTGTTGGATCTGTATAAATAGAACCACTGCCAGTCTAGACTAAAAGGGATAGAAAAGGGACAGATTGAAGGAAGAGTCACTTCAAAGATACAACTGCAGAAGCTAAGGTCTTAAGCCATGAGACCTTGTGCCAGGAGAGCAGATCCACCTATGCACTCAAAGAGGGTGAGCTTGCCCTGAGGGCAGAGGGCAGTAATTTCATTAACCAGGTCTCAGAGAGTGGATCACATTCCTGTGGGATTGAAGAGAGACTTGCTGCTACCAGATTGTTGTGAGGGGGTTGACCCTGTGTCCTAGAGATGGCAGAGCATCCAGGTGCTACCCCAGTTCTTGGAGAGGTGTACCAAGAGAAAGGTGATCTCCCCAATGCTCTTCAAGGTTGTAATTCTCATTCCACCATTTGGAGAGAGCCAGGCTGCTATGTAGGCCCTTGGAAAGGGTGGGACTGCTGCTTTCTAAAGCTTCAAAGATAAATGACTCTCACACTTTTAAATCTAGAGGAGTTTTCACTGAACAGTTTTGGAACTGTTTGGTTCTGGTTACCTCTGTGTTCTTTCCAATTCCTCTCTATGAAAATAGAAATATGTATCCTATGACTGTCCCTCATTTGTATATTGGCAGCAGGCAACTTTTTCTGAGTTTTACATGTCCAGAGCCAGAGGAGAATTTGCCTTGGGACATACTATGCCTGTAGCATACTTTGATGAGATTTTGTACTGTTTCAGACTTTATATTGTATTTTTATTTTTACTGAAACAATTTAAGGCTTTGTGGCTTTTTTATTGAATGAAAGTATTTTGCATTTGGAAGAACATATCTTTTGAGGGTTCAAAAGGTGGAATGTGGCAGTTTGCAACTGTTGCATACCCCAGAAAGCCATGGTCTTTAATCCACATTCAGTATTGCTGGGTGGGATCTTTTTGACTGTTTCCATGGAGATGTGTCTCCACCGATTCCAGGTGGGGTAGCTTATTGGAGTCCTCTAAGAGAGAAACATTTGGAAAAAGCTTGAGAGACTGCACAGCCAGAGACTTTTGGAAATGCAGAAGGGAAACCCACCAGGGAAGTCCTTCAGAGGAGAAACCAGTAGAGAAAGCTAGCAGATGTCACCATGTACCTTCCCAGCTGAGAGAGAAACCCCAAACATCATTGGCCCTTTCTTTGGAGTTAAAAGTATCTTTCTCAGGATGCCTAAGTTTGGACATTTATTCCCATACCTTTAGAACTGTAAACTTGCAATTTAATTATTATTTTTGTTTAAAAAAATAATACACTTAGAACTACCAATATTGGATATCTTAGCTTAACCATAGGCATATTTAAATAAAATATCCATATGAACATTGTAAAGTCTGTGTTTGTGCAGTAAGTTTCATAAACCAATTTGAAATTATGGCAACAAGGCAAAGATCTACATATTCAGATAGCAAAGTTCTTAAATTAAGTATTAAACACTAACTTAGATAGTTTTCAAAATGGTGAATGTTGTCAAAATATCAAGTAGAAAGCTCTTACAAATATCTGCATTGCTATAGCAATTAACAATGTTACAAATATTTTCCTGATTTCAGGAGAATATGAAGATACAAGTATTTTTACGATTAATATATGGAAATCTTAACCACCTTTTTCCACCCTTTCACTTTCAATCTGAAACCGTCCTTGAGTCTAAGATGTGTCTCTTGTAAACAGCATATAGATGGATTATGTGTTTTTGATCCATACTGTCAATCTGCATCTTTTAAGTAGTGAGTTTAGTAAATTACAGTAAAAGCAATTACAGTAAAAGCAGTTTCTAATCCTATCATGTTATTCTTTAGTTTTTATTTGTCATATCTATATATTATTTTCCTCCTCTCTCTTTTCCTTTAAATTGCTTTTACTTATATTCTCAATTCTGTGCCCTCCTCCAGACCTCCTTCTCCTTCCTTTATTTTTAATCAGCTGACAGGGTTCCCTTTATTATTTCTTGCAGGGCTGGTCTCTTGTTGACTAGGTCTCTCAATCTTTCTTTGTCTTTGAAGATTTCAATCTCTCTCTCAATTTTGAAGGTGGGCTTGGCTAGATAAAGAATTCTTGACCTTTCTCGTTTCAGATCTTAAAAATATACCGCTGCTTTCTTGCTTCCATCATGGTACCTATTGAGTAGTCTGGAGTCAGTCTCATGTATCTTCCCTTGTATATAGTAGATTGCTTTGCTTGTGCTGCTTTCAGGACTTTCTGTTTCTCTTCAACACCTGACAGTCTGATTAGTATGTGTCATGGAATAGATCTGTTTGGATTTATTCTGTTTGGAGTTCACTGGGCCTCTTTTATGTGCATACTCATGTCTTTTATAAGGGTTGGAAAGTTTTCTCCTATTTTATCTTCAGCTAACTTTCCCAACCCTTTTCTTTTCTGCTTCTGGGGCACCAATAATTCTTATATTTTTCTGCCTCTTGTTGTCCATCATTTCCATAAGCTCCAGCTGCAGTTTTTTCATCTTTCTTGCCATTTTTTTCACTATAGTTCTAATTTTCTAGCTTCCTATTCTTTTCCTTCTATTTCTTTGGATTTGCTATTGTGTCTGCAGTATATTTTTTGTTTGGTCTACTGTATGTTTCATTTCATTGAGATCTGCATTTTTGTATTTAGTCTCCCAAATTCTTTTTTATGCTCTTCTAGTGTCTTCCTGATATCCTTTATTTCTTTATGAATACCCTTGAGTAGTTTTCATATTCTGTGTCCCCTCTAGAATTTTGATTTGGTTATTTGGATGGGCAATTCATGCTTGGATCTTTGTGTATTTTGTGGTTTTTTGTTGTGTGTCAGGGCATTTGATTATCTTGTTATGGTTATTATGCAAATTTGTTTCCTTTAGTCTTCTAAAGTTTTGGATTTACTTAGATTTTACCAAATGTTTCCTTTTGCACTGTTGGTATTCTCTGAAAAATCAAGGTCCAGATCTCATGTCAGATATAAAATAGACTTAAGGGTCTACTATCATTTAGGCTGGAATTCACAGGTATTCAAATGGCAGAATGGCTCACTACCATGCATGAGACCCAAGGTGGACTCCTAGCCTATGCAAAAAATACCCAGAATGAGGAATGAAAAGAAAAATGATTTAATAGTAATAAAGTTAAATAATAATATAAGAAAAATATGAAATAGGAAAACAAGAATCACAACAAAATACACCCCAACAGTAGTAGGCACCAGAATCAAAAGGAGATGACCCAGGACATACTGGGTGAAGTCAGGCTGGTGCCCAACAGAGGGAGGAAAATTTTAAGAGAAAAATAATAATAGCTATAATAAAAATAAATGAAATGGAGCAATAAAAATAATACATGAAATAAAATATAGAAAATGAGTAAATTATAATATAAAATATCTATAAAAATTTTAAATGAAAAGGATAATTATATTACTAATAAAAATGTATAGAAAGAATATGTTTTAAAAAGTGAGGACTGAAAAAGGAATATTAAGAAGAAAATAAATAAAAAATAAAAGTAAAGACCTAGGCAGATAGGGAGTTAGCTTGCCTGCACTTACTCCCTAGGAAGTGGTGATCATGTGGCTCCTCTTCCCTCAAGCTCTCACCTCCCTGCCTGGTGCATCCAACATGAACTTACTGCATCTGGCCAGCAGATGATGAGTTTAAGTCTATTACCCCCTCAGCCCTGCCCCTCCTGGCCAGAGTGACTGGAGGTCAGAGATTCAGCAAGGGGCCTGCTCCTGCAGGGGGTCTCCTCCTCCAGAGGCAGCTGACTGGTGGCTCTCTGCCAGGGGACTGGGGAGGCAACCAGCATGCAGGGAAGCATTGCTGGTTGACCTGCCAGATAGTATGACTATGGGCTGGCCATTCCCACACTCACTGGGGTGATCAATCCCTCTACCCTGAGGCCTGCCCTGCAGTGGATGATCACAAGACTCTGGGGTTCCTGCAGGTGCTGCCACTGCAACCAAATAAGGAGGTTTCCCCAGCTGGCAGCTGTGCAGACTGAAGCCATGAAGGGTCAGTTTCCTCCAGTCACACCTCCCTGGTGAACCACAGCCTTCTGGGTGGGGATCCCAGTCACCCATCTCATTTGCTCTCCCCTGATTGTTGTTAAATTGAATGATTTTTAATTATATTCTGGATGTTAAATTTTTATCAGATATATAGCTTCCAAATATCGTTCTCCAAAATGTAGGTTGACATCTTACTTTCATAACAAAGTTCTTTGAGGAACAAGAGTTTCTAATTTTCATGAGGTCCCATTGTTTATTCTATTCTTTTGCTATTTGTACCATGGCTATGAAGTCTAAGAAACTGTTGCCTAACACAATGTCCTGAAGATGATTCCCCAAGTTTTCTTCTAGGTGTTTGATAGATCTAGCTCTTATAGTTATGTCTTTCATCAATTTTGGGTTTATTTTCATGTATTGTGTGGAAGGGTCTTCCTTGATTTTCTTGTAAATGGAGGGGCTGTTTCCAAAGCGCCATTTTTTTCAGGGTTTCTTTTTTTAAATATAAAAAAACCCAATTAAATGCAAACATTCCTATTTTGATCATTCCATTCTACATATATAATCAGTAATTCACATCATCACATAGTTGCATATTCATCATCATGATCACTTCTTAGAACATTTGCATCAATTCAGAAAAAGAAATAAAAAGACAACAGAAAAAGAAATAAAATGAAAACAGAAAGAAAATATATACATACCATACCCCTTACCCCTCCCTTTCATTGATCACTAGCATTTCAAACGAAATTTATTTTAACATTTGTTCCCCCATTATTTATTTTTATTCCAAATGTTCTACTCATCCATTGACAAGGTACATAAAAGGAGCATCAGACACAAGGTTTTCACAATCACACAGCCACATTGTGAGAGCAATATCATTATACAATCATCATCAAGAAACATGGCTACTGGAACACAGCTCTACATTTTCAGGCAGTTCCCTCCAGCCTCTCCATTACATTTTGAATAACAAGGTGATATCTACTCACTGTGTAAGAGTAACTTCCAGGATAACCTCTTGACTCTGTTTGGAATCTCTCAGCCATGGACACTTTGTCTCATTTCACTCTTCCCCCTTTTGACCAAGAAGGTTTTCTCAATCCCTTGATGCTGAGTCTCAGCTCATTCTAGGGTTTTTCTCAATCCCTTGATGCTGAGTCTCAGCTCATTCTAGGATTTCTGTCCCACATTGACAGGAAGGGCCACACTCCTGGGAGTCATGTCCCACATAGACAGGGGGAGGGTGGTGAGTTTGCTTGTTGTGTTGGCTGGAGAGAGAGGCCACATCTGAGCAAAAAAAGAGCCTCTCTTGGAGGTGACTCTTAGGCCGAATTTTAAGTAAGCTTGATCTATCCTTTCTGGGGTTAAGTTTCATATGAACAATTCCCAAGACTAGGGACTCAGCCTATAGCTTTGGTTGTCCATACTGCTTGTGAGAATATCAGGAATTCAACTTGGGGAGGTTGAATTTTCCCCTTTCTCACCATTCCCCAATTGGGAGTTTCCAAGCACCATTTTTTAATGAGACTATTTGTCCCCAATTGAGTGGACTTTGCCACCACTTCAAAAATCAGTAAGCCATAAATCTGAGTGTTGCTTTCTGAGACTGTAATTCAACTCCATTGATATATAAGTCCATCTTTGTGCCAGTACCATACAGTTTTGATTTCTTTGGCTTTGTCATAAGTTTTAAGATCAGGAAGTCTGAGTCTCCAACTTCATTGTTTTTTTTCTTGATGACTGTAGCTATACAGGCCACCACGCCAAGTATCACGTATTCCAGAAATGCCATGTTCTTTAATCCTCATTCATTATTGTGGGGTGGGATATTTTTTATTGTTTCCATGGAGATGTGACCTATCTAATTTGGGTGGTAACCTTTGATTGATGGTTTCCATGGAGATGTGCCCCCTCCTGTGGTAGTTAGGTTCAGGTGTCAACTTGGCCAGGTGAAGGTGCTTAGTTCTGTTGCTGTGCACATGAGCCAATGGTACATAAACCTCATCTGTTGCTCATTACATCTGCGGTTGGCTAGGAGGCCTGCCTGCTGCAATGAATGGTATTTAATTTAATTGGCTGGTGCTTAAATAAGAGATCTCAATGTAGTAGAGCCCAAGAAGCTCAGCATACCTCACCTGAGCCCAAGCCTTTGGAGATGCAGAAAGAAATCACTCCAGGGAAAGTTGTTGGAACCCAGAGGCCTGGAGAGAAGGCCAGCAGAGGTCACCCTGTGCCTTCCCATGTAAGAAAGAACCTCAGTTGAAAGTTAGCTCCTTTCCTCTGAAGAACTAATGAAAAAAACTCCTTCTATTAAAAGCCAATCCATCTCTATTTCGTTGCATTCCAGCAGCTAGCAAACTAGAACACCGTCCATTCAAGGGGGTGTTGCTTATTCTGGCCCGTTCAGAGGGAACCATTTTGGAAAAAGCTTTAGAGTCTTCAAAACAACAGAACTCAAATATCCAGAGATCTTTGGAGATGTAGAAGAAAGACACAACTGGGAAAGCCTTATGACATGAGGAAATAAAGTACTAGATATTTCTGTGTCCTACCCAGCTGAGAGAGAAATGCTAAATTTCATCAGCCCTTTCTTTGGAGATAAGGTATCTCTTTCTGGATGCCTTAATTTGGACATTTCTATGGCCTTAGTATTGTAAACTTGCAACTTAATAAATTTCCCTTTTAAAAGCCATTCAATTTCTGTATATTTCACTCTGACAGCTTAAATAAACTATGGCAGTCACATATTCTTCCATATAAATATGATAATTGGCTTTTCCATTTCTGCAAAGAAAGCTGCTGGAATTTTTATTGGGACTCCATTGAATGTATGAATTGTTTTGGGTAGTAGTGATATCTTTTTGATATTTAGTTTTCAAATCCATGAAAGGAATATCCTTCAATTTATTTAGGTCTTTGATTTCTTTTAGCAATGTTTTGTAGTTTTGTGTGTGCAACTCCTTTATGTCCTTGGTTTGAGTGCTTCCTAGATATCTGATTATTTAGTTGCTATTGTGACTGCAATTTTTCTTAATTTCTTCTGCAAGTTGTTCATTGGCTATGTATAGAAACACTGCTGGTATTTTCATCTTGAACTTATACTTCACCACTTGGATAATATACTCATTAGCTCAGTATCCTTGTTGCAGATTTTTCAGGATTTTATATATTCATATAATATATCATCAAATAGGGAAAAGTTCTACTTCATCCTTTACAACTTGGATGTCTTTTCTTTCTTTTGCTTACCTAATTGCTCTGGCAAGATCTCCAAGTAAAATGTTAAATAAATGTTTTAGAAGTAGACATCCATTTCTTCTTCCTTTCTCAGAGGGAGAGAATTTGATCTTTCACAATTAAGTACAGTGTTTATTGTGGGCTTTTCATTATGCTCTTTATCATGTTGAGAGAGTTGTCACCAGTTCTAATTTTCTCAGTCTTTATATCATTCAGGTGTGTTGGATTCTGTCAAATGCCTTTTCTGAATCAATTGAGATAATCCTGTCAATGATTCCAGCATTCTGCTGATATATTGTGTTACATTAATTGATTTCCTTGTGTTGGGCTAACCTTGGATAAATTCCACTTGATCATGGTATAATTCTTTAATTTGATGTTGTATTTGGATTTTTTTAGTATTTTTTGTGGATTTTTGAATCTGCATTACTAACAATTATCAGTCTGCAGTTTTCTTTACTTGTGGTATCTTCCAGTGTGCTTCTGCCCTCTGGAGTATCAAAATAGCTATGTCACACAGTCCCTGCTGTTTAATAATTATTTTGGTGGTAGAATGGAGACTTAGAGCTCCCTGTCCCACCATTTTCTCACAATCTTGGGCATTATTTCTTAGGTATTCTCTAACTTTATTTTATCTGGCAATCCTATAATTCATATGTTGTTACATTTGATGGTGACCTAATATTCCATCATGCTTTGTTCATTTATCTTTTTATTTCTGTTCCTCCCACTGGATAATTTCATTTGACTTATCTTCAGTTTGACTGGCTATTAATCTGCTGCTAAAAACTATTTCTGAAACCATCAAATATATTTCATTTCAATTATTCTTCTTTTCAGCTCCAGAAATCAATTTCTTTCCTTTTCATAATTAATGTTTTTTTGATAGTATCTATATGAATGTATCTTTATTTTCTGGTTTCTTTAGCTTTTTTATTCGTAATTTACTTCATCTCTTTGATCATATATAGAATAGTTGACTTAAAGTTTTCTGCTCAAATCTGTGAGCCTTAGAAGATACCATTAATGTCAGTTTATTTTCTTTCTATGAATCCTGAAGAAACATTTTCCTGTTTTATTCATATGTCATAGAAACTTTTGTTGGAAACTTGATATTTTCAATATTATAATATAGTGACTCTGGAAATTATATAGTCACCATTCTGTATTGTTTGCTATTATTGCCTTCTGAAGGAGGTAGTATTCTTTTATTTTGTAACTTTTACAAATTATATCTGCAAACCCTGTATTTCTCATCATGTGTAATCACTCAAGACAAAGTTCCATTTTCTCAGTGGTCACTTAGTGATCTGAAATAAATTTTCTTAAATATCTGAGGCTAAAATGGAAAAAAAGTTATCTTACAACAAAAAAAGAAGCTGTTATCTGGGCATTCCTTCACAATTAGCCTAGCTGTTTACAGCTCTGGCTTAGTCTTTACTTCCTTCTTGCTCAAACCAAGAGTTAGTTAGAGGTACAACCTGTGACACTCTCCATTCTTTTTTTGTCCATGTGTTCATGCCTGACCATATGGGTTTCACTCCAGTTATCTCAATATGTGGTAACCCTTCAAAGCTCTTGTTCTGTCAAGGATCACCCTCCTCAGTCTTATAATTCCTAGGATTTTGTACATGTTTCAGTCTCTCTGTTTGCCATCTCTTGCCCCAAATGCCTAGGGAAGGTTATCTTTAAATGCTTCTTTTATCATTACTCAAGAGGAAATACTTTGAGATGAGTAAAGAAAGGCAAATCTAGGTACTGCCCCCTCAGGTAATTTCTATACTAATAAAAAATGCACAGCCACCATTTTTTGAGAATGAGGCCCATATTTCACAAATTGGCAGTATCCACCTGAATCAGGAACACATATCGCAATCTCCATAGCCATTGATGAACTGAGGAATGGGGGACAGATGTGTGAGCACAAATGGACAATGCATCCTCACTAAAATTTCAAAGCTGTTTTCATCATTCAGCACTCCCTTGGTTGACATTAGAAATTTTAGGATACAGAGCTGTGAACATTTGATTCTCACCTGTTTTTCAAGCTTAAAGCCTACTACAGAGAAGGAACTGATTCTTTGAGTACCTTATTCTGCCATTTTACGTGGTGTCACTCTGCAAACAGGTTTTGGTATGCACATGAAGCAAATGGAACTCTCATACATTATTGGTGAGAGTATAAAATGGTATATCACTTTGATAAAAATGACTTGCTATTAACTACTAGAGAAAAAAATATATCTATTATCCAGCAATTTTTCTTCTAATTATGTATGCTCAAGGGAAATGTCTTATGCCCAGATGCTTAATCACTTTTAAATGATCTTATTTTTTCATAATAGACACAATCTGATAATAAACAGTTGCTCATTCTCTGGGGAATTAATAAATAAAATGTGAACTATTCGCATTGTCTAAGGTTGGTAAATATAAACCATGGATACATCTCCTCAAACACTTTATTAGACATGATAATGAGCAAAAGAAGTCAGCTACAAAAGAGAACATACTGTAGGATTCTATTTCTGTAAATTTCAAGATTAGTCAAAATAAGTTAAAATAATGAATATTGGAATGTGGAAAAAATAAAGGTAAATTCTGAAACACATAAACAGAGAGAATTCAATGCCAACATACTAGTATTACTAGAAATATTTCAAGATGTTCCACAGGCTGAAGGAAGAACAGGAAGGGGAAGTAATATAGAGCACAGAGAAGGGTAAATGAGTGGGTTCAAGGATTTGTGGAAATAGTAAGTTAGATGCATTGTAAAGAGTTGAAGATTGATAAAGAAATCTCCAGTGTACACCTACAATATAAACTTAACATTTTACCCTCAAAAGCTACAAAAAGAGAGAAAAGTACAAGTAAGAATATATTTTATAATACAATAGAAGGAAAATAGAAAAAAAGACATGGGACAAATTGTTGACAGAAACATAATGTTTCAGTAGTTACATTAAATATAAATATCCTGAACAATCTAATTTTAAAAGATAGCTAAAGTGGAGTAAATATATGCATATATCTTAAATATATATATTGAAGAACTTGCTGTTTGAAAGTCCATTTGAATTATTTACAAAATATATACATTGAAAATAAATTGGAACCAATATGTGTATATAATAAGTATATATACAATAGATAATGTATATATGTAATGACTATATATGTAATGAATGTAAAAATACATATAAAATGTGTGTGTATATATATAAAATGGAAGCACAGACCAAGAGCTGATGTGGCTTTATGGCTGCATTCTTCTCACAGAGAATATACCTGAGGGCAGGATATGGCTCAATATTAGGGTTAATTTACATTATGATAGACAAAATGATGTTAATTTATATTCACCTATTATAATACCTTCAAAATATATCATGCATAACCTGATGCATCAAAAAAGAGAATTTAAAAATCCAAAAGTATAAATGGATATGTAAATACAATTCCATCAGTGTAATAATAATGAGACAGCCATCAGGAAAGGTATAAAAGTTGTGAACAGTACAGTTGACTAAATCTAAATGTATAATGTGCACTCAAGCATATGTTCAGTTGTTTTAAATCATAAAGAGGGTGTTATCTGAGTACAGTTGAGTTAAACAGGAAATTATTGACAGAAAGTTAAGTAGCACATCTGACAAACACGTTGAGGCTTCCACTTTCCTAACAGGACCAGAATGATCCATTCATACCATGAATGTGAAGACTGAACAGCAGTTATTGTAGCATATCTGATAGTCACTTTATGCCAGATACTAGTCTTTAAATGTTTGCATGCTCCATTTAGCCCTTCTCTCAGGTAGCACAAGAGGGTGGACACCATTGTTAATGTGCTAACAGATGAAGAATTTGACCCATCAGAGATAAATCGAAAGGATGATTGTCATCCAGCTCACAGGCCACTGTCCTGTGTTTTGGCATGAGGCTTATATATGAATTGAAGAATTTCAGAAAGTCAGTTTTGCCATGTATCCATTAGCAATACTATGAGTTTGGTCTGATTAGTAAAAGTCACTCAATTTTTGAGAGAAAAGTTCTGTAGATGAGCTGGAAAACTTTGCATCCAATGATTGGGCTGATGTGAGACATTGTGTCTCCTTCACTTCTCCTTTGTTTCTAGGACCCACAAAAACTTCACTTTAAGGGATTGCCACTTGGAAATAAAACTTCACATGAAAGCTCGTTATAATATAAAGATTCCTGATGGGATGTTGGTCATCTTTTCTCAATATACCCACTCATCCTTGCCTCCAGGTGAAACATCATTGGTCTTTACAAGAAATCAAGACCTGTATACCCAGTGTAAGAAAAAATAACTTTATATTCTGAGACTTTGTTGCTATTAAATCTTTAATTCTCTCTCCTCTGTCTCTTCCCTTTATGAATCACTCCCATTTCTTTCCTGCATTCCTCACTTGATTTTTTGAGAGAAATTGAAAAAGGGACAAATATAAAACATTTATAAATATAAAGCAAATCTCTCCTTTTTCATTCAATGCATTAAAAAAACTCAGTAAAAGCATTTTTAACAGAATTGACCACAGCTCATAGAAGCAGATAGTGAGCTGATAGCACCAACAGGTGGAGCATGGGTAGGAGTGGCTCTGCACAGTGATCAAAGCTTCAATATGCAGACCATTAATTTAAATTCATACTTATTGTATCTAATTCTGATGGGATGCATTACCTAAAATTGTGTAAATGATGGTTTATGTATAGTATTACCAACCAATTAATTTCAATAATTTTAGCCTAATATTTTATCTTTGCCATGTACTCTATTATATGTTCAGATGGTCCATAGTAAATAGGTGAATCCCTATCATAAAAAGGGTGTATCTAACCCCTTATACTTCAGGCATAATTCAAAGGCTTTCTCATAACATCATGAAAAATATGTAAACATTTGCTCAAAATTTCCACACCTTCAGAAAAATTTTTCATATGATTGCCCTAAAATATATTGAAATTTAGAATTAATTATAAATAAAGATTGCAACATTGTCTCAATAAATAAGCAAGTGAATGTATTAATGACCAAAATATGTCTTCTAATTCTTCAAGTCTTTGAGAAAAGACAAAAAAAAATTTACTTTTCCAATTTGATGGATGGGACTGCTTGTGCAATAACTTATTTATCTCAGGAGAAATTTGTGAGCTGGTTATCCTCTTGAAATGTGTACACTGTTTAAGAACAATCTCAGTTTTGCAATCACTGTTTTCCTTATAGAACATTTTGTATTGTCATACTTCTTGGAACTAGTAATTCTCATTAGCAGTTGCAGAGTGCTGGCATTCCTTTGCTTCTTTGTTTGCTTTTAAAAATATAATAATCTGAATTCAAGATAGAAGAAATGTAAGTGCTGAAGGAATCATATGCTTAAACCCCTTTTTTTGATTTTTGGTGCTTACTGATTTACTTTTCTTCAACATAGCTATGGTTATGAAAATATCTATTTCATATATTTTATAAATACGAAATTCATGAAATAGACCTTTTTACAAATTTGGCACAAAACTAAGAAATCAGTACACTTAATTTAGTAGACTTTATATCATCAATAAATACATTTTCCCCACATATAATATCTACTTATCAGGTGCTGCTAGTGACTTTTTTCACAGAAAGTTTTGCATCTATTTAAATTCTTTAGAATTTAATTAACTCTACATGGAGAGTTTAAATAATTATTTAAATTTATTTAAATAACTCTATGTGGAGTCAAGAAATAGGAGAAGTTTATGATCCTGCTTAGTAGGAAACATTCACTTCAGTGAAAGAGAAGGAATGAAGACTTAGTGATGAAATGAATCTAGAAATATATGATTCCACTCATACTAAGAAAGCAGATAAGGGGAAACATGAGTAAAAATGTAAAACAAATTATTTTATATTGAAATTTTAAATATATTAGGGCAAAATTTTATAAAGTATCTTAAATGGTTAAAGACTGTATATGCAGACATTGAGTAGAGACTGTGGTAATGACACATGATAATGAGTTGATGTTATCATATACTATTGAGCAAGGTTTAAAATATTAAAATATGAAGCTGTATAGAAAATTGATTTGAAGAGTTCTTATGGACCATCTAATAATGAATGTGTAAGAAATCCATGAAGAGATGTGTCAGCTCTGGATTCTTGTGATTGAATAGTAGATCCAAAAATTGGGGTATCATGGATCTGCAGTATTCAGACAGCTGAAATATCACTCTACTAGTGAGTGTCAAGTCTAAAGGAGGAGTATGGATTGGATTGGTGGGAAACAGTGAATCTCTGTAGAATCAGGAGTTGTGCTGGAAGAAATATTCCATGTGGTACTGTGCTATATAAGCAGACATATCTGACATTTCCTTCTCTCCCACTTAAATTTTCATGGTTTATCAAGTTTCCTTGACCTATCAGTGACCTACTCTTAGTATTTTTTTGCATGTCAAGGCATGGGAAATTGAACCCAGGTTTCCAGCATGGCAGGCGAGAACTCTGCCTACTGTGCCACCATGGCCCACCCCCTACTCTATTTTTTTTTTTTTTTTTTTTTTATTAACGGAAAGAAAAAAAAGAAATTAACACAACATTTAGAAATCATACCATTCTACATATGCACTCAGTAATTCTTAACATCATCACATAGATGCATGATCATTGTTTCTTAGTACATTTGCATCAGTTTAGAGGAACTAGCAACACAACAGAAAAAGATATAAAATGTCAATATAAAGAAAAGAAATAAAAGTAGTAGTAATAGTAAAAAACAACAACAACAAACAAACCAACAAGCAAACAAAAACAAAAAAAAACCCTATAGCTCAGATGCAGCTTCATTCAGTATTTTAACATGATTACTTTACAATTAGGTATTATTGTGCTGTTCATTTTTGAGTTTTTGTATCTAGTCCTGTTGCACAATCTGTGTCCCTTCAGCTTCAATTACCCATTGTCTTACCCTGTTTCTAACTCCTGCTGAACTCTGTTACCAATGACATATTTCAAGTTTATTCTCGAATGTCCGTTCACAACAGTGGGACCATACAGTATTTGTCCTTTAGTTTTTGGCTGGATTCACTCAGCATAATATTCTCTAGGTCCATCCATGTTATTACATGGTTCACAAATTTATCTTGTCTTAAAGCTGCATAATATTCCATCGTATGTATATACCACAGTTTGTTTAGCCACTCTTCTGTTGATGGAGATTTTGGCTGTTTCCATCTCTTTGCAATTGTAAATAACGCTGCTATAAACATTGGTGTGCAAATGTCCGTTTGTGTCTTTGCCCTTAAGTCCTTTGAGTAGATACCTAGCAATGGTATTGCTGGGTCGTATGGCAATTCTATATTCAGCTTTTTGAGGAACCGCCAAACTGCCTTCCACAGTGGTTGCACCCTTTGACATTCCCACCAACAGTGAATAAGTGTACCTCTTTCTCCGCATCCTCTCCAGCACTTGTCATTTTCTGTTTTGTTGATAATGGCCATTCTGGTGGGTGTGAGATGATATCTCATTGTGGTTTTGATTTGCATTTCTCTAATGGCCAGGGACATTGAGCATCTCTTCATGTGCCTCTTGGCCATCCGTATTTCTTCTTCTGGTAGGTGTCTGTTTAAGTCTTTTTCCCATTTTGTAATTGGGTTGGCTGTCTTTTTGTTGTTGAGTTGAATAATCTCTTTATAAATTCTGGATACTAGACCCTTATCTGATATGTCATTTCCAAATATTGTCTCCCATTGTGTAGGCTGTCTTTCTACTTTCTTGATGAAGTTCTCTGATGCACAAAAGTGTTTAATTTTGAGAAGCTCCCATTTATTTATTTCCTTCTTCAGTGTTCTTGCTTTAGGTTTAAGGTCCATAAAACCACCTCCAGTTGTAAGATCCATAAGATATCTCCCAACATTTTCCTCTAACTGTTTTATGGTCTTAGACCTAATGTTTAGATCTTTGATCCATTTTGAGTTAACTTTTGTATAGGGTGTGAGAGATGGGTCTTCTTTCATTCTTTTGCATATGGATATCCAGTTCTCTAGGCACCATTTATTGAAGAGACTGTTCTGTCCCAGGTGAGTTGGCTTGACTGCCTTATCAAAGATCAAATGTCCATAGATGAGAGGGTCTATATCTGAGCACTCTATTCGATTCCATTGGTCGATATATCTATCTTTATGCCAATACCATGCTGTTTTGACCACTGTGGCTTCATAATATGCCTTAAAGTCAGGCAGCGCGAGACCTCCAGCTTCGTTTTTTTTCCTCAAGATGTTTTTAGCAATTCGGGGTACCCTGCCCTTCCAGATAAATTTGCTTATTGGTTTTTCTATTTCTGAAAAATATGTTGTTGGGATTTTGATTGGTATTGCATTGAATCTGTAAATCAATTTAGGTAGGATTGACATCTTAACTATATTTAGTCTTCCAATCCATGAACACGGTACGCCCTTCCATCTATTTAGGTCTTCTGTGATTTCTTTTAACAGTTTTTTGTAGTTTTCTTTATATAGGTTTTTTGTCTCTTTGGTTAAATTTATTCCTAGGTATTTTATTCTTTTAGTTGCGATTGTAAATGGGATTCGTTTCTTGATTTCTACCTCAGCTTGTTCATTACTAGTGTATAGAAAAGCTACAGATTTTTTTTTTTTTTTTTTTTTTAAAGGAAAGACAGAGAGAAGGAAGGAAGGATAGAAGGAAGGAAGGAAGGAAGAAAGGGAAACATTTTTAAACATTTTCTTGTTTTATTGTATTCTGTTTCTCCGTTTTTGTTACATGGGCTGGGGCCGGGAATCGAACCGAGGTCCTCCGGCATAGCAGGCAAGCACTTTGCCCGCTGAGCCACCGCGGCCCGCCCTAAGCTACAGATTTTTGAATGTTGATCTTGTAGCCTGCTACTTTGCTGTACTCATTTATTAGCTCTAGTAATTTTGTTGTGGATTTTTCTGGGTTTTCTACATATAGTATCATATCGTCTGCAAACAGTGATAGTTTTACTTCTTCCTTTCCAATTTTGATGCCTTGTATTTCTTTTTCTTGCCTAATTGCTCTGGCTAGAACTTCCAACACAATGTTGAATAATAGTGGTGATAGTGGACATCCTTGTCTTGTTCCTGATCTTCGGGGGAAAGTTTTCAATTTTTCCCCATTGAGGATGATATTAGCTGTGGGTTTTTCATATATTCCCTCTATCATTTTAAGGAAGTTCCCTTGTATTCCTATCTTTTGAAGTGTTTTCAGCAGGAAGGATGTTGAATCTTGTCAAATGCCTTCTCTGCATCAATTGAGATGATCATGTGATTTTTCTGCTTTGATTTGTTGATATGGTGTATTACATTAATTGATTTTCTTATGTTGAACCATCCTTGCATACCTGGGATGAATCCTACTTGGTCATGATGTATAATTCTTTTAATGTGTTGCTGGATACGATTTGCTAGAATTTTATTGAGGATTTTTGCATCTGTATTCATTAGAGAGATTGGTCTGTAGTTTTCTTTTTTTGTAATATCTTTGCCTGGTTTTGGTATGAGGGTGATGTTGGCTTCATAGAATGAATTAGGTAGTTTTCCTTCCACTTCGATTATGTTGAAGAGTTTGAGGAGAGTAGGTACTAATTCTTTCTGGAATGTTTGATAGAATTCACATGTGAAGCCGTCTGGTCCTGGACTTTTCTTTTTAGGGAGGTTTTGAATAACTAATTCAATCTCTTTACTTGTGATTGGTTTGTTGAGGTCGTCTATTTCTTCTTGAGTCAAAGTTGGTTGTTCATGTCTTTCCAGGAACCTGTCCATTTCTTCTAAATTGTTGTATTTATTAGCGTAAAGTTGTTCATAGTATCCTGTTATTACCTCCTTTATTTCTGTGAGGTCTGTAGTTATGTCTCCTCTTTCATTTCTAATCTTATTTATTTGCATCCTCTCTCTTCTTCTTTTTGTCAATCTTGCTAAGGGCCCATCAATCTTGTTGATTTTCTCATAGAACCAACTTCTGGTCTTATTGATTTTCTCTATTGTTTTCATGTTTTCAATTTCATTTATTTCTGCTCTAATCTTTGTTATTTCTTTCCTTTTGCTTGCTTTGGGATTAGTTTGCTGTTCTTTCTCCAGTTCTTCCAAGTGGACAGTTAATTCCTGCATTTTTGCCTTTTCTTCTTTTCTGATAAAGGCATTTAGGGCAATAAATTTCCCTCTTAGCACTGCCTTTGCTGCGTCCCATAAGTTTTGATATGTTGTGTCTTCATTTTCATTTGCCTCTAGGTATTTACTAATTTCTCTTGCAATTTCTTCTTTGACCCACTTGTTGTTTAAGAGTGTGTTGTTGAGCCTCCATGTATTTATGAATTTTCTGGCACTCCGCCTATTATTGATTTCCAACTTCATTCCTTTATGATCCGAGAAAGTGTTGTGTATGATTTCAATCTTTTTAAATTTGTTAAGACTTGCTTTGTGACCCAGCATATGGTCTATCTTTGAGAATGATCCATGAGCACTTGAAAAAAAGGTGTATCCTGCTGTTGTGGGATGTAATGTCCTATAAATGTCTGTTAAGTCAAGTTCATTTATAGTAATATTCAGGTTCTCTATTTCTTTATTGATCCTCTGTGTAGATGTTCTGTCCATTGATGAGAGTGGTGAATTGAAGTCTCCAACTATTATGGTATATGTGTCTATTTCCCTTTTCAGTGTTTGTAGTGTATTCCTCACGTATTTTGGGGCATTCTGGTTCGGTGCGTAAATATTTATGATTGTTATGTCTTCTTGTTTAATTGTTCCTTTTATTAGTATATAGTGTCCTTCTTTGTCTCTTTTAACTGTTTTACATTTGAAGTCTAATTTGTTGGATATTAGTATAGCCACTCCTGCTCTTTTCTGGTTGTTGTTTGCATGAAATATCTTTTCCCAACCTTTCACTTTCAACCTATATTTATCTTTGGGTCTAAGATGTGTTTCCTGTAGACAGCATATAGAAGGATCCTGTTTTTTAATCCATTCTGCCAGTCTATGTCTTTTGATTGGGGAATTCAGTCCATTGACATTTAGAGTTATTACTGTTTGGATAATATTTTCCTCTACCATTTTGCCTTTTGTATATATATATCATATCTGTCTTTCCTTCTTTCTACACTTTTCTCCATGTCTCTCTCTTCTGTCTTTTTGTATCTGACTCTAGTGCTTCCTTTAGTATTTCTTGCAAAGCTGGTCTCTTGGTCACAAATTCTCTTAGTGACTTTTTGTCTGAGAATGTTTTAAATTCTCCCTCATTTTTGAAGGACAATTTTGCTGGATATAGGAGTCTTGGCTGGCAGTTTTTCTCTTTTAGTAACTTAATATATCATCCCACTGTCTTCTAGCTTCCATGGTTTCTGCTGAGAAATCTACACATAGTCTTATTGGGTTTCCCTTGTATGTGACGGATTGTTTTTCTCTCGCTGCCTTCAAGATCCTCTCTTTCTCTTTGACCTCTGACATTCTAACTAGTAAGTGTCTTGGGGAACGCCTATTTGTGTCTAATCTCTTTGGGGTGCGCTGCACTTCTTGGATCTGTAATTTTAGGTCTTTCATAAGAGTTGGGAAATTTTCAGTGATAATTTCTTCCATTAGTTTTTCTCCTCCTTTTCCCTTCTCTTCTCCTTCTGGGATACCCACTACACGTATATTTGTACGGTTCACATTGTCCTTGAGTTCCCTGATACCTTGTTCAAATTTTTCCATTCTTTTCCGGATAGTTTCTGTTTCTTTTTGGAGTTCAGATGTTTCATCCTCCAAATCACTAATTCTATCTTCTGTTTCTTTAAATCTGTCATTGTAGGTATCCATTGTTTTTTCCATCTTTTCTACTTTATCTTTCACTTCCATAAGTTTTGTGATTTGTTTTTTCAGTTTTTCTATTTCTTCTTTATGTTCAGCCCATGTCTTCTTCATGTCCTCCCTCAATTTATCGATTTCGTTTTTGAAGAGGTTTTCCATTTCTGTTCGTATATTCAGCATTAGTTGTTTCAGCTCCTGTATCTCATTTGAACTATTGGTTTCTTCGTTTGACTGGGCCATATGTTCAATTTTCTGAGCGTGATCCGTTATCTTCTGCTGGCGTCTGGGCATTTAGTCAGATTTCCCCGGGTGTTCGACCCCACAGGTTGAAAGATTTTTCTGCGCAGTCTCTGTGTTCTGTTCTTCCTATCCTGCCCAGTAGGTGGCACACGTGGCACACGCCTGTCTGTGGGTTCCACCAGCGAAAGTTGCTGTGGGTCCCTCAACTCTGGAAAACTCTCGCCGTAGGGGAGGTTCGGCAACCGAAGCGTCTTGGAAGAATGCCAGCCGGCCCGGGGTTCCAAACGCGGGGAGGGTCGCCGGCTGTCGCAGCACAGGAGAGCGTCCGGCCAAATTAGCTAGTCGGCCCGGGGCACCAAGCGTGGCGGGAGGGCGCCAGCTGTCGCAGCCCGGGAGAGTGCACTGCTCCCAGCCGACGGGGGAGTCACGTGTTTGGAAGGGATCCCCCGGTCACTGTTCTCCGCAGTCTGGGGATTTCCGACCCAACTATCTCAGTTGTTCCGGGGGGCCTCGTGTGGTGGGGGCACCAGCCGCCGCGGCCTAAGGGGACCGCCTGTCCAATTCTACCAGCTGGCCTGGGAAGGTGGAAGGGAGGGACTCCGGTCGCTTGCTGTCCCACCCAGGAAAGCCCGTGCCCCTTGGTGATCTCACCGGAGCTGGTTCTCCCAGATAGTCAGCCGTTCCAGGATGAGGTACGCTGTCCCTTTGATTTCCCTCCTGGCTCCGGGAGCTGCTCTGTATTATCTCCACTCCCCCAGTAGTTGTTCTGGAGGAGGAAAGGTGAGGGCGGCAAGGCTGTCGAGGCTGGTGGCGGAGGAGCACGGTGAAGGCGGGGGAAGAGGGCACCGTGTTGGTTGGAGAGCAGCCGGAGCAGGAGGGGGAGGAGGGGGGTAGAGAGGGGGTAGGGAGGTCGGGCGGCTCGGCTGCTGCGGGGCCCCCCTACTCTATTTTTAATGCTGCATATTTTACTTCCTAATTTGCATTTTCAATATATGAATAATTTAAACTATAATATATCATAAAATATTAAAAGATGTTGTGATACAATTCATTTGGTTGATTATTTTATCTAGTATATTGAACAAATGTATATATGACAGAAAACATTTAAGGATATTAAAAAACATGGCAAAGGTATGTTGAAGAATCAAATGTCAAAATCAAAAGTGTATATATTAACAGATTCTGGGAAGATTATGTATATAACAGGTAAAAAAATTCCCATCAGAGAGGGGAATTTTTAATGCTTATTTTTCTAATGAAATCAGTATGAAAAGTCATAGGGTGGGAAATGTAGATTAAAATAATTTTTGTCCTGGTAGGGAATGGATTTAAAACCAATTATAAAAATCTGTATAAGTTCTTAATAAATGGTATCTTCCCATCTCTATCCAGATTCTATTTTTCATCATATACCTGTAATTATTAACACTGATATTACTAATGAGAAAAGGTGCATAGAACTTACCTGTGTTAAATCTTTACTGTTCCAGTGAAAATGTTACCATTCAGTAGATCTGCTCTATTACTAATAAGTGATAAAAATGCATGCAAACATATGCACAGTTCTTAAAAATTATATTGTATTGCTAATGCTACCCTGGAAATAATGCCACAAGCAGGAAGATCAGAGTGCACAAAGTAACGTTATGATATATCTTACTAACCAACACAAATTAGAGAGAATAAAATTGTATTCATGTGAGGTAATAAAATATTTATGCTAATTTATTCTATATGTTTATTCTCTGTGAATATTAGGGGTTATTTATCACTTCATGACCAAGTCAAATTTTGCTGAGATGCCTAAATCTACCGTAGTGACTGAATTCCTCCTTTTAAGATTTTCCAGTGTGTAGGAGCTCAGAATATTGTACACCATGCCATTCCTACCTATATTTTTGGAAACCCTGATGGGGAACTTCTCATTGTCACAGTAACCATCTTTGATTGAAACCTTCACATTCCCATGTATTTCTTCTTTAGAAATATGTCTTGGACTTGTGCTATAATCCTGGTACAGTACCCAAAGCATGTGTCCTTTTCCTTCATGACAGCAGGATGATCTGCATGGTTGGATATGCAATTCAGGTATTTATTGTATATATTTTTTCTTTGTATGCTGTATGGTGGAAGTCACATTTCATTCTTTTTCTGTATGGGTATCCCTTATTATTCTTATATTTTTATTTGCTGCAGTAGAGCTGCTATTCCTCACCATCATGGCCCATGACTATGGTGTGGCCATCTGCCAGCCCCTTCACTTCCCTGTGGTCATGAGGCCTCAGATCTGTGTCCACATGGCTCTGGCCACAGCACTCTGTGGTCTGACCTGTGCTGAATTCTACACTGGTGACATATTCTGGCTGCCCTACTGTCAGTCCAAAGTGATCTATCAGTTCTTCTGTGATGTCCATTCTCTACTGAAGCTCTCTTGCTCTGATTCCTTAAGCAATGAAATTTCAATATTTCTCTGTTGTGCTGGCTACTTGTGAATGCTTCACCTCCACCACAACATTTTATACTCACATATTTTTACTGTATTTAAGTTTCCAACTAGAGGAGAGCCAGGAAAAGCCTTTTCCACCTGTGTCCCTCATATCCTCTTGATGACCATCTTTGTAAGTTCAGATGCTGCTGTAATTATGAAACCAATATCCAATTCACCCATGAATCAGGACATGATCACCCCTTTGCTCCATTCTATAATTCCTACTTTCTTGAGTCCAATAATCCATAGTCTTAGAAACAAGTAGATAAATCAAGTCATAAAAAGAGTTATGAGGAGAATGCTTTCTTCAGGATAAAGGTAGGATAATTTTTTGAAGCTATACCCATGTTCTTGGCATGAATTAAATTATGATTCATAATGAATTTTCCCCCCCATTTCCAGTGTCATTGACCTGAACTGATATCTGGAGGCTGAATGAAAAGAAAGAACCTGAGAAAGCTGTGCTTAGAGAAGTCATTATAACATATTTTTTATGTGGCAGTTTACATTTTAAATCATTATTATTTCTCAGTGTAAGTATTATTATTTATAAAACGAAAATCACTTTTTATGTTGACAAAGTTCAGAATTAAGATTACATGTTTGCAGGAGTTAAAGTCTACATTCTAGAGAGAAAAGTAGGTTTTGTTTCTATTTCCACATATATTACTTCTGATGCATTCTTTGAATATGCTTAGAAGAATAACATTTTAACTAGGCACAGTATTCTCCATGAGATGACAAAATGATTTGTCATATTGGATCATTTTCAAACCACTTGAAATCTGGCAGAGAAATTCAATAAAATATTACAGTTTCAGATTCTAGGAATGCAAATTTTGTAAGTGATTTTCATTCATTGCAAGCAGTATTCTCACCTTTGTTAATTCTAAGACTCCTCTTATCACCAGATGCTCATGTGATAGTTAATTGATGAATTATATGACTTTGTAAACTGTTATTCATTTTGAAAACTTTCTTTTATTTCCATAGCATTTTCAGAAACATAATGCTATGTCCCTTCTATACAGCTATGCATTTATACATTAGGCTTCCATTTCAGGATAGCATTGTGTAGTAATTGATGTATAAGTAATATTGTTATTTAATAAAATGATGATGTAATCAATTTAAATAGATATTCATAAAATTTATTCTTCACAAATCAATTGATACACTTTGCATCACCATCCAGTTTGGAAACCAATTCCCAAGTCAAAATTGTCACCATTACCTTGACACTTTACAAAGGCATTCAAATATAATGCCTGTGAAATGCATTCAAATAAATGCCATAGCATTTTATGGACATAATAATATAAAATCATAATATATAAAGGAAAATTAAGAGAACTAAAAGTAGAAATGGGAAAACATTATAATAATTAAACAGCTCAAATTGTAGCTCTGTGACTGTTCAATTCATGTGTCAATTTAGCTAGATTTTGGTGTCCAGTTGTCTGGTCAAACTGGCATTGACATGATAATTACTGTGGGGATATTTTCTGGATTTAAATCATAATTTTAAGTTGATGTATGTATGCCATACATACAATCTAGAATAAAATAAGGGGATAGAATAAAATAAGGAGAGAGACTTCAACAATGAGAGAAACCTCATCTGATGTGTGAAAGGCCTTAAAAGGAGAACACATGATGTCAGCACTCAGAAGGAAGAAATCCCATCTCTACTTCAGCCATCCAGATTCTCCTGAGAAATTCATCAAAAATCTTCATCAGAGTTCCCAGCACGTTACCTGCCATATGGAATTTGGATTTGCCCATCCCCACAGTTAGTCTTGTGAACCAATTTCTATAATGTAATATTTGTATTATATATTATACTATATATTATATTATATATTTATAGTCATTTCTGTTTCTCTGGACTACATTGTCCAACAACTGACAGAACAAACAGAAATAAGGATAAATAGAAGAAATGAACATGGAATTTTTCACTTAGACTTAATAGACATTTGAAGAACTTTATGGCCCCAAAGTGCTGATTTTACGTTTTTTTAATAAATACAAATGGATTTTTGCTGAGTAGACCAAATACTGAGCCATGAGGAAAATATGTACAAAGTTCAAAAACCTGAAACCATCACAAAATATTACCTGTTTTCTCGGGTATCAATGAAGATAGTTTGAGTATCAGAATCTGCAATTCCAGTTGCTCATCCGTGTATTTCTTCTGGCAGTTTTACCAGTTTTGCCTTATGTAATTTGTCTCTGTTTGAAACATGTAAGTTTGAGATTTATTTCTGTCATCTTAATGAAGTGACACCCTTATCACTCTGAAATAAGTTTCATTAACCTTGATAATATTTTGCCCTGAAATCTACTTTACCTGAAGCATTACTTCAGTGCTAGCATCATATATCTTTACTTCTTATTTTTGTATAGTTATATTTAAAATGTATTTTTGAAGGCTACATGTTCAGTCTTGTTTTTCAGTCTAGCAGGGAATCTTCTTTCTAATCATTCTAATTGTTTGTATTAATTATAAATATTGATATGTTTACATTAGTTATATCACATTGCTATTCTTTTCTTTGTGCCTTTATTTTTTACTAATTTTTGGCTTTCATTTTCATTACTAATCTTTATAGCTTAGATTAATTAAGCATATATTTCTTCACCATTATTTTGTTAGTTATGATTCTTTTCCTTTCATATTGTTTTTGCTTTAGGTACATGGTATACATAAATCTACCTTAATTTGATTTTTAAAATTTAATTAGAGAAATTATAGGCTTACAGAAAAGTCGTGTGAAACATAGTGTTCCCATAAACTCCCCAAATATTAACACTTTGCATTAGTGTGGTACCTTTGTTAAAATTGATGGAAGAATATTACAATTGTGTTATTAATTATAGCCTATAGTTAACATTAGGGTCTATGTTTTCCCCATAGGCCTCTCTTGTTTTTTCCTATTTTTATTTTTCTATTTTTATTCTAGTGACATTTACTTCCTGAAAATTTCACCTTTAAATAAATTCACATATATAATTCTGTGCTGTGAATTATACACACAGTGTTGTGCTGTGATCAACACAAACCACTTCCCAAACTTTGCAATTAAACAGAATACAAATTCTGTACAAATTCAGCATTAATTCCTGCTTCCTTATCCTCAACCTTGTCCCTGGTAAACTACACTCTAGATTCTAATTCTATGAATTTGCTTATTCTAATTATTTCATGTCTGTGAGATCATGCAGGATTTTGTGTCTGGCTTATTTCGCTCAATATAATGTCTTCAAGTTTCATCCATGTTTTTGCATGAACCAGAACTTCATTCTTTTTTAATGCTAAGTAGTATGCTAGTCTATGTATACTACACATTTTTCCTAACTCGTCATCACTTGATTGACACTTGGGTTGTTGCCATCATTTGGCAATTGTGTATAATGCATCTATGACCCTCTGTGTGAAAATATCTGTTTGAGTACCTGTGTTGCATCAAATGGTAATTCTACACTTAGCTTTCTGAGGAACTGCCAAACTCTTTCACAGTGGCTGTGACATTTTACCTCCCACTAGCAATGAATGAGAGTTCCCATTTCACCAAATTCTCTAGAACAATTGTAAGATTCTGCTCTGTTTTAAAAGTAACCATTCTAGTGTGGGGTGAAATGGTATCTCACTGTGGTTCTGGTTTGCATTTCCCTGATAGCTAGTGATGTTGTGCATCTTTTAATGTGCTTTTTCATAATTTGTATGATGTGCTATACAGTTCTATATTTTATCTTTAAATTTGTGTTCTAATGTGACATCTTGAGAGAAATGTCTATTCAAATGTTTTGCCCCTTTTTAAATTGGGTTCTCTCACTTTTTGTTGTTGAGCTGTAGGATTCCTTTATATATTCTAGATATTAAACCCTCATAAAATATGTGGCTTCCAAATATTGTCTACCATTGAGTAGGTTGTTTCTTCATATTCCTGATAAGGTCCTTAGATGTACAGAGTTTTAAATTGTAATGGGGTTCCATTTACATTGGGACTCATCTTTCATTGCTTGTGCTTTAGGAATAAAATCTAAGAATCCCTTGCCTACTGCAAGATCCTGAAGATGCTTCCCTACATTTTCCTCTAGGAGTTTTATAGTCCCAATTCTTATATTTTGGCCTTTGATGATCTTTCAGTTACTTTATGTGTATGGTATGAAATAAGGTTCACCCTTCCTTACTTTGCATAGGGATTTCCAGTTCTCCCAGCACCATTTTGAAGGGAATATTTTACTTTCCCAAGTGAGTGGACTGGGCAGTCTTGTGATAAAACTGATTGTCCTCAGATGTTAGGACATATTCAATTTTATTGGTCTATATGAATATCCTTGTTCCAGGACCATGCTGTTTTGACCATAGTAGATAAGTAATAAGGTTTAAAGTAAGGAAATGTTAGTTCTCCAGCTTCTTTTGCAAGATAGTTTGACTATTCAAGACCCTTACTTCTCCAAATTATTTTGATAATTGGCTTTTGCATTTTGGCAAAATATGGTGTTTGAATTTTGATTGGGTTTACATTGAATCTGTAAATCATTTTTGGTAGAATTCACAATTTAATAATATTTAAGTCTTTCAAGCCATGAGCATGGGATGTATTTACATTTATATAGATCTTCTTTGATACTTCTAGCAATGTTTTGCAGTTTTTCATGAATAAATTCTTTAAATTTTTAGTTAAATTTATTTCTAGATATTTGTTTTCTTTAGTTATTTTTTTAAATGGAATGTTCTTTTCTTGATTTCCTCTTCAGGTTGCTCATTACTAGTGTATAGAAATACTAATGATTTTTTGCATGTTGGTCTTTTATCTTGCCACTCTACTGAATTTCTTTATTACCTCTAGGAGCATTTTTGGTAGATTGTTCAGAACTTTCTGTACAAAGGATGATGCAATCTGCAAATACTGAAGTTATGTTTCTTCCTTCCCAATATGGAGATGTTTTACTACTTTTTCTTGCCTAACTGCTCTGGTTGGAAATTCTAGTACAATGTTGAACCACAGTCATGATAAGAGACATCTCTTTTTTTTGTTTAATATCTTAGAAGGAAGGCTTTTGGTGTTTCACCACTGAGTATGTTAGCTTAGGTTTTTCATTTATACCCTTCATATATGCATGAGGTTTCCTTCTTTTCTTATGCTTCTAAGTGTTTTTAATGAAGAGATGATGATTCTTCACAATGAGATTTCTTCTGTTGAACCACCCTCGCATACTAGGGTTAAAACCCACTTATCATGGTGTAAAATTTCTATTAATGTGCTATTGGATTATTTTGCAATATTTTGTTGAGAATTCTTGCATCTACATTCATTAGAGAAATTGGAATTGAATTTTCTTTTCTTGTAGTATCTTTATCTGGCTTTGCAATTGGGGTGATTTTAGCCTCATAAAATAATGTAAATAGTATTCCATCCTCTTTAATTTTCTGGCAGAATTTGAGCAGGACTGGTAATAATTCTCCTTGAAATGATTGGCAGAATTCACTTGTGAAGCCATCTGGCTTGGGGCATATATTGGTTAGAATTTTATGACTGATTCCATCTTTTGACCTGTAGCTGTTCTGTTGATGTTTTCTCTTTTCAGTTAGTCATTGTAGGTTATTCAAGTGTTTCTATGAATTTGTCCATTTAATCTTTGTTGTCTGTTTGTTGACATTTGGTTATTGAGATATCCTCTTATAATCCTTATATTTTTGTGGGGACAGTTGTGATGCCCCCTCTCATTTCTGATTTTAATTATTTGTGTCGCCTCTCATTTTTTATTTGTCAGTCTAAAGAACCATTTAAAAAAATCTTTTCTATTGTGTTTTACAATCAAATGAATTTATTCTGCTCCAGTATTCGTCAGTTCTTTCCTGCTGCTTGTTCTGTGAATAGTTGGCTGTTGTTTTTCTAGTTCATCCAGGTGTACAGTTAAGCTTTTACTTTTAGCTCATTTTTTCTTTTCTTTTCTTTTTTTTTTTTACATGGACAGGCACCAGGAAATGAACCTGGGTCTCTAGCATGGCAGGCAAAAATTCTGTCACTGAGCCACCATCACAACACCCGCTTTTTTCATTTTTAATGTGAGCATTTAGGCCTAGAAATTTCCCATACATTAGTGATCCCACAGTATCCCATAACTTTTAATATGTTGTTTTCTCATTTTCATCAATCTCCTCAAGGTGTTTACTCACATCCCTTGAAATTCTTTTTTCACCCATTAATTGTTCAAGCGAGTTTTATTTAACTTCCATAAATTTGCATGTTTTCCAATTCTCTGCCTTTGAATGACTTGCAACATCATTTCATATGATCAGAGAAGATGCTTTGAATAATTTCATTCTTTTTTGATTTATTAAGGCTTATTTTTTGACACAACATTTGGTCTCTCTGGGAGTATGATCCATGTATACTTGAGAAGAATGTATATCTTGCTTCTTTTGAAGTACTATGATTTTTATATAACATAGGTCTAGTTAGTAACAACATTTTATTCAATTTTTTTGTCTTATTGATCTTTTGTCTAAATATTCTATCTATTTATGTGAGTGGTACATTCAAATCTCCTACTGTTATTGTAGAAGTGTCTATTTCTCCCTTAACTTTTGCTAGTGTTTGACTTATCTATTTTAGGGTATTACAGTTAGGTGCATATATATTTATGATGGTGTTTTATTCTTGGTGGAATATTCCTTTTATTAATATGCAGTGTCCTTTTGTGTCTCATAAAAACTTTTGACTTAAAGATGATATTATACAATTTTAGTGTAGCTACCACAGCTCTTTTTCAGGTACTACTTGTATGAAATATCATTTACTAAACTTCCACTTTCAACTTATGCTTGTCTTGTGTGTAAGGCGAGTCTCTTGCGAACCACTTATTGTGGATCATGCTTTTTATCCATTTTTCTACTCTCTGTTTTTGGATTGGAGAATTTAATCCATAAAATATAGTACATTTATATTACTATAAAGGCACTATTTACATTTTTTTCTTTGCTTGAGCTGCTTGTGACAAAATGATGGGATGTCACTTCTGATATTAGGTAATACAAAAAGACACTAGGATATATCTTGGTTTCTCTGTTAGGCATCTTCTCTCACTCTCTTAGTGAGAGAAGGCATTGACTGCTTTAAGGCAGTCTTATGGTCATTGGGACCTGAGAAGAAAAATCATTTAAATGAGGTCAAAAGCAGAACCCAGCCTGTGCCCATTTGTGACTTCAGATGAAATTACAGTAATATCTGACAGCATGACTATAGCCTCATGATAAATCATAGAAAGAATCACCAAACTAAGCTGCTTGTGAATTCCAAATCCAAAGAAACCATGAGATATTCCTGATTGACTGGAAGGAGATATTATGGGTTTGTTGTTCAAAACTTCTGTTTTTGAAAAATATTGCCGGCATCAATTTACATTTAGTAATGTTTTTAGTGGCTGGAATTGAGGTAATGCCATAACAAGAAGAACAGAAACCAAAATTACAAGAATGGCTATCAAAGATAGATATCTTTGAGGAGAACAGGAATGAAAGTTTAAATTACCTTGTTTAATTTGTTGGTTACAAATTGTTGGTTAAGGCTGCCATTGAGGCTTATAGAAAAGTGATTAATATATTGCTGCAAGCTGTACTAGGTTGATTCTTATTATATAATGGCACAATATTTAGGAACACTCCTACTTGAAATAATATGGAAATAAGAAAATATAACTAAAGGTATTTCCAAATGAACTGTTGAAGATGCTGTTTCATTTTTTTCTTACTTATATATAAAATAGAAAGGAAAAACAAATTGAGGGAATGAATCATAACTTGATGGTTTTAAAATCAAATTGTAACCCCTCCAAATGTCAAATGACACTAAATTTAAGAATGGCTTGTTCTAGTTTGCTAGCTGCTGGAATGCAGTATACCAGGAATGTAATTGCTTCTTTAAAGGGGAATTTAATAAGCTGGTATTTAACCATTCTAAGGCCATGGAAATGTCCCAATTAAAGCAAGTCTATAGAAATATCCAATCTAAGACACCCAGGGAAAGATACCTTGGTTCAAGAAGGCTGATGAAGTTCAGGGTTTCTCTCTCAAGTGGAAAGGCACATGGCAAACATGGTCAGGGTTTCTCTCTCATCTGGAAAGGCATGTGGCAAACACAGCATCATCTGCTAGATTTCTCTGCTATTTACATGTTCTAACCAGGGTGCATCAAAATACATGAGGCAATCATTGGCAAAACCTAAAGGAAAAATCCACACCTCTGCAATAATAGTTGGAAATGTCAATGCACTACTTTCATCAATAGATAGAACATCTAAGCAGAAGATCTATAAGGAAACAGAGAATTTGAATAATATGATAAATGAGTGAGTCCTAACAGACATGCACAACAGTGCACCTCAGAACAGCAAGATTTACATTCTTCTCAAGTGCACATGGATCATCCTCCAGGATAGAGCACATGTTGGGTGACAAAATAAGTCTCCGTGAATTAAAAAAATTGTTTTTATACAAAGCCTCTTCTCTGACCATATGGAATGAAGCTGAAAATCAATAACAGGAGGGGAACTGAAAAACCCTCAAATATATGAAAGTTAGGAAACACATTCTTAATTAGTAGACAAAGAAGAAAAAGAACATAAAACTGATTGCAAAGCAAACAGAAGAAAAGGAATAAAGATTAAGGCAGAAATAAATGAAATTGAGGACAACAACAAAATCAACAAAGCTAAAAATTGGTTTTATTGAGATTAATAAAATTGACAAACCTTTATCTAGACTGACAAAGTAAAAAGAGAAGATGCAAGTAGATAAAATCAGAAATAAGAGAGCACACAGAAATAAAAACGATTGTAAAGGATACTATGAATAGCCATATGCCCCAAATTAGGCAACCTTAGATGAAATGGAAAAATTCCTAGATAAAAACAGACAACCTACACTTACTCTAAAAGAAATAAAAGAACTCCCCACAGGCCAATTACAGATAAAGAGATTGAATCATTCATCAAACACTTCTCAACAAGGAAAAGGCCAGAACCAGATGGCTTCACAAGTAAATTCTACCAACCATTCCAAGAATTCTACCAATTCTTTCATGCACAGAACTTACAAATCCTACTCAAATTCTTCCTAAGAATTGAAGAGGAGGGAACATGATCTAACTCATTCTGTGAGGCCAACATTACTTTTATAAAGATTAAAGTAAATAAAGATACTACAAGAAAGGAAAACTAGAGACTAATTTCTTTTATGAATATGGATTTAAAAATCCTCAATAAATACTTTCAAACTGAATCTAACAGCATATTAAAAGAATTGTACGCCATGACTATTGGGTTTTATCCCAGGTGAACAAGGGTGGTTCAAAACAAGAAAATCAATTAATGTATTTCACTATGTTAACAAAATGAAGGGGAAACCACCTGATCATCTTGAATGAGACTGAAAAAGCATTTAATACATCATTCTTTCTTGACAAAAATACTTAGAAAGTCAGGAATAGAAGGAAATAGCCTCAACACAATAAAGGATGTATATGGAAAACACACAGCTAACATCCTACTCAATGGTGAAAGACTTAAAGCTTTCCCTCAAAGACCTGGAAGAAGACAGGGTGCCCACTATCACTACTGTCATTCAATATTGTACTGGAAGTTAGGCAAGAAAAAGAAATAAAAATTATCCAAATTGTAAAGTAAGAAATAAAACTTTCACTATTTGCAGATTACACAACCCTGTATCTAAAAAGTTAAAAAAAATATCAACAGCAAAGCTACTAGAGCTAATGAATGAATTCAATGGCAGGGTAGAAGATTAACGTGCAAAAATCAGTAACATGTCTATGCACTTGTAATAAGCAATATGAAGAGGAAATCAAGAAAAAATTCCATTCACAATAGCCACTAAAAGGATCAAATATCTAGGAATAAATTTAACTACAGATGTAAAGGACTTGTACAAAGAAAACTACAAAACATTACTATTAGACATCAAAGAAAATCTAAATAAACAGAAGGAAATTCTGTGTTCATGGATTGGAAAACTAAATATCATTAAGATGTCAATTCTACCCCAAATGATTTACAGTTTCAATACAATTGCAATCAAAATTTCAACAGCCTATTTTCCAGAAATTGAAAAGACAGTTATCAATTTTTTTAGAAGAGTAAGGGACTCCAGATAATGAAAAATGTTGTAAAAATGTTGTTAAACATTGTTAAGAATTTGGAGGAGAAAGACATTGTAAAGAAGTGGGAGGACTCTCACTGCCTGTCTTTAAAGCATCTTACAAAGCTACAGTGGTCAAAACAGCATGGCACAAGGATAGATATATTGATCAGTGGCATCAAAATGAAAATTCTGAATAGAACCTCATGTCTATGGCTAATTGATTTTTGACAAGACTTCAGTATATACTCAACTGGGAAAGAATGGTTCTGGAAAAATTGGATATCTATATGCAAATGAGTGAAAGAGGACCCCTATCTCACTCCATAAACAAAAATTAATCAAAATAGACCAAAGACCTAAATATAAGAACCAGGACTATAAAACTCCTAGGAGAAAAGATAGAGCAGTATCTTCAGAATCTTGTACAAAGCATTGGTTTCCTTGACTTCACACCCAAAACACAAGCAAGAACAACAAAACATAGATAAATGGGACCTCATGAAAATTCAAAAATGTATGCAGCTGAAGATTGTCACAAAAACAAAAAAAAAGAGAACCTACTCAATGGGAGAAAATATTTGGAAACCACGTATCTGATAAATTTAATATCCAGAATATATAAAGAAATCCTATGACTAAAAATAGAAAGACAAGCAATTATAATATGGGCATAAGACTTGAATAGACATTTCTCCAAAGAGGAAATACAAATGGCTAAAAAGCACAGAAAAAGATGCTCAAATCACTAGCTATTAAGATAATGCAAATTAAAACCACAGTTGAGATACCATTTTACACCCACTGGAATGACTACTATTAAAAGATAAAAAAAAGAAGTGTTGGAGAGGAAGTGGAGAAATAGGATGTTCTAGTTTGCTAGCTGCCAGTATGCAACACACCAGAGATGGATTGACTTTTAATAAAAGGGGATTTATTTTGTCAGTTCTTCAGAGGAAAGGCAGCTAACTTTCCACCGAGATTCTTCCTTATGTGGGAAGGCACAGGATGGTCTCTGCTGGCCTTCTCTCCAGGCTCCTGGGTTCCAACAACTTTCCCCGGGGTGACTTCTTTCTGCATCTCCAAAGGCCTGGACTGAGCTGAAAGTGCTGAGATGAGGAATGCCAAGCTGCATGGGCTGTGCTACATTGTGGTCTCTCATTTAAACACCAGCCAATTAAATCAAACATCTTTCATTGGAGCAGGCACACCTCCTAGCTGACTTCAGATGTAAATCGGCAACAGATGAGGTTCACATGCCATTGGCTCATGTCCACAGCAACAGAACTATGTGCCTTCACCTGGCCAAGTTGATAACTGAATCTAACCACCACATGTCCACCCCTTGTCAACTTGGCAACTACATGCATCACCTTAAACAATATTAAGGTGCAAAAAAAATTCTCTTCTGGCTGCAGCCCTGTGAATCTCAAAACAAATTGTCTGGTGCCAATTTGCAAAGGGGGATATTTACAGAATATAGGTTTCCATTTCCATAGGGAGAAATTGGAAGAACACATGTAAAACCTGAGGGAGAAACACCATTGGATTTTGAAGTCTGAAAGTCATTCATCCTTTGGCTTTAGAAAGTGGCAGTCCCATTCTTTCTGAGGACCTATGCAGTGGCCCATCTCTTTCCAAATCAAACTCAGGGAACATTAAGGAGACCAACCCTTGGCTCCACTCTCTCCAGGCATCATGGCCACCCCTGGACTCTGTGCCATTTCCAGGGCACATGCTCAACCCCTCCATGTGGTGGCAGCCAGGCTCTCCCAGTCCCCCAAGGAGCATGCTACACATTTTCCAAGGCCTGAGGGTGCACAACTCTTCCACTGCAACAAGGTGGGAGGCTCATCCTCACCCTTCAGGGTAAACTCACCCCCTCCATGCGTATGGGTGGGTCCACTCTCCTGGTCAAGTTTTCATGGCTTCAGACCCAAGCTTCCATTGTTCTCACTCTGCAAACTCCAATCTCTGCCTTCTGTGTCCTCCTTTGTCCAGATTGGCAGTGGTTCCATTTACACCAACAATCTCTTCAAGCACTCCGAGACTTCTCCATCATTCTCTTTCAGTTCCTCCAAAATCTTCCCCTTAGCCATCCAAAAAAAAAGTACTGTTCCAACATATCTGGTATTTGCAAACCATAGCAGCACCCTACTGTCTGGTACCAAATTTGTTCTAGTTTGCTAGCTGCCTCAATGCAACACACCAGAGATGGGATTGGCTTTTAATAAAAGGAGATTTAGTTTGTTAGTTCTTCAGAGGAAAGGCAGCTAACTTTCCACTGAGATGCTTCCTTATGTGAGAAGGCACAGGATGGTCTCTGCTGGCCTTCTCTCCAGGCCCCTTGGTTCCAACAACTTTCCCTGGGGTGACTTCTTTCTGCATCTCCAGAGGCCTGGGCTGAGCTGCGAGTGATGAGATGATGAATGCCAAGCTGCATGGGCTGTGCTACCTTGTGGTCTCTCATTTAAGCACCAGCCAATTAAGTCAAACATCCTTCATTGCAGCAGGCATGCCACCTAGCTGACTGCAGATGTAAATCAGCAGCAGATGAGGTTCACATACCATTGGCTCAAGTCAACAGCAACAGAACTAGGTGCCTTCACCTGGCCAAGTTGACAACTGAATCTAACTACCATATAGGAATATGCATTCATTGCTGGTGGAAATGGGAAATGGTGAAGACACTGTGGAAGAGTTTGCTAGTGTTTTGGGAAGCTAAGTATAGAATTGCCAAATGACCCAACAATTGTTCTAGTAGGTATGTACCCACAAGAATTGAAAACAGATACTTGAACAGATATTTTCACATTGACATTCATAGCATCATTATGCACAATAACCAAAAGATGGAAGCAACCTAAATTTCCATCAACCAATGAATGGCTAAACAAAATATGATATATACATTCAATGGAATATTATTCAACCTTAACAAGAAATGAAGTCCTGATGCATGTGACAACATGGATGAACCTTGGGGACATTATACTGAGTGAAATAAGCCAGACACAAGAGGACATATGTTTTATGATCTTACTGATATGACTAGTTATAATAAATAAACTCATAGAATTAGAATCTAGAATATAGGTTACCAGGAGATTGATTTATTGGGAAGAGAATGGGGAATGGATTCTTAAATTTGTAAAGACTTTCTATTTAGGTTGATTATAAATGTTTGGAAATGGGTAGTGGTGTTGGTAGCACATTATTGTGAATGTAATTATGTGAATCTGGGTAATAGGGGAAATTTACATAATATATGTTACTAGAATAAAAATTAAAAGATAAAACATAGATTGTATAACACAGTGAACCCTATTGCTGATGATGTACTATAGTTAATAGTACAAGAATATTATTTTACAAATTCCAACAAAGCTATGACACTAATACAAAGCATTTGTAATAGGGTGTTACACAGGAGAACAGCAAACCTAATATAAACTACAGGTGATAGTTAATAGTACATTTTAATAGTCTTTTATCAGTTGTAACAGAGGTAGCTACTGTTAAAAAATAGTACAATTACAATAAAGTGCTGTCACAATTTACAACAAATGTTCCACACCAGTGCAAGGTGTTGATAGGATGGTGTATGGGAATCTTGTATTTTATACATGATTATTCAGTAAATTTACAACTTCTCTAATCAAATTTTAAAAATTAATCTGTTCTCACTAAAGATTTCACCTCCTTACCTGCCAATTCCATTTAAACCCCTAGAAATCTGCCTTCTTCCTCTGTGAACAGTTGAAACTATTCACAGTGGTTATCATTAATTTCCTTGTTGGCAAGACTAAATTTTCTGTCCTTGTCTTATTTGAGTTTACAGCAGTACCCTACACTGTTGACTACTTCCTCTTTCACACAACTCTGTCCTTTCTTGGTTTGGAGTCCATTAGTCCCACCTGCTTATTCTCATACAGCCCAAACTCTCCTTCTCCATCTAATCTCATTATGTTTAATTCCTAAACTATTAGTATTCTATAGGATTATGTGTCTTTGTCACAGTTTTTCTCAAACTAAACTATTGACCGTGTATGATTTAATCTAAGTTTTCTTTACCTCGAATATGTCTCATGTTCTGATGACTTTTATATTCCTCCCTTTCTTGCTTTATTTGTCACCAATCTTTCCTTTTGTACCTTCCATTTTGTTTTTTTTTTTGTTTTCATTTTTCAAAATATTTCGGCTTCCTCATAAGTATTTATGATTGCCTCTTCCACCACTCCCTTGATCTATATGTATCAAGCCCTCAATGCTTATTTCATAACATAAACTTGTGTATTCAGTAGTACTCTTTTCTTATTTAATGTATGGCACCATCTTTCCCTAAATCTCTGAAGCAAGAATCCTGTCATTTTTACTACATTTCTAAATCTTATTCATCTATCTTCCACCCTAGAGCATTCACTTAATAACCAAAAATTGTACCTATTATTTTCTTGGGTTTTATATACATATTCACTGGAATACTCATTAATCTTACATTCAGTGAGCCATTTTCAAATCTTCTCTACCCATTCTGTCATATATGTTGTATCCAAGACAAATTCTTAATAATGAAGTTATGTCATACTGTCTCTTCTAATAGATTTCAGGATGAAGAGTGAATAAGTGCCTTTATGATCTGACATTTGCCTGTCATAAATCACCATCATCTCATTCCTGTTCCCAAATAAATGGTTACATTTGTTGCTCCAGTGGTACCGGCAGTTTCTACAATAGTCTGTGATTGTTTTCCTGCTTATCTCTGTTCTTTTCAATAAAAGAACTTAACCACTTCAGTCTTCAACGAATGTCTAATAGAACTAAATTTCTACACCATACTTTTAGCAAGTAATCATCTGTTGTCATCTTCCATTTCAAAAAGTGACAGGATTTTCTAGTGTCTTAGAGTTGATTATAAGTATGCTGAGAACAAAGGTTTCAGATTACATTTAATTTCCTATTCCCTATGGTGTTTAATGTGATTTTAAACACATAGGTGGTGATAACAATATTTGTTGTAAAGATGAATAAATGAGTGAATGAATACCTGAAGAGACTGCCTTTGAAGCAAGATTGCCACTTTTACGATTTATTAGAAATTATCTGTTTTCTTTTGATCACTGAGTTGAAAAACCTAAATTCCAGTTTGAAGTATAACTTCATTAATTTATTTGTAAAATATTATGAATAGCTACAATAAGTTAGGTGTGTGGGAGGTGGTAGGGATCATAATGGTGAGTAAAAACAGACATGCCCCTTGCTCCAGTAAAATGTGTGATTTTGTGGAGAAGACAAATATAATATTTAAATAATTACAAAAGCAAATGTCTATTGAAAGTATTATAAGTGCTAAGGACAAAACAGACAAGGTGGTAGCAAAAGTTCATTAAAATTACTAACTTGGTTAGGGTAGTGCAGAGGAAGGAGTGCTTGAACAGAGACCACTTTGCCACTTTGAACCTCAGTTCCTTCATTTGTAGAGTGTAAATAAAACTCTTTTAATTCTGCAGAGGATGGCTAGGAAGTTTGAATAAAATAATATGTATGACAGGGCTTTGAAATCATACATTATTTTCATTGGATTTATGGCTTCTCTACATGTCATGCTTTTTCTTTTCCAAGAAACAGTGGACCTTTGCTGTGTAAGTAACTGAGTCTGAAAAATACTTCATCAAATGAAATACTTTATTTTTTGAACAAAAATGAATGCACTGCCAATATCTTCAAAGTACTCCTCTTTTGAGCCTGACACTTCAGGTTTTCAAGAGATGGATCTGAAATCAAAATTGATTATATTTTAATAAGATGAATCAAAAGTAATAGGTAACAAATTCATACATTCAGTTAACCTTGGCACAGACTCTTCCATCTAAAATAATTCATGTTTCTGGAATAGTGGATAGCTATGGGATCTACACATCACTGCCATGCCCACAACTAAGGCTTATCAAGCAGCTTATGGTGTCCTTATGAAGTCTTCCCTCATGGTCTCACCAACAAAGTGGCATGGATAGTTGAGCAGGCATTGTACAGGGTGACTTGGGACTCCAAGCCATGTGCCCAGAAAGAGAGAAAGACAGAGAAAACCAGGCATAAACTGTATCACCTGTTATGACCTAGCCTTGGCATGATGCAGCATTCTATTCATTAGTGTTTGATGATGTATTTCAGTTTTGTTAAGTACTACCTAAGTGCCATTGTTAGTGTACTTTTTTCTTCAATACAAATTATTTTAGAGTTATTCACCATAGGAATGAAACCTTATTTCCATAACCCTAAACAGGGGCATATGGATTAGAAATGGCATTTTAACATGAATTATTCTTTTTTGTATTCATCATCTTACAAAGAAAAAAACATAAATTACATTTAATTTTAGTTCATAAATTACCTTTACTGAAAGGATATGCATAATTAATATGCCTTAGCTAATCTCACCAAGAGATGTCAACCTAATGTTCTGATTAGAACATGGCAGTGATGTGTAGATCCCATAGCTATCCACTATTCCAGAAACATGAATTATTTTAGATGGAACAGTCTGTGCCAAGGTTAACTGAATGTATGAATTTGTTACCTATTACTTTTGATTCATCTTATTAAAATATAATCAATTTTGATTTCAGAACATTAGATTGACATCTAATTAGATTAGAACAGTAAGAGGAAGAAAATACAAAAGATAATGAGTAAATGTTGATCTTATCACAAATTTCAATCAAAATTTATGCAACTAGAAACATTTTGACCATTAAAGGAATGTACAGACATAGCAAATTGCCTAAATCCTACAAAATTCTCAAAGCAAATTTTAAAAACTTAAGGAATTCATTTTCACATCCAAAGAAAGCTTTGTAAATTTCATGAGAAAATAAAGATTGGCTCCCAAAATATTATCTAATGATTAAAAATGTAAACAGAAAAACCTGAGTGTCCAAAAGAATTGGTAAGTATTAGTCTATTATAACTTCAAAAGTGCTAATTTATTTTTATGTTCTCAGATGAAATGAATGAATATCAATTACATACGGGAATATACATTCTTTCCTTTTTACTTAGTTTCAGGAAATCCAATTTTTACATTGAGGAATGTTTACATTTCTTGAACTCCCTTGAAACCAGAAGATTTGATTCAATGAAGAGGGCATGTCATTCCAGTCTTTATCCTTCCTTCCAAAGAGAGGTTAGTGTATGGACTGAATGTGGAAACAAGTGCCCAGCCATCATACGATCTGCCAGGCCATATTATGACTGTTAGGGGAACACAACAGGGTGACCAAGCATTGCTGATGGCTGCAGGACCAGCATGATAGAGCTTTCCTTCCTGTGAAAGTCTATGTGTGAGAGAGATAAATCTCTACTTTGTTTAATCCACTAGTATTTGGAATTTTTGTATTGCATTCAACAAGACCTATTCCTAACTGACAAATATATTTGTTTCTTTGTGTTTTTAAGCATGTGGTTCATTCTCTTTCTCTCTGCTTTTGGTTGGATTCTCTTTGTAACTTCACCCTCTTATTCTATTCATTTCTTTCTTCTTTTGCCTGTTTCTTTGCTCCGTTCCCTTTATATAATAATAACAATAATAATGATAATAATAATAATAATAAAACTATATTTTTAATTGAATTATCTCATAGCAATGAGAGTTTAAAAATAGTTTTTGATTACCATTTTTATTTTTTTTAATGCCAGGGAGGTTAATATTTTATATTTATTTTTCCTAAGATCAAAAACAAAACACCTCATCACCTAAGATTTTGTCTTGGCCCTGATACTCTTCTGAAGCTTATTATCCTCCAGTGAGTCAGTGGGCCATGGTAGACCCAATATTCCATTCCTTGGCTAAGGTCACTCAAAGGCTATGTTTAGGCCTTCAAAAGGTTCAAAAATCAATGTTTTCTCAAGTTTACAATTTAAATCTCTCTGCCTATAAGGCCAGTTCTTGAATAGGGGACTCTTAAATGTGAGTTGTAGCAGAAGCAGAAAGACTGTAAAAATAAATTTAAAACTCTTCACAGCTGGGAGTTACCCTTTCAATTTTAGAAATTCATTCTTGTTTCAATAATTGCAATAAAGATTTAGCCTCTAATGTCTGGTCATACCTCACAGGTTTTTGTCAAGAAGTGGCAGGCAGAAAATAAACTCCTTATAATTTCAGTTGCATTAAATTGTCATTTTAAGGTATTCAAAATGCAATAAACAGACTGTAACAAACCAAAGTACTTAACATCCATTCCCACTGACTTATCTATTATACAAAATCTTAAACTAATTCTTCCTTTTTTGTGTGTTGTAGTGGAAGTTAGTCTTAAATGCTGTATCTGCTAAATGGAAATAAAACTGTTTACTATTCTGAAAATTAATATACAATATGCTAGCTCTTTGAAGGCTTATCACTATCACTAGTGTCTATGTGATGCCTGGATGCTAGAATATGCCAGATGGGTTTACATCAAATATTTCCTTTAGGAAAAGCATAGGTGGGCACTGAAAATATTAAAAACCCTATATAAATCTATTTTCCTTGGGTTTTCTTGGTATTATTGTGATTCCTTTCCTCTGTTCACCTTCTGATTTCCCATCCTTTGTTCATTTGGCCCAACGATAATGGTGGCAATGAAGGAAACAATAAATACAGGTTCATGGTATGGATCTTCCCTGCTGAAAAGAGGTGGAAATGGAATGTGAAAGAAATAGAGAAGATTGCTATAAGATCACAATCTACTTATTAAGCAAACTCTGCATTGAGTCAGCTAATAAAATTAGCATGAATGACAATTCATGCTAATGAATTGGACCCACTTACTCTAACACAGTCCCAGGACCTAAGGGGACACAAAGATTTCCTTTGTCCCTTGGCTTGCTCCTAGAGGTAAAAGGGTAGAAGAGGGAGAGGACTCACAGAAATCAGAGACTCAAGTCCTGATTTTCTTCTTTTTCTAAACTCTTTCCTTAGGACAGCATTCATTCCTATGATCTTAAAAAAACATATATAGACCACTGACTTCAGGATGCATATATACACTGTTAACTCCAGAATGTTTTCCTCAACTTCAGACCTGCACCTCAGGCTTATTTATCCAACTACCTACTTGACATGTCCACCTAGATGTCTTAATTTTATGCCTCCCCCCCAAACCCCATCACTTTATCTACCCTATATCCACAATGACCTCAATCTTCCTATCAAATTTAAAACACAATTCATGCAGACGCTTGTGCCAAAAAGCAGAGAATTATATTTAGACTAATTTATCTCTCATCCTTTATTCATTCTGTTGCCATTATATGCCAATTCTATTTTCAAAATACATCTAGAATATGGCTACCTCTCACTACTTCCATTACTCTCACAGTAGCTGAAGGCATCACCCTTTCTTACCTGGACTCTTGCAAAAGTTTCCTGTCTGTTTCTTCTCTTTTCTACCATCCTTATCTCAACATACCCAGTTTATTCTCTACATTGACGTCAAAGGAATTTTTTAAAATGCAAATGAAATTATGCCACTGCTGCATTTACACCCTCCCCATGTCTAGCGCTTCAACTTCATCTTAAATCACTTTTACTCATGTTCATTATACTTCTACCACCCTGAACTTTTTGTTATTCTAATGCATCAGGCTTTTTCCCAACTTGGGACCTCTATTATTATAGGTTTCTCACACTGAGATGTTTACTTTGTTCACCCCCTCACCTGACCAGCTCCTTTTATATGTCAATTGTCAGCTAATGTTATTTCTTCAGAGACCCTTTAGTCAACTACCCTGTTATCACTCTAATGACAGCCTTTCCTCTCCTTGAAGATCTACAAAGATTTAGAGCCATCATTATGAGAGCTCAGTGCTTTTATGAGCTCACTTCTAAATTTGCTAATCCCCAAAATACCTCTACTTCTTTCTCTCTCCCTTTCCCTCCTGGGATACAGATATATTGCACCTTGCTCATATCACATTTCTTTTTCACTCTCTGTCAGCCTAAGCACTGAGATGTTTTTGGTCACTTAAAACTTCATTCTAGAATGTTCTTTCATTAGATACAGAATCTATTCTGTCACCTAAAAGTTCTTTTTACAGATTTTCTTTCTAAATCCTCTTACCGAAGGCTTGTATTCTCTCTTCCTAAGAAAACCCATCTATTTACCAGGTTCAAGGCAGCTTGCAAATTTGAAAAGAAAACTGAAGACCCATATAATTGTGGTAAAAGTGGTTGGATATGAGGGAAGCATTGTGATCCCATTTATTCAGGTCTATGTCTTCATCCTCCACATCATTCAGTGAGGACGTAAGATAGACAATGTTAACATTTCCAATAAAAATTATAATCTAAAAGAAAAAATAGAAGCATGAGAAAAATGCCTACAACAAGGTGCATGTGTTTACTATAGTTGCACTCCAAACTTAGCTCTGGGTTTTATGGCAGAGAAGATAAAGGCAGAGACATCATCTTCTCTGCTGCAATATAAGAAATGTTACATATATAAGACATATACATATACAATATACAATATACAGTATATAATACAATACAATATACAAATACAATACCCAATATAACATAAAATAAAATATACAATATAATATACATTATCCAATACAAAAAATGTTATATATTTCTTATGATCATAGAGAAGAAAACAAAATTCCATGGATCCTTAGAATAATTAAAACTTTTTCGTGCTTTAATGTTATAGTGCTATTTCTTGTAATGAGCCTATTGCTGAAAGAGCAACATAAAACGACACACCACCCAAAATTATAATAAAAAATAACCACAACAGCAATAAAATCAATACAGTGGCATAGAATATGTGGAAGGCTACTGTAATAAGTTTAAAATGTATAAGCTGCTAGATATGGTTTATTTCTCCAGTTCACATACAAAAATATTCAGTTATCATGTCTTGTCATCTTAAACTTTTAAACAGTTCTTTGCAGTCTGCAATGTGTGCAGTGGGGGTGCTAAATAAATGCTGAGTCACACTTTCTCAGCCCCCATACTCCTCCTGGATTGTAAGAATTGCACTTTTGAAGGCTGCTGTCTAATAATCTGGTGTTTCATTGTGCTTAGTCTGATTAACTTCTCAGCCTTTCCACCACACTTTTCTGACAGTTGAAGATGATTGCCTTCATTTTTTTGCCTTTTTCCAGGATATGCATCACCTTTAAAATGCTACCTGATTCAATATTTTAGCATCTGAAGGCAGAGCAAGGATATGCTATAATGAAAAAAGGATCATAAGCAACATAATTCCTTAGGATCAAACAAGTATCTGTGGATTTCTAGCTTTTAGGTGGAGAAAACCAATGAATAGAATTTTCCATAGAAAAATTATATCTGAAACCATGAAAAAAATCAGTTGTTATTACAACATATGATCATAAATTATATGTCTCTCTACTCAACATCTTGCCTTCAAATAGAAATAAGAGACAAAAATAACTATATCATCTTTATTCTAGTTGTAAGATCATTGGATTTGAAATTGGTAAACTCAGATTTTAGCAGACAATTCCTCTAAATAGCTGTTTCCTCAGGTGAGTAACTATTTTTCTATGAGCCTCCCTTTCCACAAAGATATAACTGAAGGAATTGGACCAGATGAGTGTTCTCAACTTTTTCAGAGCCAACATCCCCTTATATAACAAATATTTCTGATATCCTCTTTATTATTCTGAAATGAAATTCAATGTAGTATAACCTAAACAGATAGGACTATAAAAAGTTGGTATGATGCAATAACTGTATATATAAGCAAATTAAATAGAAAGGAATTTCTAATAAAATGTTATTTATTTCAATATGTATATAATTCAGTCATAACCACACAGAAAGATATAATGAAATGATCAGGCAATTATATTTTCTTACAATGAATGGTTGGATGTATTAGAACTCAGGTGATCAGAAGCCGTTATACAGAAGATCTATAGAAGTATAGTTAAATAAAAGAGTAGCGATATGGGTGCATATAAGGTTTTTTTCATAAAAAGTGTTTGGTAAATAAATACAAACAAGCCAGGCTTACTTGAAAATGATGGGAAAAGAGGGGGAAATAATCTTATTTAAAAAAAATTAAAAATTTAAGGGGCAGTGCAACAGTGGCTCAGTGGCAGTGTTTCTTCTGCCTGCCATGCTGGAGACCCAGGTCCATTTCCTGGTGCTTGCTCATGCAAAAAAAATCAAATTAAGAAACCAAGATGAACTAGAGATTGAATGGTGGTTACAATGAAAGATTATGATATAATTGCAAATGAACTGTTGTACCAAAATAATTCCTTATTTTGCAACATTGGAAAGGTTAGAGTTAGAAAAAAATGCATCTTTTTGAAATCTTTCTATGGATCTCTTATACTTAAAAGTCTCTTTGAGATCATATCTTTTGACACGAGTGGTAGGTTAAATTACATACTCCAGAAAAAGCAACATGTTCTTAATATTAATCCATTCCTGTGAACTATAAATAGGAATTGAAGATGTTAATGTGAGTCAAGTTGTGATTAGCCAAATCAGGCTGGGCTGTAATCTGGTTTACTGCAGTCCTTTATAAGCAGAGTGAAGTTCAGAAAGAGAGAGAAAGCTATGAAAAGAGGGAAAAAGTCAACAGAGAAAGAAAACATCATCCTGTGCTTTGCCATGTGACAGAAAAGCTAAGGACTGTAGAATAACAGGCAATCAGACCCAGAATGCCCCATTCTTCAGGGAGAAAGCTTTGTGTAATGCTGACATATGGATTTGAACTTCTGGCCTTAAAACTGTGAGCCAGTCAATTCCAATAGTTTAAGCCAACCCTTTGTATGATATTTGTTTGAGGAGCCAGGAAACAAAGACAACATGCAATGGGGCATGGGGGGTGGACAGGGAAGGTTAAAGGTAAAAAACATGATTTAGGGAGGCTATGATAGAACTCTGAGAACAGTATCAGAATAAGATTGAAAACCAGCTAACATGCTCAAACTCATGATTTCAATATATAATTCTTACGCCTGTGCTGTAATAGGATGGCAGTGGTATAAAATATTTGACATAACTTATATTACTGAAATACAGATGATCTTTGATTTTTGTCTCTACTAATTTAATAATATTTGGTTCTAAGTTTGTTAGAAGGAGTTTCAAATCTCTTCTCCTTTATTTACATGTGAAAAGTTATAAATGGAGGAAGCTAAAATGTGTGGTGTTGATACTGGCATTGCCACTGCTTGTGACTTTTTATTGGTGAAGTGATTTACTGAAATTTTAAACAAAACATTAAGATTTGGAACACAACTAAGTTCAAGTTTCTTCCATTAAATTATATGGTAGTTTCAGTTCTAGAAAATTCAGTGTGTATTAAACCCATGCACAAATAGTTCTCTGTACATGAAGCAGAACTTTTTTAAACAGATTTTTCACCTACATATCTGTCTATCTAGAGCAATAGTTTTCAAAGTGTGGTCCCTAGATCTACATCATCATCACTTGGGCATTTGTTAGGAAGACAACTTCATGAGTCTCATCTCAGAACTACTGGGAAAAAACCCTCTGGGGGTGAGACCAAGCAATCTGTGTTTTAACAAGGCTCCCGTGTGATTCAGATGCAGGCTGAAGTTTGAGAAAAATTGAAGGATATTTGAGAGTTACATAGGGTTTGAGACAAGTCTTTGTTTGAACATCTTTCCTACATATTATAGGACATCTATAGAAACATTAGCTCTCACTCACTAAATATGAACCTCTTCCCTGGTAATTATAAAAACCAAAAAAAGCATCCATAATTTCTAAAATGTTCCCTAGGAGCTAGTACTATTATTGAGAACCACTTTGATGGAGGCTGCAGGGATCTACGAGGCAATGTACTTCAGAGCTTATGAGTTCAAAACCAAAATCCTTTAGTGAGACTGCAATAGGACATCCAACCAGAGGCTGGACACATGGCTGGAATGTAGAATTGTGTGGTCTCATTCTCCAGAGTTAAATTTTAAGGAACAATTTAGTACTCAGACATGGAAAGGCTTGAAGTGAAGGAGAAATATATTCTAGCTCTGTATATTCTAAGATACTGCTCCTTCTAGTTCAATTTTCTTCTGAAGGCCCTAGACAATGGATGGTTAGATGCAATTGATCAGACCATTAGTTTCATGATAAAGATGGTGAAGCCTGAGTGTTTCATCCATATTGCTTTGACACTTCTAGAAACCCAATCTGTAGAATATCACAATCCTTCCTAATACTGAAATGCCAAAGATGACTTCATCAAACTCATGGAAGATATTGAAAGGTCTGATCAAGATTTGTAAGCATAATAGTTTGATGAAGTTCTATTATTATAAGAAGTTTAAACTAACAATTACCAGTATAGTTTTAAATAGCTAAAAGCACACACACTGAGAATTAGAACTGACTCCCAAATTATATTATGTTCATTGTATTAGGCAGCATATAGACATGCAATTAGATTTCTGAGATGAAATATTAATGAAAGCCCAGTTTGCACTTCTGATAATTAATGAAAAAATCATATTTGAAATTTCAAAGACTTGCTGGTATTTTGTCTTTTTACAGTTTTTCCTTTTCTTTTGGCTAATTCCTTCTCTTCCTGAAACCTATCAAAGGAAAAATAATTCAGGTGAAATGTAATCTTGTGACTTGCATGCTATGCTAATCAAACAACTCACTGATAAGTGGGTCTAATATTAAGATAAGTTGCTGACTTGAAAGCTCCCCAATTTCTCAACTGACCTCTTGACAGAATCCAAACAGATATCCTCCTTCAAATACATGTTCAGAGACTTCATGGTATTTTTTTTTGAAGTTTCATTTTATGAATGTTCAGTAATTTGAATGGAGCCTCTGAAATCAATGTCAGTTTTCCTTTCCTTTTGCCTCTTTTTTGTTGTTTATCAATCTCAACAATTTCCATTTAAAGTGTAATCCCCTCAATTAATCAAGAAATTTGTTTTGGATCTATGATCCAAAGTCAGGACTCTGTCTGCTTTTTATGCATTCAGCAAAGTTGGACTGAGCAGCCATGGCATGAATAATCTCAATGCTAGTGCTTAGTGAGGTTAAGTAAGAAACAGCAAGATTAGAAATGAGACAGTGCCACAAACAGGAATGGACTCTAGTGCAAAGTATAAATGAAGCACAAAGGAAGATGACTGATTCATTCTGATTGACAATCAGGGGAGTCTTCAGAGAAGAGGTGAGTTTTGTGTGTAGAGAAGAATAACTAACTGTAGTTGATCAGGGCAAGAAAGATGTGAATATCCTTAAATTGCAAAGGAGTAGCAAATGGCTTTACAGAACATATTTTATATTTAGCATTCCTAACAGTGCCAGACAGATGTAACCCAAGTGTGCTTTCTTATTAGTTAAATATTTTTTGAAATCCTGATTCTTAGTAACTGACAGCATTTTATAATATATCATAATTTATTTGGATATCTTTTATTTTTATTAGAAGTAGTATTTCCATTTTTTCATCTTAGAAATTCCAAATGTTGCTTTCCTAAAGTTCTGTTTGCAATTATCTCACCTTGGAAAGTGAAGAAAGGAAAAGAGGTGTTAGTGTCTGGAAGGGAAATTGTCTACAGCACATTATATGTTATCATATATTGGAAAAGAAAGTAAAGTTGTACAGAATATGTGTTACAGAATATACAGTGAGCCAGAGTTAAATTTCTATACATCCTACAATTTTGCACATAGGTGTATATATATAACAAATATAAATATATTGGCATTTCCACAGCCAATTTATTTTCCCTGTATTCATTTTGCTGTATGGCAGCACAATTAGAGAGTTCACAGACTCTGTATATCAAACAAAGGAGGATAAATGTGCTATGTCTATAACTAAATTTATTTCTGTTTTAAGCAGCATTTCACTTATGGCCAAAAGTTCAATTTGGGCAATTCTAGGTGAAATCAGTATTGTTTCAGTCAGCTCCAGAGTTATTTCATCAAATTGATGTTTCTTCCCTTTCTTTTCTTCTTGTAATTGCATCTTAAAGCAGGGAGTCACTGCTGGTCAGGAGAAGTAGATACCCAATATCAGCATATCAGGGGAAGGTCATATGGTCATATACCCTTGTCCACTGAAATGCAGTGTATAGACTGGATTTTGGACATTATGTTATTATCCCTTCATCTAGCATCTAGCACCTGCTTCAGTTATGTACCACAGTTAGATTTCATTATTATTTGTGGCATTCTCTTATTTCTAGTCTTGCTGTATCTTCCTTAACTTTGTTTCAGCAACCACAAGACCCCCTGAGGGTCTATTTCCCAGTTAACATCCTTATCTCTTTGTCCTGTGTTGCTTCCCTGTGGCCCTGGGAATTAAGGGGGCTGCAGAAGTCCCAGGGAACCATCTCTACTATTCCTTCCATATGGTGGAATAGGAATTCCTTCCAGGTCTTCCAGGGTCCCAGATTTATTATGATTGCTATCCTTAAGGAGGATTATGTAGATCATGCTTGTCTCTTTCCACTCTTACTCTTAATGCTAACTGAAGGCATTGTTCAAGATTCTTCCTACAGTGCATCTTTTGATGGTCCATTAGTCTCTTCAGTCTTCCCCCAACAGCCCAGAGAGATTTTAATTTTTTTAAATTTTTACAGAGGTGACAATAACAGCTCAATAATCATTCCATCATACTTTTCTGTGGTATAATTTGACCATTATTAATTTTTGGTTTTGTTTTGCATTTAGACATTAGGAATTTGATAGCTTAGAAAGCTCTTGCCCCTAGAAAGAAGTATAAGCCTCAGTCCAAAAGATAAATGGCCATTTTTTTCCCTTTTGGGAAAAAATCCTTTCTACTAAGTATGCTAAAAACTGGGAAATAATGCAAACAGCAACTAAAAGAGAACTCTGAAAGTTTGGAAAAGGGAACAACTAGACAGGGACCCCAGGAGTGGGGAACACAGCAGCTGTGTGTTGCCAACAGCCCACCAACAGAACAAGGCATCCCAGGCCTTGCATCTCCCACCCTGCAACCCAGATGCTGAATGCTGTGCAGGCTGGCTTATTTCTACCCTAGACTGAAGGGATTCCTGTGTTAACACCAGATAAGCCCCATGTCACTGGCAGGAGGATCCCTTGTTTGCCCAGCTGACAATAAGTGGCCAGGGGAAGCTCTCCAGTTGACAGCACATCCATTCTAATGCCCCACCCTATTTCTCTGGCTCCTGATTAGGAGCTTTGGCAGGGACCTGTGAACCTGCGCTACAGTCTTTTGGAGAAACAGGGTCCCCCATCAGAAACCACATTCATTGCAAAGGAACAAGCCTGAGTGCAGAGGATATGATATTCTGCCCTGACACTGGAATGGGAAAGGAGAGAGGAGAGGAAAGTTTACTGGGGGTTGAGTGTGTTGCTGCCTTTCCCCTCCTCTTATTCCCTACTCCTTTTTCAAAAGCCTGGTATTAGGAATGTGTACCTTGATCAAACACTGCAGATGAGGAAGCATAGAAAGGGAAGATTCCACTTATGAACTTAAATAGTGACACAATTGTGGAGGCTGTGCATGAATCTATAGGCTCACTGCTGATAAATTCCATTGGATGAAATCTTAGGAGTGACCTTATTCAGTAAAAGAGCGGAGATATCTCATATTTACAGGGCGTGATGTAAATTTTTATAATTTTGGTTTTATGTTCTTCCTTTTTCTAAATTTTTTGTATTTGCATTTTATTTTGTTGTTATGATATTGATTAGACATGGGTTCTAATTAACTTATCTTAATTTTTTTGAAAAAAAATAGTCCTTGTTCTATGTTTAATTTTAATTCAAATTTATTAATGACTATTATTGCTTTTAAAAACTTAAAAGCATTCTCGCATTCATTTTCATTTGAGAACTTGGTGCTTGCAGAAAGATCATGCAGGAAATACAGAGTCCTCATAAATCTGCCTCCATTTTTAACATTTTGCTCTAGTGTTGCACCTTTGTTACAAATGATGAGAAAATAGTATTTAATATGTATTTGAGCTATTAACCACAGTCCATGGTTTATATTAGGATCGCTTTTATACTGTCCTATGATTTAAAAAAAATTTATTCTACTAGCAGGTATATTATGTAAAATTTCCTCACATTCAGATATATAATTCCAGCATTGTCTTTTAAAGAAATTCATTCCAATTTTCTTAGCTTTGATTTGTTTTTGTTCTTCTAACACTTTGGTTGGATGCTTAGTTTATTTTCATTCTTTCTTTTCCAACGTTGAAAACTTTTAGAGCTTCAGCAACGCTGTACTTTTGCTTTATAATATTCTAATTTTTATTATTCCTCTGACTCCAGTTTATTCTTTTCTATACTTCTTTATTAAATCCCATTATTTATTTATTTTTTATCTTAAGAGATTGGGCTTTAAAACTAATTTTAAAATACTATTTTAAAAAAATTAATTGTGATTATGAAGTGTGGCTTACACAATTTCTACTATTTATTAAAATTTTTCTAGAGGCTTAATATGTAGCCAAATTTTCTAAATAATAGGAACATGATAATAATGTCTATGACATCTAGTAAAATACATTCTCTCTTATAAGGCAGAATATTCACTGTACTACTTCTAAATCAACTCTACCATATTATTTTTCTTTATGTTCTTATGTAACTCAAATGTCCTGAACTTCCCCAGTTTTTAGGGACCAACAGTGCTTTTTTTAAAAAAAAATAGCCTACTATGTGTAAGCCCCATTCAGTTTGTTGAGCAGAAATTTGAGAAATTTGTGCTTTACAGGATTCTTATTTTCAAACATTGCTCAGATGAGGGATAGAATGGGGGGAGAAAGGCTGTTCCTGAAGAAGTTTTATATCTATCATAGCTCATCCTGCTGCTGTCTGCTCACCTCAGCCCATCCCCTTGTTTCTGATAACTGTTCCATTGTCTATATAGCATTATTTCTCTCTGGTAGTTTCTATTTTTCAGCAGTGAAAAGAATTCTGCTGAATTCTGAATTCTATGTCTAGGTGTGGCCAGAGTGCTCTCTCACATCCCAAGACACTGCTGAAACCAGATTGTAACTTGATACAGATCAGAGTGATGGATGAGAACAGAGAGAATCACATGCAAAGAAAAAAGAAGCTAAATAGCACAGCTGTTAGGTAAAATTGTATGAATTTATTTACAATACACATAAGATAACTTTCCCTCAGGCTCAATTAAGATATGGATCTAACATATTAATATTGACAATAGAAAAAGTCATGAGAGGAGAGGTAGAGGGTATGAATGGACTTACCAAGCATCAAATTTATACATAATTTCAGTATACATATATATATTCTGTCTTTGATAACTGGTAATTGTGTATTTGCTATGTTCCCTTTCATCTTTGTGTGCTCCTCTAGGGAAAAAGAAAACACATTTCTATGCTGCTACAGAAAATATCTTTGCCTAGCATAGGATTTTGCATTCTTGAAGTGATCAAAATTATGACTCTGAAATTTATATTAGCAAGTCCAGAATGTACTAGAATACATAAAATAAAGCCTCAAATCTATTTTAAAATAGGAAAGGAACATATTTGAAATTTTACAACTGCAAGTAAAGAAATTCCACCTCAGACCAGAGTTATTCCAACCACTATTATTGTTGTTGTTATTAATGATTCCCATTACAGAAAACACAGACATAGAACAAACTTTGAGGGTGACTACCAGCAGAGACTCAATCTTTCCTTCAAGGGCTATATTCTTTCTTCTCTCCATTCTATTATTTACAGGGCAGCTGAATCCTAAGGCTCATGACCCCTGTGGTGGACAGATAACTGCCAGTAGCAACTGCTGAAGGGTACTGAGAAGGCTCTTGCAGTATTCTCCTCTTACAGAGTAAGAAACTTTTCCCCAAAGATATTAATTATCTTGTCCAGAGATATATTAGTTCACTAATTAATTAATTCAGCAATTATTTATTTTATGCTAATATGTGTAAGTTTTCACTCTGAGCAATGGGGATAGAACAGTGAAATCAAACAGAAAAAACTTTGTGCTGGTTTGAAAGGATGTATGTACCCTAGAAAAATCATGTTTTAATCCTAATCCCATTTTGTTAAGGCAGCCATTTCTTATATGATTTAATCAAGGGTGGGTGTTAAACTGGACTAGATGGAGGCATGTCTCCACACATTTGAGTGAGTCTTGATTGGTTTACTGGAGTCCTATAAAAGAAGAAACATTTTGGAGAAAGAGATTCAGAGAGAGCAGAGAATGCTGCAGCATCACAAAGCATCCTGGCCTTAGAACTATAAACTGGCAACTTATTAAATTCTCCTCTTTAAAAGACATTCCATTTCTGGTGTATTGCATTCTGACAGCTAGCAAACTAGAACAGATTTTGGTACCAGAGGATTGGGGTACTGCTGTGGTTTGCAAATACCAAACATGTTGGAATGGCTTTTTAAATGGATAAGGGGAAGAATCTGGAGGGGTTGTGAGGAGCTTGATAGAGAAGGCCTAGAATGTTTTGAAGAGAATCATGGTAGAAATGTGGACTCTAAAGATACCTCTGACCAGGCTCTAGACAGAAATGAAATGTGTCATTAAAGACTTGAAGGAAGGCATCCTTGTTTTAAAATGGCAGATAATCTGGCAAAAATGACTAGTGGCTTTGGCTGGAAGGCAGATTTTAAAAGCCATGAACTTGAATATTTATCAGAAGAGACCTCCAAATTAAATGTCAAAGGTGCAGCCTGGTTGCTCCTCCCAGCTTACAGTGAAATGTGACAGGAAAGAGAAAAACTGAAAACTGAACTCTTGGGTACAAAGAAACCAGAAATTGAAGTTCTGGAAAATACTGGGCCTCCAGGAAGGGACACTCCAGAGAATAGTGCCCCACATGAGGTCTTAGCCAAATGTGAAACCAGTCAGCTATTTCAGAGAAAGCCAGGATTGTACATGAAGTTATCCAGGAAGGATTTGTGGAAACTCCTTATGTCTGATGGGCATGATCCAATACTACTGCATAGAAAGCTGATGAGAGTGCTTTGGGACCTGTACAAACAGAGCCACTGCCAGTCTAGACTGGAGGATTAAGAGAAGGGACACATTGGAAGAAACATAACTTCAGAGGCAAAACATGGAGGCTGATGTCTGAAGTCAAAAAGCTTCAGGCCAGGAGAGCAGACCCACCTAAGCATGTGGGAGAGAGTGAGCTTGCCCTAAAGGCAAAGGATGGGCCTTCCACTTTGTTACAGTAGAAGTCATGCTGCCTCAGGCCTTGGAGAAGGTGAAGCACATTCCTTCGGATTTGGGAGAGCCTGGCTGCCACTACATGGTGGGGTTGATCATGTGCCCTGGAGATGGTAGGGAGCCCAGGTACAGCCCCAATGCGGAGAGGGTAGAGCCAAGCAAAAGGTGGTCTCCCCAGTGTTACCCAAGGTTGCATTTGGAGAAAGGCAGGCCTCTGCATAGGACTTTGGAAAGGGTGGCACTCCCACTTTCTAAAGCCCTGAAGATGAATGACTCTCAGACTTTGAAATCTAAGGGACTTTGTCCTGCAGGTTTTTGAAACTGCTTGGGTCCTATGACCCCTATGTTCCTTCCTCCCTGTGGAAATGGGTATATTTATCCTACAAATGTTCCTCCTTTGTATGTTGGCAGCAAATAACTTGTTCTGAGTTTTACAGGTCCAGAGAAAATGGAGAAAATTTTGCCTTAGGCATGTCTATACCTTTAACTACTTTTGATGAGACTTTGTACTGATTTTAATCTTGTATTAATCTTGTATTTGAAATGTTACTGGAATGGTTTAAGGCTTTCTGGTATTGTTATGGAATGAATGTCTTTTGTAAATGGGGAATACGTCTTTTTTTGGGTCCAGAGGGTGGAATGTGCTGGTTTGAAAGATGTATGTACCCTTGAAAAGCCATGTTTTAATCCGAATCTCCTTTTGTAAAGGCAGCCATTTCTTATGTGATTTAATCAAGGGTGGTTGTTATGCTGGATTAGACGGAGGCATGCATAGAGGTGTGGCAGCAGGTTGGCATTACACCTTCATGGATTGGGAGCAGATGTGACCTGGCTGTGCAGGTCGGCACTTTCTCAGAGCTGGGAAATGAAGCTGAAGGCTGTGCACATGCATTTCCCAGAGCTGAATGATGTGATTGGGGACTATGTACATGTGTGGGCCTGGGAGTACTATAAATTGATGCATTGAGCTCAGGAAGGCTGGGGTGAGGCTATGCAACACTATGGGTGTGGAGTTGGCAGTAGCCTAGGTGTGGCTGTTAGTGCCTTCAACCTTTGTGTGCTGTCAACAGCCTACAGGGAAAAGGGAGAATGAGGTAGCTCTTGGGAGGGATGTAGGAAAGGTGGGTTGGGCTGCACTTGGGGTCGGATTGTGGAGCAGTTATGTGCACTGGCTGGTGGCATGGGGGCATCTGGAGCATGGGGAGTGGGAGAGGATGAGGAGGTTCATATGCGTGGGTTGTGGAATGCGGTGAGTCACCAGTCATGGGGCTGCACGGGTGAGAGTAGCATGCCAAAGAATGTGGCTTTGTTCACTTCCTAGTCCTGTGTACCTGTCCATGCACTCTCATGGTCTCCCCTCCTCTGTGCCTCCATGCCAGGCTAGGCTCCATCTCTCTGCCTCTCAGTTCCTTGGCCTCTGCAATCAAGGCTGCCACATATGGTGCAGAAGGCTCTCCCAGGTCAGCCACATTCCCAAATTGCTGCCTCAGACTCACTCCTGTCCCTTCTCTAACTTTTTTGTGGAGCAGGGCTAATCTCAAGCTGCTCTAGTTGGCCATCTTCCTGGAAGTCCTAAACCCAATATAAATTTTAAGGGAAAAAAAGCATTAGTCATTTTATACATAGGGTTTGACCTGCCTTTATTGCCAACATTCCTATTATATCAGGCAAGTTCTCATGGAAACGAAGTTTTTAAACAGAACCCCCTGATATTAAAATATTTGGCATATAGCCTGCTGAAGAAATGTTCATATCTGACTTCTTCTTACCTTTTTTTGTTGATATGTATACGGAATTTATGCTGAATTAATTCTATTTGCTTTACCTTTTCCATTGTAACCATGCAGTTTTCTTGTCCATAAACATACTAGCATTTCTGATTAACCTCTTTCTATCACTCATAACTTTTTAACTCTCTGGAGCATAAGGATGCAGATCTGGGCAAAGTTCTGGCATGTCAATGAATCTGGTCATGACAATACAATTGCAGTCATTTTGTGGTGGACAAAATTGCATTCATCAGAATATCTATCATGAAGACTTGAATATTGGTGAAAATGCTAACTTGCTAAGGAGTGTATAAAGTTTGCTCTGCAAAGGACATCCAAGTGGTGAACAGGTAATCCAATGCTGTCTAAGTAATTTTGCTTTATTTAACCTTGTTTTGTTTTTTTAGCCTGATTTTATTGATAAAAACAAACATGAGATTTGAGCTAAATGCTCTCCCATACAGGTTTTTTAAATCCTTCCAACCTTTATTTTGCTCCATATTCCTATGTAGTGAACAATTTGGTTTCCATATAAATTTGTAATATTTGTTATATTGGTTTGAGGCTGATAAAATATTAGTTTGCATATAAGAGTCTCACATCCTTTTCTAGCTCTAAATTTGAGTCATTGTGTCAGATAGCAAAACACCAAACTTCAGAGAGAGCCAACAGTAACTGCTTTAAGTTAGGAAATCATAATACAAGAGGTGACTCAAAAAGTTTGTATCTACATAGATACCAGACATTCAGAAGTCAGAACCCCTAAGATATCCCTTCCTTGGCTTACATAGTCTTGTGTACCTTGGGTCCCAGTGTTTTACAAAAAGCTAGTGTCATTTGCATCTATAATTATCTGTTGACTACTAAGTAATAAGCATGCCCCTAAGGTTATATAATCCTTTGTTGACTACATACTATTTCCTACATTGCATGATCAAAAATGCCAGGAAGTCTCCACCACTGGAGATTCATCTATAAATACTTTCCCATATCTGTAAATATCTTGAGGGGAGGAACTATATACATATCTTTATATTCCTCAAGAATAGCACTCTTTCACTGATTTATTTGGTGATTGATGGAGTACCAATAAACTAATTAATGAGTAATTGTATAATTGAATGAGTCATTCTTTACAATATAAATTTCAGTGTAAAACATGATATTGAATAGAGTTATGGAAAGCCAAACTTTAAATCTATCCTTTGAATTGTTTCTTCATTAGAAACATATTGCTCTTGAGCTTCAATTTTCTCTAATATCAAACTTCAAGTGGTGCTGATTTTAAAGAACAGAGTATCAGAGAGGTATTAATTTGCCTTAAGAAATGTCATCTGCCAAACAAAGTCACCTAGACAGTTTCCTCATGTCATATATACTTTAAATTCCTTATCATTAATCTTTATCAAATATAGCTAAATTATCTATTTATGATTTTTCTCTTTATTTAGGTAAACAGCTTATATTTGGTGTTAACAAAAATTCCCAGTTCTTTCTTGCCCCAGTATTTGTGCCCAACCACCCATTTGTGTGTACTTGTAGAGAGTGATTTTCAAATGGTGTGGGCTAGTGAGCCAGAGGCTAGAAGATGTGTCAGGGCATGTGGGTGGGTTGAGTTCAGCCTTAAATGGTGACCAGGTGGTTGTATTGGGCTGAATATATGGACACTGTGAGGGTGGCTTTATTTAGAGAAACTATTTTGTTATTCTTTGTCTGCAGAGTTTGTCCTATTTACTTGTGTGTTTATTTTTTAATTTTTTGAGTAACAAAATCAGGTCACACTCGGATATGGATAATTTTGAAATGTTTATGTCCACAATTGAGAAAGCAGTGAAGGAGAGGTCTCCATCCCTGATCCATCTCATTTATACAGAGTAATAATTCAGGAAATAGTGACAAGGGCAAAATCATTAATAATCATAATAATTAATGATATTATATATTGAGTGTCTTCTCTGTGTCAAGCAACAGTGTGAATTATTTGTAACTGTTAACTAGTTAAAATCTCCAAAATTATCTTTGATGTGCAGTCAACAACCACAATAGAAAGTTAGGAGTAAATAGCTTCATAAAGAAAGGAAAATGAATTCCTGCTGCTCTTATATTTTCTGTTAACTTTTTAGTCTATAATATTCTCAGCTTTCTCTTATACTGTGTTGCCCAGTTCCAATATCTTACCTAATTTACTTCTTTTAAAGCTCATGTTGCATTTCTTCCTCATCCTCTTGTCATTACTATTTTATTTTCCATTTAGAGTGATAATTTTATTCCACATTTTCATTAAAATAATTGATTTATGGCATGAAATGCATGACTTTGAAATTCAGGTTGGATTTGATGGAATTGGCCGATAAAGATTTACCATTTGGTGATTTTATCCCCTATGTTACATGCTTTATTTTTCATTATATTTTATATAAAGATATGAGCTAATTTCCATTCTTATCACAATAAATTTTGATATTTGAATGTCAATGAGTATTTGTTATTAGTAATGATATTATGTTTAGAATACTAAAAATAAGAATATAAAAATATTTTTTATTCCATATATTTATGGAGTTTTCTTGAATTGCCTTAGGAGAATGTCTCTTTACATTTCAACACACTGACTCTGTAACTAATTTTGTATAATTTTACTTCACACAATCAAATGTTTTGAGCACATGACCAAGTTCAGTTTTTTAATCAATTTTCCAGATCTTGGATCAAAATAAAATGATAGTTGTAATCCCAATAATGAGTTTCCAATACCTTTATTCATTCCCAAACATTTAAATTCAACCTCATTAACAATTCTGTATATATTAAGTAACCACTCCCTTTTACTACTGTAAGTAATAGTGCTATATTATACAAAAGTGGGATTGATAGTGGTTGCTTAAAGTCGTGTATGTCATCAATTAATGCAACAAATCTAAAGAAGTCCTTGCAGGAACTACCACAAATATACAAAAAAATTATAGAGAAGTATATGGGGAAAACATAGCTACTGAAAACTATGGACTATAGTTAGCAGTAATATTTTAATATTCTTTCATCAATAACAAATTTACTATACCAATAATATGGTTCAACAATAGGGAAGATGAGGGTTACGGGAGTTGTAGGGTTTTATTTTTTGTTCTGATTTTAATGTTCTAAAATTGATCATGGGAACTTATGCATAACTAGGTGATGATACATTGAGCCAGTGATTTGGATGGTTTGTGTGGTTTGCGTGTAGTTTTATTAAATGTATCTTAATAAAATTGAAAAAAATAAAAGAAGGATACAATTCAATTCCTTAGCTTGGATTGACCATTTTCCATATTCTTGGATCAAAATTAGATTAATGCATGTTAAATTGCACTGCAATGACTCAATGTCAACATCTTTTTAATGTCTGCATTCCTTTTTTTCAGATCTGACAACATCCCATCTAAACTTAAAGGAAGAAATAAACATCTATTAATTGATAACAGTCGTGATATTCTTTCCATAAATATGTTAATATAACTTGTATTACAATACATAAAATATAAATGCAAAACTGAGAAATGCATAAAGAAACTTTAAAAAAATTACAGTGAATTTGACCAACACTGCCATGTGGAACTGATGACTTATGTGAATTAGTTCAAAGAGATTTCTTTTTCAGAATATATGTTGCAAATACACAAAAATATTGAAAATAAAATGCAAGGGAATATCTACATTTCCTTTATTTTCATTTGGTATTTTAATTATGTAATCAATAAAATATTTATTTCCATTTCTTTGATTACTTGTCAAAATGGCTATTACTCTATAGTCAGGGTGTTGAAATGGGAAGAGACACATTCTCCTAAGGCAATTCAAGAAAATTCCATTGCATTTAGTAATGGTTATTTATTATCTTAAAGGACAGTTACATGGAATCTTAAGATATGCTTTGATACTTTTATTTGAAACATGAAGGGAGAAAATAAAAATTTTGAAAGAGATCTTTTACACCTTGGTCTTTTCTAACATGGCTGAATGAACATCTTCCTCTTTCTTAATTTTGTCATCCTCTTTTCCATTGTGCTTATGGGGAATATAATACTGATTCAGCTTATATGAATGAAAATGGTACTCTGCACTCCAATACACTTTCTACTCATTCATCTTTCCTGCATTCATATGATATTTTCATGAAAAATAGGCAGGTAGCATTTGAAAAAATCAATAAATTAAATTAATAATATTAAACATGTAAGAGATTCTTTAATTTGGTTGTTCTTTTATTGGCATCTATTTAAAAATTATCAATGTCCAATCTTGTTAGAGTCAATTTGAATTATGGTTGCCATTTTGGTGTATTATAATGGCAATCATTTCTCTGTATCTCTTAGAACTTAGAATAATTTTGTATATATTTACGTATTTTTATATATCATTTTTCAAGTCAATTCCTCAGTTTTATAAGTAATTTTGAGATTTCTTGGATTATTTTGGTTTTAATATTTCATGAATATGTATGTGTGAAAATACATTATTTTAATCTGATTTGTCTGACAATGCATTGATCTGAGGGGCAAACATAGAAGGGATGATGAAAAATAGCCAACGTATCCATTAATAGATCAATTATGGCATATAGTTTCTAGTTCTAGTAATTGTGATGGCTTTTGCTTGTAAAACTGATGCAAAAGGATACATAGATATGATAAACAGTCCAGAAACAAAATGATTGAATATGTGACTATTGGTTTTACAATTAAGGCATTGCATAACAGATGGCAAATATATTATTTTTCCAATGAAGTACAAGATCTATAGAATGTCCAAGAAAAAAATCACTAAGCTTGACGTCAAACACCCCATATATGAAAATGAAGTCAAGGCTTGTTATAGAGCAAAATATCAAGGCAATATTTCAAAGAGAGCAGAGGATAACATATTCCTCACTGCTGAATTTATATGACAAGATATAAATACAGCAAGCATAAAGAAAATTTCTGGTACATATCATTACATTAATTCACATGAAAACTTTTCAAAATTTAATTATGTAGGTAAAGATCCAGTTCAAAGAGGGGCAATACCTTCATCACATATGCGGTTGTGAAAGGATTTGTATATTGATTGTATAAAGAACTTCTGAAATAATGAAAAAATACTTAGTACATTCCTATTAAAATAACAGAAAAATAAAGCAAATAATGAAAAGATGAAATGCAAATTGTTGAAAAAAATGAATATTTGTAAAATCTCATTATTCATCAAGGATCCACAAAGTGAAGCCATCAGACATTAACTAAACCATCATCAAACACAATTTTAAAACTTGAAATAACACATTTTTAAGGCTATTGAATGAAAGTAACTCTTAAACTTGGATGTTTAATTAGTACAACCAATTTGGAAAACTGCTTTGTTATATCTGGTAAATTTTCAGATTTTCGTATACTTTGACCTAGGAGTAATAGTCATAGATATGTCCTAAAACACTGTGCATCAATTAGTGCCAGAACACAAGCAGTAATGGTGATGGAACTATTCATAATTGCCAAGAACTGGAAATGATCCAAATGTCTACAAACAGTAGATTTTTGAGTAATTCATTTATGATCATGTTATGCAATATGAAGTCATGAAAATAAACTGTCATTAAACTCAAATTCTTGGAGGAATTTCATAAGAAAAATGTCAGGCAAAGTGAAGAAGACGGAAAAAATATGCTAAACATGGATTAATTTATTTTGTCTTTTTTTTCCAGGAAAAGGTGTTTGTACTGCATATATACAACATGCTGAACCAAAATAAAACAAATGCAGAAGTAAGTAGAAAGGAGGATAAACTTAGGAACATAAGATGAAACCAAATAAGGTCATGCCAAAGACTATGCAATTGCTAGAGGCATGTTCCAGATTTGGGACTTTTTGTGAGTTTCCTAGCAGCCAGAGCAAAAGACACAAGATGCATAACAGTATAGAGCATTTACGGATGCACTGGAGAGCAGGGCCTGAGTGTTCTATGGGTCTAGGGAACTGCTGGCTGAAAGTGGGAACCTTCAGTTTAAGCTGTTTCTTAAAATATTCCCCAGTGCTGGTAAGTGTCATTCTTTGGGTGTCCAGACAGGGAATGTCCTGTTCTGTGACCAGGCTCAGGCTTCCTTTCAGTGCCTCTACCAAGTTGGAGCCTTACAAGCATCATTTAATGTTCTTTTAAAAAAACATTCCACAAGCTAACAACCACTGGGCTCTCTCTTCCTACTATTTTGAGTGTAGCTGCTTCCTTGGAGTTGAATGCTGTTAAACTCTTAATCGAACAGGATGAAAGGACAGCTGCAAAGCCTACATATCTGGGTAGCACAGCTATTCTCATCCTTCTTTATAGTAAAACTTAAATCAGAATTTTTACCCCATTGCATATGATAAGTGCAAGTTCTATGTGTCATTACACATATTTATGCTAATTATACAGTTAGATGTAATTACAGTAACTGTATAAATGTACAGTAACAGACTAAGACGTACTTTGAGAGAATAAAGAGAATTTGCCAGGAAACCTTCCTGAATGTTAAGGGTGCAGCAAAAACCTACAAAAGGACAGAAGGATGCTTATGGAAGCTTCAGGCTATTAGCTGGCCTAGGACTTCACTGTGCACACAGTAGATATTCATACATTACCATAAATGGAACTGATGGTATCTCTTGAGACAAATCAGGCTAGGGTCACAGGGGTACTGGGTCAATTCCTATCACTGGCTAGCAGTTGGCTTTATAGCTCCCAGGAAAATTTTTCTTAACAAGTTAAAGGACAAAAATGTCACTCTCATTCCATGGCTCCCAAGTCCTTAAGAATATTGGACAGATTTGGCAGCCTGCCTTCTAGGACCAAACCCCAACATCCAGCTTTGACCAGATGCATAGATATTCCCATCAATAAGGTCTCTGTCAGTCCAAGCACACCTGGGCATGATGAGCATATTTCTTTCTCTAGGTCTGCCCACATGGTTCCCTTATTCTGCCTCCTTGTCTTGGCTACTCTTTGAAGTCCTATCTATTCCTCCTGTCCTTCTAGATGCAAACATGGATTTCTTCCTATCCAGTCCATTATAGCTCTTAATTTTGAGCCCTCTGATGGCACATAACATTTTCTAACCCTACTCAGAGTGATCTGTGGCCATACTGGTCTCTGCAGGAGAAGGTGACTTTCTATAGGTTGAGGACAGTGTCTGCTCTATCTCAGTGTCCCCAGCACTCAGACAGAGACTGGCAAGAGTCAGACTCAAAGACATGTTTCATGGGTGGACAAAGGAATGGAGGAACAACTGATATCTTCAGATGATGAAAACATGCTGACAGATACCTCTGGAACTGTAGAAGCACCGGCCTCTCAGCACAGTTGGGGTGTGGGGTCACCCAGGAAGGCTGACCATAGATATTTGTCCTGGGAAAGGACATTTTCAGGGTGGAATCCAAGTCAAAAATGAAAAAAAAAAAACAGACCGTCTTTGAAGTCTCTGAAAACTGATAACAACAAACCAGAAAAATCCAAATATAAGCCACTTTAGGGAAAAGTATTTTACCTGGAATTACCTTCTGTCACAATATCTGAAAAACTGCAAAAAGTCATTAAATATCTTGGAAGGTGAATTGAAGAATTTCTCAGCAAAGATATCAGTTATCTTATTTCAAATAAAAAGGAAGTGAAATTTGCACAATCCTTGGGTAGAATTTCTCCTATACCAAGTCCAGAGTCTGTGTATACTGCAGAAACAACTTCACTTCATCCCAGCAATGATGGAAATTCATTTAAGGCTCCAGACTCAGTGTCCTTAAGCAGAGGAAAGTTATTAGTTGAAAAACCTATCAAGGACCATGATTTTTTTCCTTCAAATAGTATATTATCAAATGCCTTATCATGGGCAGTAAAAATTCTTCATATTGATGACATTAGATACTACATTGAACAAAAGAAAAAAGTTGTATTTACTCAAGAAATAAAACACTTCTGTAAGAGATGTGGGGAAAAGAGCTACTACACAGAAAACAAGAAAAGGCCTACTGAAAAAGTCTTTTGTAAAGGTGGAAGATATGACTCAACTTTATAGGCCATTTTATCTTCAGTTGACCAACATGCCTTTTATAAATCATTCTATTCAGAAACCCTGTAGTCCATTTGATGTGGATAAACCATCTGTCATCCAAAAGCAAAATCAGGTTAAACTAAGAATCTAAACTGATGGTGATAAATATGGTGGTACCCCACTTCAACTCCATTTGAAAGAGAGAAAAAAAGGATATTGTGAATGTTGCTTGCAGAAATACGAAGATCTTGAAACTCATCTTCTAAGTGAGCAACACAGAAACTTTGCACAGAGTAACCAGTATCAAGTTGTTGATGATATTGTATCTAACTTGGTTTTTGATTTTGTGGAATATGAAAGGAACATGCCTAAACAGAAATGATTAAAATAAAGCATTGGATCCCTTTCTCTTTTTACTGCAAAGAAGACTAAGCCAAGAGAGCACCTAGAACTGCAGTATATTTCTCAGAAGGACTTCAGGGAAAATAAAGTTGTGCAGATGATCAAGGAAAATTTCCTGTGTAAAGAGCCCCAAGAACCTGAACATAAATTTATGTTTATTTCAACACCCCCGCCTTTCTAGTGAACTGAGAGAACTTGAGAAAAAGACTAACAAATATTCCATATTAAATCCAGCTGAAAATGACATAAAACAGAATTTTAGTTACCTTTACATGAAAATAAACAAGGATGCATTATTGATGTTTCTGAACATAAATGCATCATAAATGAAAGTGACTTAGAAGAACTAAGGGCAAATGACTGTCCATGTGGGCTACGGGCAGCTATACAATATTCTGATTTCATTAATAGTGCATCCCAACTGAAGCAAAAGTCAGATTCTGTGACATTTGCAGCAGAGGATCTGAAGGAAAAGGACCTTAATTCAACATTTGGTCATGGTTCTGGTCTGATAGCAATAAACAGTTCACAAGATTACCTAACAATTCAGGCAAATACACCATCCCATAGCCCTCTCATGGAAACAAATTATTGTGACACCAAGAATATGGATAGTTTACCTTCTGGCAAAATCCATCAGAAAGTGAAAATATTAGGAAGAAATAAGAAAGAAAATCTGGAACCAAATGTGGAATCAGATAAAAGAACAGAGTTTCTTGCTACACAAGAAGAAAACAGAATTTGTAGTTCACCAGTGCAATCTTTGCTGGACTTATTTCAGACTAGCGAAGAAAAATCCGAAATGGGGCTTTACAAGCTGTGCTGAAAACAGTGGCACGTGTAATATTATAGATATTTGGGAAGAAGAAAATTCCAATGATCTGTTGTCAATGTTTTTCTCGTCCACTTCCACTTCTACATTCACTGGCTTTTAGTCTTTTTTAAACAGTTTGTACTTTACACAAGTAATAAGGATCATACTCTTGAAATTTTTATAAATATGTATAAAAATTCTTAGAATTTTTGCCAACTTCGTTAAAGAACTGAATGTAAATATTAACAATAAAGGTATTTGCATTTTTCTGCAAAAAAAAGAAAGAAATTGTAATGGCCTAGGAAACCTTATAAGGTTTGCAGATACCTTCAATTCATTTGTTTGAGAGATCTTTTAGTACATATTTCTTTGATTCTTTGAGTTGGTTTTGATAACTTTTTCATATGTGATATCTGATGCTTAGGCCTTAATTTCTAACATTAAAATAAATGTAGCCATTGATTTCTTGTTTTCTAGGAGGACTGACATTTGAAATTCATTTGTTTTTAGAACTTTTTTTATTTTTTCTGTTTCTCTCTCAGAAATGCATCATAGCTAGGAGAGTGTTTTTCCAAGTGTGGCCCTCAGAACAGCAGGATTACCATTACCTAAAGGTTGTTAGAAATTCAAAAGTCATTGTGCAACCTCAGTTCTGCTGAAGCAGAATTTCTGAGTGTGAGAATACCTGTGTTTAATGGGATTCATAGGTCTATTAAAGTTAGGTCACCACTGAGTTTGGAACAATAAAAGCCTTACCTTACCTAGGCACTCCTCCCTTTGTGAAGTTTCAGAGGTTTCAGGTCCTAAGTGCCAGACAGATAGAGAAAATGAAATATCATTATCATTCAGTTCAGGCATCCTAGATGCCAAAGAGAACTAGGCTGTCAAGGGAAACAATGCATACAAAAAGATGTCTTACTGATGACGGGCATCACTTTGATTGCTAGCCACACACCAAGAACAGCTATGGTGAGTTTCCCAGTGCTGGGTAGGGAAAAAGGGAAATAGTTTATGGAAACTCTAATAGAACTTTATATTCTTCAACTGAGTTTGCAATTTCCAACAAGGAAAGAAACTTACATGTCTGAATGTAGGGTATAGCATGAATTGGGTAGGCTAAGGTTTTGGGGTTCAGATCTCATTTCTGTTACTTGATACTCTAAGCTTTATTTATTCCTATAAAAACAGAGATCAAAATGCTTAACTCATAGAAGATAAAAATGCCTGTATGGATTAACTAAAATAAATTTTATGATGGTCTCTAGTACAGTGTCAGTCTCATAAACTTGAACTCAAAATTGTTTAGCTTTTTTATTTAAAAGCACACAGAAAGGAAGAATTTTTATTGGCGGTATATCCTTGCTCTCTAGCTCCTCCTGCTTTTTATTTTCTGGCATGGAGTTCCATGAAAATAAAGTTGAGGAGATTATAGACATATTAACCTTGTGAACCATATTTGTCAAGAAAGAAAAAGGGGGCTTTGAAATTTTGCAGGCTAAACAAAAGTCTAAAGCTTTTTCATTAATGTAGTATCCATTTTTATTTTAAATATGAAACCACAGAACCTAGCCAGACAGTAAGATATAGAAATAGCTGTCCAAATGCCAAATTCATTCTTTACAGAAGAGAATGGAGGGAAAAAGACTAAACCTGGTTTGCATCAGGAGAGACTGAATCACACATCAGAAAACAAAGCAAATGAGACAGGTGATTAATTAACAAAAAACCTCTCCCAGACTGACAAAGAATGGGGAGGGCATGCTGGTTTCAAGATTGAAGAGTCACCAATTACATTTTCCAAAACATGCAAAAAATCTGCTAATATTTCACAAGATCTAGCATGCAATGACAACTCTGATGCAGCAGTTTTTCCAACTGTTGCATATAATAAGGGGGAGAAAGGGGGAAATGCAAGAATGTTAGGGACTCACTATGAATTGACCCATCAACTCTTAAAAACTGAGATTATTTAAATAATGGTAGAATTTTTTAATGAGAGGAGAGCTCTTGGTTATTTCTATCTCACAAAGCCCAAACACTGGACAATAAACCTAAACTTGGCTTCTCCCTTTTCTGAAATTATGCTTCACTGTATACCAATTCAGATTCTTTCTGAAGTTGTATATTGAGGATTTGAATATTTTCCTTCCCACTTAAAGCCACTTCAGAACAATTACAATGCATTTCTTTTTGAAAATACATTTGCATGTAGTAATTGGTCAGTAAATATTTAATTAATTGAACTGAGGACAGATGATGAGAAGAGAAGTTGACTTAAAATAATGGTTCAAATAGAAAATTGTTAGATACCAGACATACTCCAAGGAAAGAAAATACATATTGAAACTGAAAATTACACCTAAGTATTTCCTTTGCAAAAATGTTTTGTTCTTGGTTTCAGTGGGCTGCCCATCAATGTTAATTGGAATGAGGATAACCCTACATCATCTGGTGTTACACCCATAGTTACAGGCACTCTCTTGATAATGACAGAATTGCTTACATGCAGGGACTTCAGTATCACCAAACAACTTATGTTTCAACTTTCAGTGTCATGTTTCCTCTAAAGGACATTCCATTTGCAAAAATAGAGCAATACACTATACATAAATTCAATCCATTAATTTCAGAAACCTCTAAGAGTTGATAACTGCTTTTCTGTTGTTGACTGAATGGGCATAAAGGACAATTTTTGAAATGGCATGACATTTTCATGGTGCAGATATAAGCATTTTTCTGTGACAGGCTACTGTCTTTAACCACATGTACACTCAGCTAAAGCTAATGACTTACTAGTATAGACTGTAAGCTCCATGAATATAAGAAACAGATCTCTTCACTTTTGGGTCCCCAATACCTAGGGTACAGCTGATACATGGCTGGTGCTTAATAAAGAATTTTTGAAAGAAACAATGATGAAACAATGAATGAACACTAATTTCAATATCCTCCAACTGCATTTCCCAGATTCTCTTGTCTTCCAGCCACCACCTCCACATTTTGTATCTTCAAAATGATTAGGGACAGTGGGCGATGGTGGCACAGTGGCAGAGTTCTTGCCTGCCATGCCATAGACCCAATGTCTGCCCCTTCCAAAAAAAATGACTATGGAAAATGTCACCACAATGAGTGGATTCCTCCTCATGGGTTTTTCTGACAACCATGAGCTCTAGATATTACAGGCTGTCCTATTCTTGGCAATGTACTTATCAGCCTTGGCAGGTAACCACATTATTATTACCATCACCACACTGGGATCAGTGTCTCCAATCCCCAGTGTATTATTTTTTGAAGCATCTTTCCCTTCTGGACCTCTCCTTTATTTCTGTCACTGTCTCTCAGTCCACTGACAATTTACTGATGGACAATGGCTGTATTTCCCATGGTCAATGCATACTTTAGGTTTTCTTCTTCACCTCCAGCCTGGGCTGAGGTTGCTCTTCTCACAGTGTTGTCTTATGACTGTTATGCAGCCATCTGCCTCCCACTGCACTATGAGGTTATCATGGATCCTGGTACCTGTAAGTGGGTTGTGATAGCTGTATGGCTAAGTGGGGCTATCTCTGGGATCTTGTTCACAGTAGCCACATGCTCTATTACATTCTGCAGGTCCATAGTAATCCACCAGTTCTTCTGTGATGTACCCCAGTTGCTGAAGCTCTCCTGCTCCAATGATTACCTCGGAGTGACTGAAGTGTTTGCTTTCACGTCTGTGATGGCACTCATCTGCTTCACATCCATCGTCTTCTCCATGGTTCTAAAAATACCCTCTCTTGAAGGCCAATCCAAGGCCTTCTCTACCTGCCTGCCTCACCTTTTTGTTGTCCCATTTTTTCTCTTCACAGGCATCTTTGGGTTCCTAAAACCAACTTCAGACTCTCCAAGTGCTTTTCATCTTATGATTTCTAACTTTTATTCAGTAGTGCCCCCAACACTCAGCCCTATCATCTACAGTCTGAGGAGTGAAGCCATGAAGGGAACTGCAAGAAAGTTACTGTTGGGTGGGCAATTCACTGGGAAAAAAAACATTTTCATCTTGTTGTTGATGACTACTGAATATTATATACAAGGAACTTTTAAAATGATGGAATTATTTCAACTTTTTTTAACCTATACATTTACCAAGTAATAAAACTGCTGTTATTATGGAACCTCTTCATCTAACTCCATCTTTTTAGTCACTGAAACTGTTTTTGTCATTCTTTCAAATTAAGACAAAATAAACAATTATAATTTTTTTAAATACAGGTCCACTACTTCCCTTTCCCTTCAAGTACACATAAACACACACATGCACACAAACATACACACACTGCAGACAAGCACATTTTTTCTTGAACTTGGAGCAGACAATAATACATCACTCATAGGAGTTAAAACACGGTAATTTATTCACAATCCAATCAACCACAGAAATCAGCTATTTTCACTTCAATCATTGAAATGCAAATGTCAATTTTAATACTTGTTTTTATATATACCAATTTTGGATTTTGGTACAAATTTATATACCATTATTATGTATAGCTATATTTTACCATAATTTTCATAGTGGCACAGTATTCAGTAGACTATCTATTATAATACATTCAGCCTTTAATCTGTTTTATTTATATAAGTTATTTCCAATTTTTCTCCCATAAATTGGAAATTGACACTTTCCTTTTAATAATTCCAATGAATGATTTGGTTGAATCAAAGAATATAAAAGGGAAAAGTCTCTTGAACACTGTACTGCTATAAAAATACTAAATATTTTTATGTGGCCATTAACAAAGTAGACCTATATCACTTCTATGTGTGCACATTATTTTATAAATTCATGCATCATATATATATTCAGACAGAATCCACTAACTGATGGAAATCATATAGGCACCTAGAATATAAAAGTACATTAGATATACACAGCATTGGGTAGTGTAGGGATATTTATTTTTTTCTATTGCACAATATTTTTACCTTTCAAAATCTTTTCAAATTTGTGATAATTCAAGATTAAAGATGCCAATGATACCTATACATATCTGTTTGAAATGAACAATTTTTGCACATTTTTATGTTTTATCAACTTTATTAGCAGTTTCATAAATATTAGAAATTCATCTTTTAGATTGGCAAAAAATCATTTTTTTCTCAGTCTCTCTTTAACTCAGTTTTTTCAAGCTATTTTTTTCTATGCAAACCTTATATCTAATAAACTGAATATATTTCTAAAGTTTGGACAACAAAACTTAATGAGTCTAACAACACATAGCCTAAAATGGTGAACATGCAGATCTATTTACTTACAATTGATACACTATTCAATCTGCCTGCAATAGCATGCAAATCATGTTTTTTCTTTATGTTTTACATGATTAAACATTGCAACACATTTTCTGAAATATTTATTTCATTTACATATTATTTTGATTAGTCCACTGTATCATAATTAGAACATATCTGTTTTTATTTCTCTTCCTATCCTTTTAATTATTTTCTATCAATCTGTATTTAAATACTTATACTAGTAAAACAAAATTTCAACTGCTGTTTACTGAATTAATTTCAATAGCATAAACATTCAATGTCTGTAACATATTTTAATATCTTATATTCTATTGCTAATATAAATTCTGAATCTATTTATGCATTCAAATACACATTGCATTTGTTTTTTGTGTTTTTTGTGGATTTTTTAATTAATTAAAAAAATTAACAAACAAAAAGATATCATTCCATTCTACATATATAATCAGTAATTCTTAATATCATCATGCATTTGTTTTTGACATCACTCAACCATTCAAATTTATAAATTAACTTGGGAAATGTGCTCTTTAAAATTTATAGTTTGTTTTTGCCTATAATAACTTAAAATTTTGTTCTTTGCATCAAATAAAATTTTGCTTATTCTCTTTGTAAAAATTATGCACATTTCTCAATAGACTTACTGTATGATTTCATATTTGTGCTGTTAATATAAAAGGATCACAGAGATTTTATGCATTCCTCTGATATCCCCTTTTTGAGATAATTACAGATATGATAAATTGTGGGTAATATTGAGAATAAATTTTGTCAGTTCCAATGAAAGGAAGAGCCACATCAGAATAGACCATGCTGCACTATGTAGTCAAGCCCAAGGGTTTCAGGTTCAGTTGACTGAGCTGCCCCCAAGCATCTATAGGCCTATAGGCATGGATTCCCATGGTGCCTGCTATGGAAAGGAAAATTTTGGAGGTGGACCACATCACAGAAGGCTATGGAGGTGGACTACTGAGCAATTAGGCATGACAGAAATGTGAGAGACATGGAGTTCTGCACCCTGAAGATGAAAAGGTGAGGCTTAGTCACCCAGTGAGCCCCACTAGGATTGGATCAACCTAAGTGGTAAACTCACGAATTATTCCAGTGGAAGACATCATCAGCCAATGCCAATAGGGCAAATAGCAACCAGCCTTCCAAAAGAAACTGTTCAAGAGTCATTGATTAAGAAAAACACTTTCAAAGTGGGATTTTATTCCTCCATCAGGAGTGTACCTGGGTTTCCTTACTTCATACACTTAAACACATCTTATGGGAAACTCTCCAAAATGAAATAATTTTATGAAAAGATAAGCAGAGTATCTCCTAAAGGAACTGTTTTTCTTAAACTTCCTATTGTATAATATAACAATATACAAAGCAAAGAAAGAAAAAAGCAACAGTTTTCAAAGCACTCTTCAACAAGTAGTTGCATGACAGATCCCAGAATCTGTCATGGGCTACCATACAGTCCTCTCAGATTTTTCCTTCTAGTTGCTCCAGACTATAGGAGGCTAGAGGAATAAATATTTTTATCTTCACAATTGACTTTATTTTCTTTTTTGTTAAAAATAACGTATATACAAAAAAGTAATAAATTTCAAATCACAACAGCACAATTGATTATAGAATAGATTTCAGAGTTTGATATGGGTTACAATTTCACAGTTTTAGGTTTTTACTTCTAGCTGCTCTAAGATACTGAAGACTAAAAGAGGTATTAATTTAATGATTCAGCAATCATATTAATTTGTTAAATCCTATCTTCTCTGTATAACATCATCACCTTCGAGCTTTCTATCCCTTATTTGTGATTTGACCATTCTGAATTTTTCATGTTGGAAAGGGAGTAGAGAGATGGAACAAACTGATATTCTGGAGAACCTGGGCCTGCTATGCTTCAGGACTTAACTGATTTGGGGACTTTTATCTAGAGGCTGCAGTTTTCTGGAAAGTTGCTTTAGTGCACAGAACCTTTGTAGAATCATATATTGCCCTAGGTGTACTTTAGCATTGGCTGGAATGCCTTTGGTTTTGGTTTGGCAAGTTATAATAGGTATCAAAGTCTTAATGAAACTTGCATAACAGCAACTTCCAGAGGAGCCTCTCGACTCTATTTGAACTCTCAGCCACTGATACTTTATTAAATTCCTTTTCCCTTGTTTGGTCAGGATGGAATTGGGGATCCTATGGTGCCAGGGCCAGACTCATCTCTGGGAGTCATCTCCCACACCACCAGGGAGACTTTGCTCCCTGGATGTCAGGTCCTATGTAGTGGGGAGGGCAATGATTTCACTTGCAGAGTTGGGCTTCGAGTGAGACCACATCTGAGCCACAAAAGAGGTCCTCCAGAAGTAACTCTTAGACCTATCTATAGGTAGGCTAAGCTTCTCTACTGCCTACATAAGCTTCACAAGAGCAAGTCTCAAGACCAAGTGCTGGCCTATTGATTTGGGTGCCCTAAAGCTTGACACAGATGGTAAAGATTAATAGTTCCATATTTTTTCTTCTATCATGCAAGGGACTTGGCCAATACTTTTGGATTTTGTGGTTAATATGTTCTAGGATGTATCCAGGCAATACATTAAGCTATACAAGATTAAAGACCTCTTTTTTATTCTGGGCTCCCTGTGTTTCAGTTGTTCAAATGAGCTATATAGATAGGTTAAGTCAGATCATGTGCTACAGAAAAGTTAGGTTTCAGACAAAATAAAACTTTCTTCCTTTGGTCTCAAAGAGTATGTGTGGTTCTAAAATATAGACTATATCTTTGTTAACTCTGTGTTCTGAATTACTGCACCCTTGATCTGATCAGCTTCTTTCTTATCTCTAAATACTTCTTTTACATATGTATGTATCTATATGTAAAACAGACTCTCAAAATCCAGAAATAATAACTACCACTCTGAACTAAATGTGTTTGATCTAAGAGCTTACACTCTAGACCCGTTTTCTTATAAGCATTTTTAAAAGGAGACCATACTTAATTGGTCTTTCATTTCTGACTTATTTCTCATTTATTTTGCCTCACCAAATGTCCCACAGGTTCATTCACATCACTGCATGCCTCAAGACATTGTTCCTTTTTGTAGCAGCACAGTATTTGATCATATGTATACACCAATGCTTGCCAATCTTTTTCTCAATTGGTGCTTCCTTCAGCCACCTGCATTCATTAGGCATCATGTACAATGCCCAAAGTCCACAGTCCTTTAACACTTTGTAGTTTAGATAATTTAGTTGTTCCCAAGAGAAAGATAACCGATAAAAATACCCTCATCAAATAGGAAATCTAAACCTCCTTTCAACTATTGCCCCCCCCCCCATTATTTCCTCTGCTGTTGCTGTGTTAATGCTAATGTTTTCCTGCTAAACTTAGCCCATAGCATGCAATATCAGCTTGCACCTTGTATCCTGGACTTAAACACTCTTTGTAAATGGATCATACTTTTGAAGTAGTTCTTCCAAGAAATAATTTATATTTCTAGTGTTAATCAGTGGGACTCTGAACACTGAACAACCTCGTTCAATCTTGTTCACATTCACTATGGTAATATTACTTGATAGACACACTAAAGAATGATCTTAACTTCTATATATTCCCTTACATTTAAGTTTAACCTCATTAGCTAACCATTCACCCATCTCTAGCTTCTATTTATCTTGAAGTCCCCTACATTCTCTATTATAAGTCACTGATTTTACCTTTACCATGGCCATAAAAGTGGAGTCACACAGTATCTATTCTTGTGTGTTTGGCTTATTTCACTCAATATTATGACCTCAAGGCTCATCCATCTTGTCATGTGCTTCAGGACATCATATTGCCTCACTGCTAAATAATATTCTATTGTATATATATAAACCACATTTTGTTAATCCACTCATCTGTTGATGGGCATTTGGTTTGTTTCCATCTTTTGGTGATTGTGAATACTGTTACTATGAATATTGGTGTGCAAATGTCTGTTTGTGTCATTGCTTTCAGCTCTTCTGGGTATATACCAAGTAGTGCTGTTGCTGGGTTACAGGGCAAATTAATATTTACTTTCCTAAGGAACCACTAAACTGTCTTCCATAGTGGCTGCACCATTTTGCATTCCCACTGTAGTAGGAAAAAACTCCAAACAACACCCAAGAAAGCACTGGAGCCTCTGAGAAGAGTACAAGCTTTTAATTGCCAGCAGTCTCAGAGGACTCCTTTACAAAGTCTGAGCCTTGAATATCTTTTGCTTCCATATTACATAGGCTAGAAAGCAAGGCAGGAGTTACTGTGGGAATGGGCAATAAATACTGGAAAAGCATAGAAATAGAACTTGCAGGGCAGGAGTTACTGTGTGGCCCTTAGCTTATTTTTTGTCTGAAATACAGGCAGCCCTGGGCGTGACTAGGTACAGGCATGGCAGACATCCTGTTTTGTACACAGATAGCTTCAGATATGCCTGAGTAAGCCTGGACATGGACTAGGAGGAGATAACTTGTTTTACTTCCTCCATGAAAGCATGCATTTTACATACATTTGTGAGTATACAAATTAATAGAGTGATACACAGAATGATATACATAAATTCATAAAGTTATACAGCAATAATACTGAGACTAAACTTATGAACTACCTCAACACCAGCAGTATACAGGTGTCCTAATTTCTCTACATCATCTCCAACATTTATAGTTTCCTGTTTGTTTAATAGTAGCCATTCTTTTCTTTATTTTAACCTTTTTTCTCCTTATTATTTGTCTATTTTTCCATATTTTTTACTCATCTGTCCATACCATCGATAAAAGGAGCATCATATACAAGGTTTTCACAATCACATAGTCACACTGTGAAAGCTTTATCATTATACAATGATCTTCAAGAAACATGGCTACTGGAACACAACTCTAGTTTCAGGCACTTCCCTCTAACCACTCGTGTACACCATAAACTAAAAAATGGATATCTATATAATGCACAAGAATAACCTCCAGGATAACCTCTCAGCTATGATGGAAATCTCTCAGCCAATGATAATTTATTTTGTCTCATTTCTCTCTTCCCCATTTTGGTAGAGAATTTTTCTCAATCCCTTGATGCTGAGTACCAGCTCATTCTAGGATTTCTGTACCACATTGCCAGGGAGGTTTATACCCCTGAAAGTCTTGTTCCATGTAGAGACAGGGTGGGCAGTGTGTTCACTTGATGTGTTGGCTGAGAGAGAAAGAGAGAGAGACAGAGACAGAGAGAGAGAGAGGTCACATCTGAGCAACAAACAGGTCCTCTGGTGGGTGACTCTTAGGCTTAATTTTAAGTAGGCTTAGCCTATCCTTTGTGGGGTAGGTCTCACAGGAACAAACTCCAAGATTGTGGGCTTGGCCTATTGATATGGTTGTCTCCACTGCTTGAGGGAATTTTAGGAATTCTCCAAATGGGGAACTTGAATTTTCCCCCTTTCTCTGCATGCCCCCAAGGGGACTTTGCAAATACTTCTTTATTCACTGTTCAAATCACTCTGGGATTTACTGGGGCATCACACTAACCTGGACAAACCTACAAAATCTTATGCCCTATTCAAGGCATAAGACAGTCCATATAGGTTAGATTAGGAAATGAACTAGTTAAAATATAAATTTTGTACCAAATAAACATTTCTTGCTTTAGTCTCACACAGAAGTTAAAGTTGCAAAATATGAATGACCATTCTTTTCAACAACCTGCAAAATTGACATTCTTTTATTCTTCCTCACTCAAAAACATTTTTAAATTTGTACATTTAGTCACTATCATTGTACCCTCCAGGCATTCCTAGATTATACCATCTCAGTCTTTATCATTTATCTTTCCTCTGGTTTTATATGTGCCCCCAGCCTCTCTCCCTCTATCATTCTCACATTCAGCTTCATTCAGTATACTCACATTATTGTGATACAATCAGGTAGTATTGTGCTATCCACTTCTGAATTTTTATTATCAGCTCTGATGCACAATCTGTATCCCTTTACCTCCAGTTACCCAATCTATATCCTATTTCTATCTCCTGATAACCTTTGTTATTAACTGAAATTCTCCAAGTTCACTCATTAATGTTAGTTCATATCAGGCAGACCATACGGTATTTGTCTTTTTGTTTATGGCTAATCTCATTCAGCATAATGTCCTTAAGTTCTATCCATGTTGTTACATTCTCCATGGCTTTATGCATGTATGTATATACCACAGCTTCTTTAGCCACTCATCTGCTCATGGATATTTGAGCTGTTTCCATCTCTTGGCAAGTGTAAATAATGCTACTATAAACATTGATGTGAGTAGTATGATTTATTTATGTACTTGTCTGATATGTGATTTCCAAAGTATTTAGGGCAAAACAAATTAAAAAATAAAATAATTTAAAAAGTGTCTACAAAATCCTTTGAGAAACGGGGAAAATTAAAACAATTAGGAGTCCCCAGCTAGACAAGGCCTCAATTTTAAGGCTTGCCCTTATGAGACTTATTTCTATAATAGTAAACTAAGCCTACTTAAAATTAGTTCCTAAGAGACATTTCCAGAAGATCTCCACTGTTTTTCAAATGGGGTGTCTCACTAAGTCAAATTCTGAGCTTCCCCTCAACATGGGATATAATTTCCAGAGATATAAAACTGGCACTGACAGACTGAAATATAACTGATCTTGTCAAAGAGCATAGATGGGCCTGGCACTGTGAGATGTAAGGTCCCAAAGACAAGCCTGATCCTGACATGGATGAACTGACCAAAAGGGGGAAAGAAATAGTTTCAATAGCTGAGAGATTTGAATCAAGTTAAGAGGTTATTACAGAGGTTATTCGTTTGTAAGCTTCGGCCAGATATTACAAACTGCCACAACACACAACCTAAGAAACCCTAAAAAAAATCTAATGCTCTATCTATAAAACTACTCATTAAGTTTGCTTATCAGAAACCTCAAACCTCCAAATTGTTCCAATGCCAAGGAAGCTCCAAAACCTGAAGATACTGAACTCTCCAAAAATAACAATTGATTTCATCAATTCACCCCTTTGCCCCTTAAATCTTATTGACAATTTACTCCTCCTTAATTATCCTCCTATTAATTTTCCTCCTAAATCCCTTCCTCTCACAATGTGTATCTAAGTTTATTCACAGGTCAACAGCAGCTATGACCAACCAGCAAACTTCTGAAAACATACTCTTGCTGCAAAAGAAATTTGAAAATCTACTCCTGTTGCAGCAATAACATCACCATCAGCCAGTTCCAGCAGAGGACCCCAAATCCAATTAACAATGCCCCACCTCAACATGAAGCAATTTTCTCCCCCAACTTTGCCCAGACACAGCAGGAAATAGCCATAGAAAAGTGTACACTGTCCATGCTCCTTCTAAAAAATGCTTTCAGCTGAGCTAAGGCATTTCCCCCAAACCTAACCTGAGCTCCAATCAATTTTATTAAAATAAAAAGGCAGGAATGTCAGGTCTAAGAAAACAAATTTGGCATACAGAACGGATTCTGTGGCTTGGGAGTCCCTTCAATTCCTCTCCCTCAGAAGCTCCTCTGACAGCACCTGATGCACCAGCAGGATAGATGGGCACATATGTGCCAATGCCCTACCTACCAGAGGCCAGACCAGATAATCATAAGCATGAAATCATGATCTGCACCAGACTGATACTGCTCAGCAATGCCTACAGCCACAAGTCATCCCCCACCCCTCTTGGTGTGTATTATCTTTTAAAACCAGAAGCTGTCAGAAAGAGTTGGAGCCCCTTTTCCCTCCTTTTGCTGGCTCCCACCTGCCTGCTGTCCCCTTGCTTCACTCTTTCACTTTGTCTCTAGCAATAAACCTATTAAGCTTTGACTTTCTGTCTCATGTGGAATATGTAATGACTCCTTGTCTAACAAGAACTTTCCCATATATTAGTGGAAACAAATACCAAACCATCAATATAATCTAGACACTAAACAGCAAAGTTGAGATTTAATAATTATTAATTCATTATTGTCTGCTCCTTTTAAGAGATTCATACTTTACTGCTTTACATAAAATGCAACAAATCCTTTGGGTACAAATTATTACAACCATTTTTCAGATTAACATACTGAAGGCCAGAGGGGCTAAGTAATTTGCTCAAGGCCACATACCTTGCAAGCAAATCCAAGAATCAAAATCAAATCTGTTTATCTCTGAATCCCAGGCTCTTTCTGATTACATCCAAGCAGGAATCCACATACTAAGTTCAGACAAAATAGAACTATTCCATATACATATTAGGGCAGGCATATAAGGGTGATGAAATAGATCAGAGACAGATGATGAATATTCTTGGCTATATAAATCAGTTTGGATGATGACATATATGTTTGAATTTATATAATGTTCTGAAAGGGATGTGAGGCAATTTACAAAAACATATGTATACCAAAGCAAAATAAATAGAAGAGAAAATCAGAATGAAGGAAAAATAACTAGATAAATGAAGCCAGGGAATAAGTACCTAAATTCATTCCACAAACTCCAATATAGTTACAAAAGGTGAAAATGGGACTCCAGGCTTCTTTTCCAAAGAAAAGAGGTAGACATGACAAATTAAAAGCTTCACACATACTCAAAACAGACAAATTTTTGTTTGGGTGATATTATGCCTAAGAGCAAGAGAGAAATGTCCCAATATTTCCATAAAGTTGATATACTAAAGTTAACTATAAAAGAGTGGGCTTCATCTTCAGCTGTATCCTCATCACAGTTTTGCAGGATTATTTTCTTAGTGACACCATTTAATAGAAAATAAAGTTCTAACAAAAAAACTGTCAATGTCAAATTGAATGGAAATTTGCAATGATTGTCTTAAATGTTGTAAACATATACAGACTACATATAAAATGAGTTCAGAAGGTCAAAATTATCTATTATATTCAGAAATGAAGAAACATTAGCCTTTTGCTTAGAATTATATATTCGGGAAGAAAGCATGGGATAGAGACCTGTTAGGAGCCATGGTAATAATATAAACAGTAATTGACAAGATGTAGTGACTGATTGGATATTGACAGTAAAGAAGGATGAAGAGTCTAGGATAATTGGGATTTCTAATTGGCTAAGCAGAAATGTTTTTATAATAAAAAAACAGAGGGCTGGGTTTTCAGGGGGTTGGGAGATTCTAGGAGGAAGTTATCCCATTTGTGCTATCATCATGTGATAATACTATAACTTAAACTATCTCACAGATCAACAAGTAAAGACTCGTTGAACTATGAGTTTTTTCCTTTTTAATAATGGAAGCATGAGTGGGAAGCATGAGTAGGAAATGAAGACTGCTGTCAGGACATCCCAAGGGCATCTCTTGCTTCTCAGAACTTCAGGTCTTCCCTTCTGTCCTTCCCACATGGTCCCTTGGATGGGGTTCACTTCTGTGAAGGCAGAAAAGATCTGCAGCCAGGCCATGCATCCCAAGAGCTGCACTTCTCTTCAGTACACTGACAATGTATTCAGAGGATGCACACATCCCAAGAATACCCCAATACACCCTGTCATGAAGGATTGGGGGGCTGGGGTGGTGAGCAGAGTTAAGGACCTAGATAAAACTGCCTTCTCTGAATTTCTTTGGCTGGCATGCCCTTGGCTTTGACTGAAATGACAGGGCTGGTAACATTAGGAAAACTTCCTGTGGCTGTGACATCTTGGGACATCTCTTACCTGTCCATTTGGTTTCTGCAGGATGAATGTGAGCTCCCATTTTTCATGAAGCTAGGGGAAAAATTGCTGAAAGACTAAGGAAGAGAAGTACAGAGCCCTAAAGCTTTTCCTGGAAAATATGTAAGACAATTGTCCCCGTATGTACTGTATTTCTCTCACCCCTTTACTACCCAAATGCACTTTCTGTCCATGTTTCTCACTTACCCACTGGGCTAACTTAGAGAGTGTGTGCACTTTCCATTGCCTCCATTTCACTGTCACCAAAATATGAAAGAAAAAACTTTGTGCTGCCTCTTGCTTCCTGAGGTACACTGAGTAAAGGCCATCAGGTAAAAGGCTTGACTATAAAGGGAAAGAAATTGAAGAATTATGAACCTGTGAGATGCCCTGCTTTATTTATAGATGTAGGATATGAAAATTAAATCCATATAGATCAGAGTCTTAAGTATCCCCAATGTGACTGCTTCTCATTCTCTCCCTGACTTCTCCATTATCCGAGCCACCATCATCTCCCACTTGGATGAATGCGATGGCCCCTGACATTTCCTGGATCTACTCCTGGCCCCTTAGGGCCTTTGAGTTGTCAGAACAAGTCTTTTAGAAGGTGAAACCAATTATTTCACTCCTTGGTCCAAAATTCTCTAATAGGTTTGCATAGGGTTAAGCTAAAATACTACTTTAGCATGGAGTGTCAAATAGGGCTAGGGTTATCTGTGAATTACAGAAAGATCCCAAACAGCAGTGTTTAAGCAAGAGAGAGGTTCACTTCTCTTTTTCCTCCACAGATGGGTGTGACAGCTGGTGGTGTCAGAGACCTGGGCCCTTTTTATCTTTTTCTTTCTATTCCTGTTCTAGTTTTCTAGCTGCTGGAATGCAATATACCAAGAATGGAATGGCTTTTAAAAAGGGGCATTTAATAAGTTGCTAGTTTACAGTTCCAAGACCAGGAAAATATCCCAATTAAAACAAATCTAAAGAAACGTCCAATCTAAGGCATCCATCCAGGGAAAGGTACCTTGGTTCAAGAAGGCTGATGAAGTTCAGGGTTTCTCTCTCAAGTGAGAAGGCACATGGCAAACACGGTCACAGTTTCTCTCTCAGCTAGAAGGGTACATAATGAGAAAGGTGTCATCTGTTAGCTTCTGGTTTCATGAAGCTCCCCAGGAGGAATTTTCCTTCTTCATCTCCAAAGTGTTGGCTGATGGACTCTCTGCTTCATGGTGTTGCAGCATTCTCTGCTGTCACTGAATCTCATCATTCTCCAAAATGTTTCCTCTTTTATAGGACTCCAGAAACTTGTCAAGACACAACCAAATGGGTGGAGACATGTCATCATCTAATCCAGCTTAACAACCACTCTTGATTAAATCACATCTCCAGGGAGATGATCTAATTACAGTTTCTAACATGCAGTATTGAATAGTGATCATTCTGCCTTTACAAAATGGGATTTTAAAAAAAACATGGCTTTTCTAGGGGCATACATCCTTTCAAACCAGCACAATTCCAAACATCACCTCATGGTTCATCTATAGCTGCTGGAGTCTTGCCATTATATTTATATTCCAGTCACCATGAAGTAAGCAAGCACTATCAGCCCACCCCCTCCACCCCCTAACCCTACATTTAAAGCCATTAAGGTCTGTGACTTCCCCTCCATGGCCCAAAATGATTGCACCAGTTCCAGCCATCACATCAATCTATTTTTTAAAAAGTGAAGGAAAAGAAGAAGGGCCCAGTAATCCTTTTAAGAAATCTTCCTAAAAGTTGCAGACTACATATTCATTTGTACCCTTTAGGACAGAACTTAGTTACTTACACCTAGTTTTAGGGGAGGTTGGGTAATATAGTCTTCTTTTTTAATTATGGTAAACTACATATTTTTTCAGGTGTCCTCTTTTATCACTCTTGTGGGAGTGATAAAGAAAATAAAGCAGAAAACTTCTGGGACTAACCAGAAATAATAAAGTGAAGGAGAGAAAAATAAACAGACCTCCTATATATCCAGGGCTGATTATCAAATTCTCCAAATTGCTAAGACCACATTGTTCCCAAACTCCAAAGATATTTAAAACAGACCCATACAACCGAGATAACATGTCTCCATCAAGAAAAAATTAAAAAAAAAGAATAGCAGAACAGCAGCTACAAGTAATTTTAAGAAAACTATATGGAGTCATGCATGAACCAGGAAGATACATGAAAATTCTTTGGAAACTCAAAAGCATTATCCAAATATTCCTCTTTTTGATTTCCAACTACCTGTACAAACTTTCCCTGACAACTGTGCTTGTATAACAGTTACACTATCATATACCCTTGAGATCAAGGATGAGACAAGGATATCCATTGTCACCACAGTGATTCAATATTGTATTAGAAGTACTAACTGGAGCAATTAGACAGGAGAAAGAAATAAAAAGGCATTGAAATAGAAAAGGAAGAAGCAAAGCTTTCATTATTTGCAGATGACATGACCCTATACTTAGAAAACTCTGAGTAATCTATAGCAAAACTACTTGAGCTAATAAAGAAATTCAGCACAGTGGCAGGATGCAAGATTAATGTACAAAAATCAGTAATGTTTCTATACACAAGCACCTATTTGAGGTGACAACTAGGGAAGAAATTCCATTCGGAATAGCAATCAGAAGAATAAGGTATTTAGGAATAAATCTAATGAGGATGTCAAAGACTTATACACAGAAAATTACAAACAACTGTTAAAAGAAATTAAAAATGACTTAAAGAGATGGAAGATATTCTATGCTCATGCATAGGAAGGTTGAATATCATCTAGATGTCAATTCAACCCAAACTGATCTATAAATTCAATGCAATACCAATAAAAATCCCAACAACTTACTTTGAAGACTTGGAAAAGTTTGTTATCAAATGTATATGGGAGGGAAAGAGACCTCAAATAGGTAATGATAGCCTTTAAAAGAAGAGCAAAAAGGGAGGTTTATCACTTACTGACTTTAAAGCTTACAATAAAGACACAGTGTTAAAAAATAGCGTGGTACTGGCACAAAGACAGAAGGACTAACCAATGGAACAGAATTGAGAATGCAGAGATTGACCACCAAATTTATGGACATTTGATATTTGATAAGATCAAAATCCACTGAATTGGACTGAGTAGTCTTCAATAAATGGGTATGGGAGAACTGGATTTCAATAGCCAAAAGAATAAAAGAAGACCCTTACCTTATACTCTTTATGAAAATTAATTCAAAATGGATCAAAGACCTAAATATAAGGGCCAGTACCATAAAATGTCTAGAAAAAATGTAAAGAAACATCTACAAGATCTCATAATAAGAAGCAGCTTCTTTAATTTTTCACCTAAAGCACAAGCTGTGAAAGAAAATGACAAATGGGGACTCCTTAAGAGCAAGAGCTTTTGCGCTGCAAAGAACTTTGTTAAACAGGTGAAGAGGCAGCAAACTCAATGGGAGAAAACATTCAAAACCACATATCAGATAAAGGCTTGATATCCTGTGTACACAAAGAACGTATATAGCTCAACAACAAAAGAACAAACATCCCAATTATAAAATGGCCAGAGGAAATAAATAGCTGTTCTTCATTGGCTATAAGGGAAATGCAAATTAAGACAACAATGAGATATCACCTCAAAACTGTAAGAATGGCTGCTATTAAACAAACAGGAAACTATAAATGTTGGAGAGGATGTGGAGAAATTGGAATTCATTGTATTGGTTTGGGTTCTCTAGAGAAACAGAATCAGCAGGAAATATCTGTAAACATTAAATTTATAAAAGGGTCACACATAACTGTGGGAATCTACAGTCCAAATTCATAAGGCAGGCTGTGAAGCTGACAACTCTGATGAAGGGTCTGGCTGAACTCCACAAGAAAGACTTACCAGCCAAAGCAGGAAGAAAAGACTGTCTCTTCTGAATTCTCCTTATAAGCCTTCCATTGATTAGATTGTCACTCACTGCAAAAGACACTCCCCTTGGCTGATTATGAATGGATTCAGCTGTGATACAGCTGATGTGATCATGATTTAATTCTATGAAATGTCCTCATAGCAACAGGCAGGCCAGCACTTGCCCAACCAGACAAATGGATACCACCACCTGGCCAAGTTAACACATGAACCTGACAATGACACTTATTCACAGTTGGTGGCAATGTAAAATGGTTCAGCCACTGTGGAGCTAAGTTTGATGATTCCTCAGAAAACTAAATATTGAGTAAACCTATGGCACAGCAATACCAATTCTTAGTATATACCCAGAAGAGTTGAGAGCAGTGACACAGACAGAAATTTGCACACCAATGTTCATAGCAGCACTATTCACAATTGCCAAGAGATGGAAAAAATCCAGGTGCACATCAACAGATGAGTGGATAAACAAAATGTGGTATATACTTACGATAGAATATTATGCAGCATTTAGACAAAATGATGTCCTGAAACATTTGAAAATGTGGATAAAGCCTGATGATATAATGCTGAGTGAAATAAGTCAAACACAAAAGGACAGATACTGTATGATTTCATTATGACCCTGATAAAGTTTCCTGTGTTTTGGAGCAGCTAGGAGAAAAGAATCCGGGTTGAGGGCATGGTAGCCCATGACAAACTCTGGGAACTGTTCTGTAGCTGCTTGTTGAAGTGTGCTTTGAAAATTATTGTTTTTTTCTTTGTTTTCTTTGTGTATACATGTTGTATTTTACAACTGAAAAATGATTTTAAAAAACTATAGGCAGTTATAATATTAGATAAAGCAAATTCCTGAAATAAAAATTTTGGAAATATTTAGTAACATACTCAGTACTATAGCAAAGTTGATATTTGCAATACCTTTTTACTTGACATTTTGAGAATACACACAGTTTTGATAGTTAATCAAATGGTATTTAAGATACTCTTTAATATTTTGAATTCAAGGAACTCTGATATCTATATCTATAGATTTTTTTCCCTTTCTTGCTTTCATTTTAAATTGGTTAATGAAACATATTCTTCAAACAGGATTTAGGATGATTAGATTTTTTTATTATGTCCATGGATATACTAACTAAGATATCCATTTTAGGTGGTTAAGGTTTCTGTATGTTAATTGTAAAAGTATTTGTATCTGCATATTTTCCTGAAATCAGGAAAATATTTAATAACATAGGTGATTACTATAGTAATGCAGATATTTGTAAGAACTTTCTACTTGATATTTTGAGAACATTCACAGTTTTGACAGCTGATCAAATGATATCTAAATTAATGTTTACTACTTAAAATTTAAGAACCTTGCTATCTGAATCTGTAGATTTTTCCTTGTTGCCTTAATTTTAAATTGGTTTATGAAACTTACTACACAAACACAGGCTTTATGATGAGTATATGGATACTTTGTTTAAATATGCCTATGGTCAAGCTAACTAAGTTACCTATTTTTGTTGGTTCTCAGTGTATTGTTTTCTTAAATAAAAAAAGGAAAAAGTCAATTTGTGTTTTAGGGTTTTTTGCGTTAGTTTAAAAACCAGGTAATCTAGTGGGTTAAAGAAGTTCCAAGCCATAACCCTTTCCACAACCAAGTTTCAGGGTATATCCTGGGATAGGTTTCATAAGAAGAACAGGGTGCCCATTTCCCCAGTTATGCACCATTTTTCCCAAAGGTAGAGCTCCTTCTTTAGCCTGGGTGCTTGATATTGTCTACAAAGATTAGATAAATCTCACTTCTTTCAGTGCAATCTCCCTCTTTTGTGTTTTGTCACAACTGGTGAGCAGGCACCAAGGAATAGAGCCACAGCAAAAATATTACTCACCTAACATGGGAGAAATCAGTCAAAGCTTCAATGCTTTTCCATTTCAGGTATTTCCAGTAGCGCCAGTGTATCAGAGTTCAATCCAAGCATTCTGGATGGTGGTGATTCTCTACCAATTGTGAGTCAGGAAATCAGTATCCTTCCTCATGTGGTGCTGAAATTTCCGGCCATGGCTGCTTGTCTCCTAAAGTGGCCCTGAGAATATATTCCAAACCACCCAGTCTTCTTCAGAAATAGGGTTACCTCTTCAAATGAAGCAGGTTTTGGTTTCCCTCTGGTGTTCTCATTTCTGGAACCCTCTTTTCCATCAACTAACATTGTGTCATGAGGAACCCCATTTGTGGAGCCTTTACCTGAGGCAAAAGGAGAAAATCATCACCAGTTTTTTCTGAAGTGCTGATGTGCATCAGAACTCAGGCAGCAAGCTTGTCTATAGGCACAGTATATTGATATACAGATCAGGCATAGTGCTATGAGTAGAGTTGGTCAAATGAATAGTGAAATACATTTTAATTTGAAAGGGAATTGCCATTTAAATGTTTATGACCTGCTTCTAAAATTAAACTACTGTATTATATGGGTGGAGAATGTTTATGTGGTAAAAAGTCATTGTGTACTTCCTGTTTATACAAAGACAATGGCTTTACTCTTCTAGCATAAAAATAAATACAAATTTTAGAGGTATAGGAAGATGATCTCATCTTAATGCTACATTTTGGAAGAACATATTAAGAAGGTTAATATAAAAGTCCCAATTATTTTTAGCGTTCTTTTATTTCAGAAACTTATAAACATCAAAATTTTCAGTGTATTTATGAAATTACAAGTAAAGAGGTAATGGTGATAATCACAAGCAAATTACAACATTATGTTTGTGACTTCAATTTTTAGCAATATCTGTAAAATTATTTCAGATTATACCCATTTTTACTTGACAATTTTAGAATATCTGCTATCTTATTTGTCTGAACAAATGATGTCAAGTTGAGTGGGTCTCACTGGTCTACCAATGTGGAGCAAATCCATCCAGAAACAATATGTATATGATGTGTGTGGCTTTATGCCAAAACATGTACTGAAATAGGAACATTTTATATGTCCTATATATTTATCTTTGTTCTGCCGCCTCCTGAATGTGCTAGCATATAGCTAGTACAAAGAAAGAAAAACAGAGTGTACTTATGAGGAAAAAACAGGTCATTGAAGGCAGGCAGCATTTCTGTGAATGTTTACATTATTTATGCTATCATTCTTTCTCCACTACTAAAGCATTTTAAGACACACATATGTATGTATATTACAAAACAAAGTAAAAAGTCAGTGAATTAAGTTTCTGACTTAGATGTCCCCAAACCTCCAACTAGTTCAATTTTAGGTGAAGTTTGCATACAAATCTAATTTGTGAAAATTTCCAACATTCTACAAAGAAACTTTGTGAACTTTAAAAGTCACTCTCCATTCCCACCTCCCTTCCTCAGCAACAAATTATCTACTGTTTGCGTTCTATTATTTGTCTTTGGTCATTCTGCATACACAGAATCATGCAAATGTACTATTATCTGTCTGGCTACTTTCAATTACATTATTCTATGTTGTAGCTATATCAGTACCTTGTTCCTTTTATCACCAAATGATATCACATTGTATTGTGGTATGGATGTACCACAATTGGTTTAAACATTGATCAGCTGTGGTTTAAACATTGATCAGTTCATGGACATTTGGTTTGTTTCCTCTATTTAAAAATGGTAAGTAATGCTACTAGGAACAATGGAGTACAGGTCTTTTGGGGAAGATATATATGTATCTTTCTTGGGCAGATTTTTCTTTTATCTTTTAAGAAACAACCAGATTTCCAAACAAAGCTTTTAATATGTAAAACACATTTGAAGAGTGAATATGTGTTCCCAGCTTACATTTATTTTCCTACAAAATAATAATCCCTCTGAAATTTTTAATCATGAAATTAGGTGTCTGGCTTTTTTCATGATTCAGTTTTGAAGACTAATTATGCAAAATGGTATAATCACTTAAGTCATGCTTTATAAAAAATAGATATGTACAAGGTGTTCCATGTGGTAGCTGATGCTGTACAGTTACATAAAAACTCAAGTTTCTGGAGTGAATCAATTTGGAAAGACAAGAATTGGAAATTATACTTGAGACCTCCCAGTAGTTCTTAAACCTTATTATGAATATTGCACCTAAAATATTGCCAACAATTTTTAAACTTTCAACTGGCTTTTCTCATATATGCTGTAACTATCAGTAAGTCATTTGGGCTTCAAATATTGTTTAGGATATTTAAAGAGAAACCAATGCCTTTAATGTGCTTCAGTAAAGTCCTGAATCTTCTAATAGCTTGGGTTCATGCAATTAAAAGGTGTAGAGATAGTTAACATCTTAGTTTGTCAGGACTGTTATGAGAAAAACATAGATTGTTTGGTTTAAACAATAGGAAAATTTTTATGACAATTTTGGGACTAGAAGTCTAACATCAAGGCACTAGTAGAGCTTACTTCCTCCCATAGTCTCTACTGCCCCAGAAATCTCTATCTCCTGGTGTTTGTTCCTCTGGTTTCTGCTGATATCTAACTTCTACTATTTTATGTGCTAATTTCTTCTGCTTATACTTACTCAAATCACATTAATAATCACAGTAATATCCACCCAATTAATTTGATCTCATCTAAATATGAATTTGAACATTCTATTCAAACATCCTATCACCTTAACTGATATAACTTCAAAACTCCTATTTACAAAATACGTTCACACCCACAGGAACTTGGAATGAGACCTGAATATGCCTATCATGGGTAACATTTTTCAAACTCCAATAGAATCATAGAGACTTTCATACATAGGACATATAGATAAAGTATCACACTAGAAAAAAAGCAATAAGTGTTACTGGATTTTATCAACCTTGATTCAAATCTGGGATATGACAAATTAAAAACTGGATGACATTAGAAAAATTTATATAAGAATTTATAGATTTGGTTTCTGATTTATACATAAAGTGAGGTTCATAGTCCAGTCAAATACATGTTTGTATGTACCTATCACACAATTTTGTTTGTACCTGTCTTTCCCATTCTGTTATTCAATCCAAAAACCTAGACATTGTCTCTTATTTCTTCCCTTTCCATCTTCTCCCATATCAAATGGATCAGCTCTTCTTCCAAAAAGATCTCAATAGCCTTTCAATAACCACACTTTTAAGGCATTATCACACCTCTTCAAGCCACCACTGTCTGTCATTTACATTAATCCAATAGCACTCCAGAGCAGCAGCAGCAAACTTTTAAATACAAACCTCAGACCATATTACTCACCTGATTAAAACCCATAAGAATTAAAACTGCTGAAATGTGTAAATCAAACTTCTCACCATGGACTTCAGAGTCTTACAGACTTTGGCACTTCTTTACCTCTCTTTCAGTTCCTATAGCTCAGCCTTTCACTTAAATCTTGCCATGCTGAACCTCCTTAAATTTCTTGATCATTATTTTCTTACTGATCTTAGAATATTTGCACTAGCTGTTCTCTCTAGCAGAATATTTTCCCCACTTTTCATAGCAAAGCTGAACACATCTCTATATAGAAATCAACTCAGATACTGGAGATGCTTTCTAAATCTCGATATAACATCCCATATATCCCTGAATAAGCTCTAGAATTTTTTTAAAATCCACACTCTTAAACAGAGTAATGCAGATAATCTCTGAACTTCTGCATAACATCCCATAAATACTTGATGTGATGGTTAAGTTCTGGTGTCAACTTCGCCAAGTGATTAGGCCCAGTTGTCTGGTCAGACAAGCATTGGTCTGACCATTGCTGCAAGGCTGTTTCATGGGTATTTTATAAACCAGAAGGCTGGTGTGTTAAGTCATCAGTCAATTGATTGTATCTGTGGCTGATTACATCTGCAATCAACTAAGGCATGCCCCCTCAACCAGATAATTCAATCAGATGAGGACTTTTAAAGAAGAAAAGAGACTCTTCACTGCTTCTTCAGCCCCCTTCCTGTGAAGTTCATCCTGACACTTCATAGGAGCTACCATCTTCACAGCCTGCCCTATGCATTCTGGACTCTTCAATTCCCACAGTTGTAAGACACCTTTATAAATCTCATATTTACAGATCTCTCCTGTTCTGTTTATCTGGTGAACCCTGACTAATACATCTGAATATGCCATGGATAATACAAAAACAATCCATACTTTTTAAACACAGGATATTTTAAAATGACAAGAGTCTTTGGTAGTGTTATATGGAAGAATGGGAACATGTTGTGGGAGATGCTGCACATAGCCTGACATCTCTTCTATGGCTTTGCTTGAGTGATTTATACTCATGGTATGTTTCCATATTTTTGTAAGAGAAGCAACTTCAAAGCATTAATAGGAGCTGAAATGAGATTTCATATATTAAAATGTCTACCAGTGTAGGGACTCTACTTAAAAAAATGTTGTTTTTTACTATTATTGTCTATCTGATATCATAATTAAAGATACTGAGGTAATGAATATAGCCTTTTAAAGTATTTACTAGATTTATCTCATTCCTTAGATCCTGTCAACAGAAATGTTATGGCAAACACATTTTATTTCATAGCAAGTTGGAATGTTTCACATTTCATCAACATCAACAGATCTGTCAAGAATGAGAAAACTATTTTTCCTGATAAGCTAGGGGTGCAATTCATCAAAACAGGCCTTCTAGATGGATTCTGAGGAATTTTAAGACCTTAAGGGAGCAATTCTGAGATAATGTGGAATGGCATGTGTATGTGTATGTATGTGTGTGTGTCTATTTTTGCAGTTATAATACACTTTTCCTTTAAAAATGATTTTTTAAACAAAAAATAACAATTTTGCAGAATTTAAAAACAGTAGAGTCCACTATAAGGGGTGACATTTAGGCCTTTTAGTGGTTAAATGTTTTAAAAACTTGCATGTCTGATAAGCACAACAAACAAATCACTAATAGAGCAGACATCATTGGGCACTTGGCATGCCAAGCTCTCAATGTCTCATGTGTTTTAACATCTGTGTCCCTTGCTACACATTCAACACATTAGTTCCATTTGGAGGACTAATACTATTGTGGGTATTGAAGAAGTGGGGAACCCTTCAGGTTTTAATGAGCTGGGAGAAAACTGGAGGCAGAAGGGACAGAAGATGTGTTTTTAAGACTGGTGGTTATGATGGAACCATATGGTCATTGTATCGTTTGGTCTCCAAAATACAAACCGACACTATTGCCCAGTGTTTGACAGATGTAGACAATAATTTTTTAGTACTGAAAGCCACATGGTCTCTGACAGAACTACTTAACTCTGCCAAAGGAGGGTGAAAAATTATATTGCCTTATATAAATGAATGGGTTTGGCTGTGATCCAAGAAAATTTTATTCCCCCAAAACTGATGGCAGATTAAACATGGGCACAGGATTGTTTGATGCCTTCCTGTAGTTTACTCACAGATTGCATTTGTAATTATCCACTGTATTCCAATAGCGAATTTTTTTCTTAATTTTAACCACATGATCTTATTTTTGTTAAAGAATTATGTAAAATCTATTACAGGATTTATGTTTATTCTAACCTGGATAATTACACATCAGAATAAAAAGATATTCCACTTATATCTGCATAAAAACCATCTTTTAGAACTGGAAAAATAATCTAGGTTTTTTTTAAATGGTGATCAATTTATTTAAAGAACATAGTATACGTGAAGGGTTTTAGTTGAAGACACTGTGGGAGATCTGAAATCTCAAGTTCCATTTCTTCAGAGGACTGTAAGATCCTGAGGAAACTCAGTTACCAATGAAGCAATTGCTAGTGATATAAATGTTTATCTCTGGTTAGGTTCAGGCAGTTGGGAATGATGATGTCTTAGCACCAAAATACTGATAATTCAAAGAAAGCAACCGCTACTTCTTTTCTGCAACTGCTGCTTTCATACTGAAGAATTTGGGGCAAGAGTTGCTAGATGATATTTTCTTAAAGAGAAGCCAAAATTTCATTTCTTTCTTTCTTATTTAATTATTTAGTTCTAGCAAACTAGCTGTGGCAAAATATCTCCATTTCAATGCTGATACAAATACGCTTTCAGAAAAATCACTGCTCAGGCTGAACAGCAAACTCAGCAGGTCATTTTCCAATTGGCATTCTCTGGTCAAGATCAAGGTCCTCATTTTACAGATGAAGGAATGGAAGATCAAAAGTTCTTGTGATGTAAGTAAAGCTGACCTTTATTTTTTCTGAGTTTAGTGTCCATATGAACTTTAATGCACTGTATTTTGGTTTGAGAAGAGCACTGGCTTAATCAGGTAGCAGTTAAAAACTCAGATTTTGTGATTAGGCAAACTTGTTCCAGAATGCTAGCTCTGGGCTCTTACTGTATTTCCCCATTCTGCTTTAAGAAAAAAGAGTAAAAGTAGGGTATATCTTACAGAAATGCAGTGTGGGATGAATGGAATATTGAATGGCAAACAGTAATCATTGTTTGATTAATGAATACCATTGTTAAATTTAGATTATTAAAAAACTCATGTAACATGAGTTTAGAAAACAGCAAATATAGATCTAATCAGCTACACTAGATAAGCACAACAATAAACATGTATGTATTTTCCCTTTCTTGGACAATAAAACTAATCCATCCAAATATTGTTACAAAAACAGTTATGTACCACCTATATATTATTTTGAAATCAACAGAAAATAATATGGAGTTCATGTGGAAGTTTCCAAAAAGGGATGAGATGAGATTGTTCTCCACACATGTAACTCTGAGAGTCCATTAGCACTAAAATCACACAGGAGAACGTTTCTGCCAAATATATATGGTGATTAAATATCTTAGCTTCACCATCATCATTCTGACACATTCTTAATCTGGTACACATAGGAAATGAAGTTCAACATGAGCAAACAGATGAATATAATTCATTACAAGAAGGGACAAAAAATGACATAATGAGGTGGTGCAACAGTGGCTAAGTGGCAAAACTCTTGTCTGCCATGCTGAAGATGTGGATTCGATTCCTGGTGCCTGCCCATGCAAAAAAAAAAAAAGACATAATGAAGAAACTTGCAGCTTCTTTTATGGGAGATGAAGTTGAACAATGACTTAATAAGAGATTTATAATAAAGAAATGTAAAAAAAAATTCTTCTGTACCCTTTAGCTGGCAAAAGGTTCCTACTCTTGCTTCACCCCACTACAAATCTCCAACTCTATTTCTTGTAAAGTTGTTTCTTTAGAGTGGTGCTGTGCACAAAGTGAACCTAAAGAGAACCAGCTACAAAATTATCTATTTGAAAAGGAGGGGGCAAGACAGGGAAGACTTATGTGAGACAAACATGAAATCTGGGCAATAAAATGCACAAGGACACTGGCATATCCTCTCAGAAGTGAGGTGCTCGACTTGTGAACAGGTGGCACACCTGCTCCATACTTGCCAGCCATGGATCCTGGCTATGGGAAAAACAACGCCATACAGTGGATGCTGATTAAGAGCATACATGGCTTCTGGGAGAACAACGCGCCACCCCTGCAATGTTCTGCCATCAAGTTGGCACTGTAATTGAGTTTTCAAAAGGCTAATCCACCATTCTGTCAACCCAACTCCCTCTGCATGATGAGGAACATGGTAAGGCCTGAGAATTCCATGAGCATATGTTCATTCCCACACTTCATTTTCTGTGAAATGGGTTCCCTGATCAAAAACAATGTGTGAATAACATGGTGGTGGATATGGCATTCTGTAAGTCCACAATGGTAGTTTTGACAGAAGCATTGTATGCAGGTAAACCAAACCCATATCCACAGTATGTGTCTACTCCAGTTGGAGCAAATCCCTGTCACTTCCTTGATGGAGGAGGTTCAAGGCAATCAATCTGCCATCATGTAGCCAGCTGATCACCTCAGGGAATGGTGTCATATTGAGGACTGAGTATGGGTCTCTGCTGCTGGCCGGTTGGACACTAAGCAGTAGCTGTAGCCAGTTGAAGCCATTGTTGCTGGCCCCACGTATAACCTCCCCCTCCCCCACCATGACCACATTGTTCATTAGCCCACTGGGCAATGACAGGAGTTAATGCAGAAAGAGGCTAACCGGTATCCACAGAACAGGTCATCTTATCCACTTCATTATTAAAACCTTCCTCTGCTGAAGTAAACCTCTGGCACACATTCACATAGGACACATATATCTTAATGTTTTTAACCCACTCAAAAATGTCTTCTCACATACGTCTTCTCCAGGCCTCTTTGTCACCAACCTTCCAATCAAGTTCTTCCAAGTCCCTGAACATACAGCCAATCATTAGCTACAGTCCATGAGTCAGTATACAAATAGACTTCTGGTCAGTTCTCCATCCAACCAAAATTACCAATCAGGTGTGCTGTTGAAGTTTCACCAACCAGAGGATTTTCCCTCACCAATGTCCTTCAGGGGTATCCCAGAAAGAGGTTGCAGTGCTGCAGCTGTCCACTTTCATATGATATCTGCATATCATGCAGAACCATCTGTAAACCATGCCCGAGTTTTCTATTACTCAGTCAACTCACTGTAAGGAACTCCCCAAGAGGCTATAGCTCTGGACTGGGAAAGAGAAGGTAATGTGGCATGATTGGAGACCATAGGCATTTGGGCCACTTCCTCATGTAAGTGCCTTCTTACTTGTGCCTTCAGGACCTGCTCTGGCCCTATCTTGTATAATACCATTTCCATTTTATGATGGAGTGCTGCCACAAAAGCCAATTTTATGGCTTGGTGGGTCAGACAACACCCAGCTCATGATAGGCAACTCAGGTCTCATGGTAACTCGGGTCAATGGTTAAGCACTTGGTCTCTACTAAGGCCCAGTAGCAGACCAAAAGCTGTTTCTCAAAAGGAGAGCAGTTATCTGAAGCAGATGGTAAAATCTGCCCCAAAATCCTAAGGGTCTCTGTTGTGATTCTCCTATAGGGGCCTGCCAAAGGCTCCAAACAGCATCTGTATTTGACACTGACATTCCAGCACCATTGGATCTGTTGGATCATATGGTCCAAGTGGCAGAGAAGCTTGTACAGCAGCCTAAACCTGTCACAGAGCCTCCTCTTGTTCAGGTCCCCACTCAAAATTAGCAGATTTTCTGGTCACTGAATAAATGGGCTGGAGTAGCACACCCAAATGAGGAACATGCTATCACCAAAATCCAAAAAGGAGCTGTACCTCTTTTTTGGTTGCAGGAGGGGCCAGAGGCAGAAATTTATCCTTCACCTTAGAAGGGATATCTCAGTATGTTCCACACCACTGGACACCTAGAAATTTCACTGAGGTGGAAGGCCCCTGTATTTTTGTTGGATTTATCTCCCATCATTTGACATACAAATGCCTTACCAGTAAGTGTAGAGTAGTTGCTACTTCTTGCTTACTAGGTCCAATCAACATGATATCATCAATATAATTGATCAGTGTGATGTCTTGTGGAAGGGAGAAACAACCAAGGACCCTGCAAACAAGATTATGACATAGGGCTGGAGAATTGATAAACCCCTGAGGTAAGACAGTGAAAGTATATTGCTGACATTGCCAGCTGAAAGCAAACTGTTTCTGGTGGTCCTTACTAATAGTTATTAAGAAAAAAGCATTTGGCAGATCAATAGATGCATACCAGGTACCAGGGTATGTACTGATTTGCTCAAGCAATGATACCACATCTGGAACAGCAGCTGCAATTGGAGTTACCACCTGGTTGAGCTTATGATAATCCACTGTCATCTTCCAGGACACATCTGTTGTCTGCACAGGCCAAATATGAGAGTTGAATGGGGATGTGATGCGAATCACCAGCCTTGCATCCTTCAAGTCCTTAAGAGTGGTACTAATCTCTGCAATACCTCCAGGAATCTGGTATTGCTTCTGATTTACTATTTTGCTAGGTAGGGGCAGTTCTAGTGGCTTGCACTTGGCTTTTCCCACCATAATAGAACTCATTGCACAGGTTAGAGAGCCAACATGGGGATTCTGCCAGTTGCTCAGTATGTCTATCCTAATCATGCATTCTAGAACTGGGGAAATAAACACAGAATGGGTCTGGGGCACTACTGGACCCACTGTGAGATGGACCTGAGCTAAAACTCCATTGATCACCTGGCCTCCATAAGCCCTCACTCTGGCTGGTTGACCAGAGTGACCTTTTGGGTCCCCTGGAATTCATGTCACTTCTGAACCAGTGTCTAATAATCCCTGAAATATCTGATCATTTCCTTTTCCCCAGTGCACAGTTACCCTGGTAAAAGGCTGTCAGTCTTCTTGGGGAAGGCTTGGAGGAAGATTACCAGTATAAATTTGTGGCAGTATAACAGGGTTCCTGCTCAAAGGGATCTGGCCTCCCCTTCATTCAAGGGGCTCTGGGTCTGTAAACTGTCTTGAGTCTGGAAATTGATTAAGGAGCTGTGACTCTGTCTTTTTGTAATTCAAGTTACACTTCTGTTCACTTGACCTAGAACTCTTTTGTTTATATAGCTCAAATAATAATTTAGTGGACTGACCATCTATTGTATTTCTAGGTGCCCCATGATTTGCTAGCCAATGCCACAAATCTCTGTGAGTCAGGTTATTCTGACTCCTGGTTTGAGTCTGCTGTCTATTATAATAGCCATGTCCAACCTGTCTTTGGTGATTAAGTGCTGCCACCTGGCTTCTACCAAATCAGGATCTGGTCATTCATTGTGTTTAAGGACTCCGGTTCAGTGACAGCACTTCCCAGAGTAATATCTGACCTACAGAGAAGTGCAACTACAGAGCTCTTCAGGGATGATGGCACTAGTCTCACAAATTTATTTCTCACTGTTCTGGTAAAAGGGGCATCCTCTGGACATTTCTGGGGTATAACAGGAGGCTTTGCAAGATAAATCCATTCTAACATTCCAGTCTCTCTAAGCCTCTGGATCCCCTCATCTACATTACACCAGGGCAGTTCTGGCATTTCAACCTCAGGTAATGTCAGCCACCTTTTGATTCACGTTCCAGCCAACCATCCAAACAAACTGTTAATGCCTTTTCTAATCCCTTGAGCTGTAACATTGAATGCAGAATCTCTACTTAGTAGGCCCATATCAATAAATTCAGCCTGATCCAACTTATATTCCTCCCACCATTATCTCACATCCTTAAAATTTACTGCCATACATATTCCCCTGATTTCTGTCTATACAAATTGGAAAACTCACACAGTTCTTTTGGAGTATAAAATATCTCCTCATGTGTGATACTTTGCACATCACCTCTAGGGGCCTTGTTGGGACTTCAGTCCAGTTATAGGTCTGGAAGAAATGAGGGGTGGTGTGTGTGGGTCATGAAAATAATTAGAAGTATCTTCCAAGCCATTTGCTTCAGGGCATTCATTTTCAGTTTCATCTGGAGAAACAGGATTAATCATTCTAGGGTTAATCCCTTCAGGTGGAGATTGGGTGACCAACTCCTCAAGGCAGACTTGAGGTGGGGCAGCTATGTCCTCTATTAGGGTTATCTAGAGAAAACTCAGCATGATCTAGGGTTTCATCCTCTCCACTGACATCATTATCAATCCACATGTCACCATCCCATTCTTCAGGGTCCCACTCCTTTTCAATCAATGCTCTCACTTTAACAGCTGACACCATGAAAGATTGAGATTTCAGTGTATGTTGTAAAGTTGCTGTTCTAACAATAAGATTCTGAGTCTGATTTTCAGAGATCTAAAGTCTACAGTTACAGGAAATAAGATTTTCCTTCAGGACACTCACAGAAACATCTACATCAGTCAGACCATGCTTAAGCTTCTCATTTGAAGCCTTAAGCCCACCCCTCTCACTCATTAGTGTATACAATGTATCTAATAACAACCATCCCACATCTTACCCTTCCTTTTCCCACAAAATTCTGTAAAGGTGACAAAAATATTATCCCCCAGAGCCTGGCTTCATACAAGCAAAGCATTAGAAGAATCAAATGGTGATATTTTGACTATCTCTTTTGCCAACTCACTCCATGGATTGGCAATATCATTCTTATTATGGGAATCAGAGTCCTTAGTGCCTTTGAGTCCAGTCACTTTAGAAAATCATTCATAAAAAAAGCATTTTTAAGATTCTGTTTCTTAAGAAGCACTCCTAGTACAAAGTTGTAGTAGTTAGGGTTCTCTAGAGAGACAGAATCAACAGGAAATACTCATAAGTATAAATTTTATAAAAGTGTCTCATGTAACCATGGGAACATAGAGACCAAAATCTGCAGGAAAGGCTGTGAAGCTGATGACTCTGATAGACGGTCTGGATGAGCTCCACAGGAGAGGCCCTCTGGCCGAAGCAGGTAGCCTATCTCTTCTGAATCCTCCTTAAAAGACTTCCAGTGATTATATTAAGCAACACCCATTAAAGAAGACAATCCCCTTGGCTGATTATAAATAGAATCAGCTGTGGATGTAGCTGACATGATCATGATTTTATTCTATGAAATGTCCTCATAGCAAAAGACAGGCCAACACTTGCCCAACCAGACAAACAGGTACCACCTGGCCAAGCTGACATATGAACCTGACCATGACACTTGCCTTACATGGGAGATGCGGGTTTGAGTCCCAGACCATGCACCAAAGAAAAAGACAATACTTATGGTTTAATTCTATAGGATTCAATAAAATGCTAGTACTATATTCATAATCTAATATGGTAACTATTTACATATTCTGGAAAAAACTTTCTTTGTAGTATAATTCTATAAAATTTTAACAAAGGAAAACACCAAATTGATTAACAGATATAAACTGAAAAGTAATTAATCCCAATCAATTGATAGTGCAAAGCGTGCCACAAGTGATCCAAGGTGAACACTGAGGGACTAGCTAATACAGAAAAGAATCAAACCTGAAACTCACCCTGGACCTCTAAGCACTCACTACCCTTCCCTTCTCTTCCCCTGTGGACATGATGTTGCAAGAATGCTCTAAACCTTTCCAGCCTCTGCCCTGGACTGTATATTGAACAGCAGGGGCAAATGGACCATTTGGGGAAAGTTGGATTTTACACCCTCTTTCTGACAATTTTTGCCAGTCTGTTCATTTTCATGTCATTGCTTATTGAACTTCTGCTCTGTAACCAGAGCTGCCAGGCAATTTTCTTGAAATTTTTCTCTCATGGTGGTTAGTGCACCTCTGATAGTGAGAGGTTTTCCAGGTGTTCCACCACCATTCTGTAAGTGTTAATTCCTTGTTGGAAAAAACTTATGTCTTTCTACAACTTAGTAATTTCTTTCTCTATGCCCATACCAAACTGGTCAATTCCATGCTAGACTGATTCACAGTGAAGTTGAAGGAGGTGTTGCTGATGTACTTTCAGGAAGGATTTGCAGTTCTGGTGAAGGTTTTGAATCTCCTTTCCTAAATATTTATTTTATTGCTGTAGAGACGCTTGTTCAGTTTGAGATCTTGATTTGAACTTGTAAGTGCTCCACTGTTATGATTTTCCTTGTGGAACTTTTTAAATATAATGTGTTTTTCACTTTCCAGTCTGTTTCAATAAATATTTGAATTTACAATATTTGTACTTTTTTAATACACCTTTGTCACATAATGCAAGACTCTATTCCCAGAGCTAATCTTTTAATCTAATTCCAAGTTGGCGATATCTGTGTAATCTTTTCTAGAGATAGGAGGCACATCTGTCATCTTGAAAAGAGTTTAAGTCAGAGATATCAGCTGGTTCTCTATCACCGATAACCTGTTCCCTGTGCATCCTGAAAATTTCAAGCATTTTTTCTTTAGTCCTTGCATGCCTTCACTCCATCTAACATCTTAAAGGGCAAAAGGCTTTAGACATTCTTGAAGCTGAGCCATTTTTGTCCAAATATTTATTTTCTTCCTGGCATTGTTTTCCATTCTGCTAAGATGCTATATAGATGTTTTGGCCCCAGTCTGATTGAATTGGAGTGATATGAGTGCCCTATCAAGTGATTGTGTCTATCCTTGAAATTGAGCCATAATCACTCTATGGAAGGAAAATTTAGGGGGCTCCTATTTTTGTCCTTTGTCCAGAATTTCTATAACATTTCCCATTGACAAGACGAACTTATTCACATCCTTATCAAATGCTGCCAAACACAGAGTTTGTAACACTGGAGAATTGATCTCCCTAAGCTATCCTGAGCTCCTGATACAATTTAGCTGTCTGTTCAACCTTCTAGCTGACTTTATGATATTGTTCATATTGAGAAAACATTTCCTTGTTTTCAAACTATGCTGCTGGACTTGTACTGCAAGAGCAATCAAATTAACACATGTTAAAATTTCCAAGGAACATTCAAATAGACTTGGGCCTTGAATTCAGAATTTAGTCAAGACCATGAAAACACTGGATATCTGATCTAGGACTAGCTGAAAGGACATTTTGTGGCCCTCAGCATGATTCCCATGGCCTCAGAGAACTCAGAGATCTCTCTCTGGCCAGTGGATTCTGGTTTACAACTGCCAACTTGGAACCTTGTGACCATTCTATCTCAAGGAAGAACAAAGTGCCTGGCAGTTTGGAAGAAAACGTTGCTATCCTCTGCAGATAAATACTTTCCTTTTGAGAAACAGCCTTTCATACACCAATGGGCTTTAGTAGAGACTAAACACTTAATCATGGGCCAAAAGTCACCATGAGAACTTAGTTGCCTATCATGAGCTGAGTGTAGTCTGACCCAGCAAGTCATAAAGTCAGGTAAGCACAGTTGAACTCCATTGTTAAATGGAAATGCTATATACAAGAAAGAGTTTGAGTATGTTCTGAAGGCACAAGTATGTTACATAAAGAAGTAGCCCAAATGTCCATGGCTCCCATTCCTGCCACTTTGCCTTCTCCTTCCAAGCCCAGAGCTTTGGTCTCCTGGGGAGTTCCTTAAAGACAGTTGAGTGAGGAAGAGAAAGCTCACACCTGGTTTACCAATAATTCTGCATGATAACGTAGCTACCACCTGAAAGTAGACAGCTGTAGCACTGAAGGTTCTTTCTGGGATGTTCCTGAAGGAAATCCTCTCAGTGGGTAGAAATTCAAGCTGTACACCTGGTTATTCAATTTGCTTGGAAGGAAAACTGGTCTGATTTGTATAATGATTCAGGGCTATTGCTAATGGTTTTGCTTGATGGTCAAGGGCTTGTAAGAGACATGATTGGAAAAATGGTGACAAAGGGTTCTGAGGAAGATGTATGTGGATAGATATTTCTGAGTGGGAAAAATCTTGAGGATATTTACGTCCCATGAAATGCTCTCTGTAGGGTGACTTCAGCAGAGGAAGTGGATAAAATGACCTTATTCTGAGGATACCAGTCCACCTCTTTCCCCAGCCACTCCAATCATTGGTCAATGGGCTCATGAACAAAGTAGTCATGGTAGTAGAGAGGGAGGTTATGCATATGTTCACCAACTTGGGCTTCTGCTCATCAAAGCTGACATGGCTACAGTCAATGCTGTAGCCCAACCTGCTAGTAACAGAGACTCACACTCAATTCCTGATATGCCACCATTCCCCAAGGTGATCAGCCTTCTACCTGGTGGCAGGTTGATTGCATTAGACTAATTCCATCATGAAAGGGGCAGCATTTTTTTTCTAAATCAAGTAGACACATTCTCCAGATATGGGTATATCTTCCTTGCATGCAATGTTGTTGCCAAAGCTACTATCTACAGACTTATGGAATGCCTTATCCACCATCATGGTTTTCTGCACAGTATTTCTTCTGATCAAGGAATCTAGTTCACAGTCAATGACGTCTGAGTAAAGTGGGCACATGCTCATCAGATTCTCTGGTCTTACCATGTTCCATATCATTCAGGGGCAGCTGGGTGGATAGAATGGTAGAATAGCCTTTTGAAAACTCCATTATGGCATCAAGTAGGTGGCAATACCTTTTAGGGCTTGGGAAGTATTCTCCAGGAAGCTGTGTATGCTCTGAATCAGTGCGCACTCTATGGTGCTGTGTCTCTCAAAGCCAGGATTTAGTGCTTTGCCTAACCTGAGCCTTGCCTCAGTCCTCCAAATCTATCCATAGCTTCTTTGCTTACAAGGACTTCAGACATATTAAGGCCTATCCTCACTCAGTTGGGGTACACATTAAACAATGACATCTTTAAAGATACTATTTACAAATGGGTTTATATTCACAAGACTTGGGGTTGGGAGATAATTCAATCTCCAATAACCTGGTTTCCATTTTTTTGCATACACCACCACTAAACCATACAAAAATCTAAATTTATTCATAATTTCCTAATTGTTTCTTAGATACTATGACAAAAACTTTTCTAGTAGGTGAGGATGGGGGAATTTGACTTAAGCAGGAGAAGCAAAAGACTCACCTCTGCTTCCCTAGCATCTCCTTTCATTTCCAACATATCCTATGATTCTAGTGGCCAGTCCCTAGCTGTATGTTTGAGGAAGGGTTGTGTCACATTAACTTTCTATTTTCACCATGTCTACTTTATTTTCTGATTTTTAGAACCTCTAAATTTTTTTTCTTGAGATGCTTGGCTTTGAATTTAATTTTCTCCTTTGGATATATACATCATTTATATATGTTTGCAATAGCTAGAACTCTGTTTTCATAATTTCCTTTGTCAAGGTACAAAAGCTTAATTTCATTATTCAGGTAATTCAGACTATGAATCCAAAAATATTGCCTGGCATCCAAATATATTTTACATCACTAACTGCTATCTTCTCACCATGATATTGTATATGTTTATCAAATTCTTAAGCAGAATTTTCTTGGAAAGGATGAACCACATCATCAAAAAGTGTTCTATAATTTAATTAAGATTCCCCTTTTTGTTTTGCATCTTAATTTCTCTAGAAGAAGTACAATTACTTCTTGTTATGAACCTATTGGGTATTCAGCAACAGACATTATTAATTATACTTTTATGGCAAAAAATGAGACATATTTTAAACTGTGAACTCAAGGATTTGTTAGTTATTGGATACTATGAGATTGTCAAACAAGAAAGTATAAATGTCAACAACAACAAAAAAAGTTAACAGCATTTCTGCTGATGGCTGATGAAGAAAAGTCCACAAATATCCTGTGATATGTGGATTATGAAAGTAATGTTGTTTTTATTCCTGGCCTTTCATCAAATGTACAGAAAAATATAGGTGTTTAATTTCCTTTCCCAGTTTTGTGAGAAAATATAGACTGGATTAAAAGACCTACAGTAAACATTCTGGGATTTAGTTATTCCTTTGTTAAATTGTTCTACTTGAATTAGGAATTAAGATGAGATGCATCAACTCCCACTCACAACAAAAGTTGTATTTTATTTTTACCCCAAAACATTGGCAACTTTTTTTTGGATATTTTCTAATGTAAGATAAATTAAAGCTAGTTTATCAAATAGGTTGTAGCTTTTGAAATGACGTTTTCCCTTTTAAGTTAAAGGAAGAGATTATGAACAGTAAAGAAATATATATTGGACATTTTTCCACCTCTCAATTCCATCTTCCCCAATCCCCACTATGCCTAACCTGACATAGAGCTTATAAATCTATTGGCAGAAATGTGGTCTGAAACATGGTGTCTACTAGGACACCTCAGACAGCCTCTGCTGAAGATTCTGGATTGTCCTCTTCATGTAAAGATTATGTGAATGGAATCACTCTTGGCAAAATCCCAGGTGATAAAACAGTGATTGGGGACTGAGAAAATAGTAGAATGTGGTTTTATTAAAATACATAAACATGAAGAATCATTTGAAATTATGACCATTTTTGCAAATGAATTTTGGTTTGTAGTCTTTCTTACAGTGAACAGCAGTAGCTATGTAATCACATGCTTAAAATGGTAGGCCCTTGATGGAAGGATTTTGGGACACTTGATCACTATAAAGGACAATCTTCCTCATACAGGATGTGTGGGTGAATAGAGACAATGTGGCTTCATGAACATCCATGAAATATAAAGGCATTGCCTATTTTGAATGACTACCTCCTTTTTTACAGGTGACATAGGACAGTGAATTATTTCTTTGCTGAGACCCATTTTACCTTCAAGCCAAACAATTTGGTCTAAAAAAACAAATGTACAAACAAATGACAACAGCAACAAAACAAATACAACAGTCTCCAGTGCAGAGAAATTCAAAAGGAAAGCTGTTGTCTGCAGAGGATGGCAAGGTTTTCTTCCAAACTCTTACAGGCTTCCATTCTGATCCTTCCACAGGGGACTGCCATGGCCTCCAGACAGCATCTCTATTTGTGCCTGACATTTCCAGCAACATTGATCTTGCTGAATTATATGGTCCAACTGGCAGAGTAGCTTGTACAACAGCCTGGATTTATTGCAGTGTCTCCCATTGTTGCAGTCCCAACTCAAATCTAGCAGCATTTCTGGTCACTCAGCAAATGGGCCAGAGTATCAGATCCAAATGAGGAATAACTTGGCTCCAGAATCCAAGGAGGCCAACTAGGTATTTTGCTTCTTTTTTCATTGTAGGAGGAGCCAGATGCAACAGCTTATCCTTCCTCTTTGAAGAAATACCTTGACATGCCCCATAACACTGGACACATAGAAATTTCACTGAGGTGGAAGGCCCCTGTATTTTTGCCGGACTTATCTTCCCTATTCAGACCACAAATACTTTATTAATAAGTTTAAAGTAGTTGCTACTTCTGGCTCACTAGGTCCAAACAACCTGATATCATCTCTATAATGGGCCAATGTTATGTCTTCTGGGAGGGAGAAACGTTGAAGTCCCCTGCATGCATGATTAAGATGCAGGGATGGAAAGTTGATACATCCCTGAGGTAGGACAGTGAGAGTATTCTGCTAGCCTTGACAGCTGAAAGAAAACTGTTTCTGCTGGTCCTTAATAGCAGCTATTGAGAAAAAAGCATTTTCTAGGTCAGAGCTACATATCAGGTACCAGTGGATATGCTGATTTGCTCAAGCCATAATATCACATCTGAAACAACACCTGCAATTGGAGTTTTAACAGGCTGGTTAAGTTTATGATAATTCACTGTCATCATCCAAGACCAATCTGTTTTCTGCACAAGCCAAATATGAGAGGTGAATGCCTATGTTGTGGGAATTACCACACTGGTATTTTTAAAGTCCTTAAGAGTGGCACTAATCTCTGAAATCCTTCCAGGAATCCAATTATTGCTTCTGATTTATTACTTTTCTAGTTACAGGCAGTTCTAATGGCTTCCACTTAAGTCTTGCCTACCATAATGGCCCTTCCTCACTGTAACTATATGGGGATTTTGCAGGTTGCTGAGTATGTACATTCCAATTATGCACTCCGGAACTGGGAAAATAACCACAGACTGGGGTTGAGGAACTCACTGGATCCAAATTGAGATGGACCTGAGCTAAAACTCAATCAATCACCTGACTTCCATAAGCCCCTATTCTGACTCGTGGATGAGAGTGATAGTTTGGGTCTTCTGGAATTGCTGTCACTTCTGAGTGAGTGTCTGATAATCTCCAAAATATCTGATCATTTCTTTTTTCACAAAGCACTGTTATCCTGGTAATTTGTCATAGGTCTCCTTGGGGAAGGCTTAGAGGAAGATTAACAGTATAAATTTTATGCAGTGTAACAGGGTAACAGGGTCCTTCCTTGAGGGTACCAGGCCTTCCCCTCATTCAAGGGGCACTAAGTCTGTAAACTCTCTCAACTCTGGGAATTGATTAAGGAAAATTGACTCTCTGTTTTTGAAACTTAAGTTAGACTTTCATTCCCTTGACCTAGAACACTTCTGCTTAAACAAATCAAAGAAGAATTTAGTAGACTGCCCAACTATTTTATTTCTGGTACCCAGTGATCTACTAGCCAATGCCATAAATATCTGTGAGTCAGATTATTTTGATGTCTGCCTTAAGTCTGTGATCTATTATGTTCACTATTCCAACCTTGTCTTTGGTGAATAAGTGCAGCCACATGGCTTCTCCCAACTCAGGATCTGATCATTACCATTGTTTTCATTTGCTAAGTGGCCAGAATGTAATATACAAGAAATAGAATGGCTTTTTAAAGGGAATTTATTAAGATGCAAGTGTACAGTTCTAAGGCCATAAAAATGTCCAAATTAAGGCACCAACAATAGGTTGGATAGCTTCACTTAAGAAAGGCTGATGCCATCCAGAACATCTCTATTCACCCTCTGAAGCATGAAGCAATAAAAATCTTCCTGAACAGTGAAGCAGAAGGCCCACCCTCTGCTTCCAGGGCAAACTCACCCTCTCCACATGTATAGGTTGATCTACTCTCCTGGACTGACGTTTCCTGGCTCCAGACTTTAGCCTCCACGGTTCTGCCTCAAGAAATTTTTTTCACTTTGTCCTTTTTCTGTCAATTTTATTCTGGACTGGCAGTGTTTCCATTTACACAGATCCCACAACACACTTGCTTGCTTTCTATGGGATATGCTGGGATCATGCCCATCAGAACAAATGACATTCCATAGAGATTTCCTGGATAACTTCATTTCAAATCTTACTTGCCCTACAATAATTCACTGCTTCCATGTTTTGATAAAGCATCACATGGGGCCCTAGTCACTGGGGTCTCATGTTTTGGGAATCTTAAGTTCTCCAGAACACCAATTTATGTTTTCTTTGTACCCAGGAGTTCAGCTCTCAACTTATCTCTTTCCTCTTGCATTTTACTATAAGTTTTAAGGAGCAGCCAGACTGCATTTTCCACACCTAGCTTAACATTTTTTTTTCTGCTAAATATCCAAGTTCATTGCTCTCAAATTCTACCTTCCATCTACAAGAATATCTTTCTTCAAGTTTTCACTCACACATTTATCATTTCTGTCCAAGGGTTTATCAGAAATATCTCTACCTTTGGAGTCCACATTTCTACCAACGGTCTCTTCAAAGCATTCTAGCCTTCTCTATCAAGATTTTCAGGGTGGGCCACGGTGGCTCAGCAGGTAAGAGTGCTTGCCTTCCATGCCCGAGGACCTGGGTTCGATTCCTGGTGCCTGCCCATGTAAAAAAAATTGATGGGTTATTATTTTGGGTGGGCCACGGTGGCTCAGCAGGTAAGAGTGCTTGCCTGCCATGCCTGAGGACCTGGGTTCAATTCCCGGTGCCTGCCCATGTTTAAAAAAAAAAAGATTTTCACAATTCTTCTGGAACTGCCCCTTATCTATTCAAAAAGCCATTCAAACATACTTAGTAATTGTAAACTACAGCAGCACCCTACTTCTCTGATATGAAATCTGCATTATTTTTTTAGCTGTTGGAATGCGATATAACAGAAATGGAATGGCTTCTATAAAGGGGAATTTAACAAGTTACAAGTTCACAGTTCTAAGGAAGCAAAAGAGTCCAAACTAAGGCATCCAGGGATAGATACCTTAATTCATGGAAGGTCAATGCATCTGCAACACTTCTGCTGCTGGGAAGATACACTGGTCCATTGCTCCTGGACTCTTTTGCTTTTACCTCTGTCCTGTTGAGGTTCCTCACTTTACTTCTCCAGGGCTGGCTTTCATCTCTTCATTTCCTTTGACTCTCCCCAGGTCTCACTTGATTAACATCTCATTGCAGCATCTGCTGGCCTGCAAGTATCTCAAAACATCTGTGTGTCTGTTCTCCATGTGTACACATCTCTGTCAGCTATGCTGTGAAGTTTCTGTGAGATCTGAGGTTTCTGTCATTTCTCTAGGATCTGTCTTTTCTGCCATTTCTAGCACCCTCTCCAAAATATTTTCCTCTTTTAAAGGATTCCAGTAAGCTAATCAAGACCCATCTGGAACAGGTTAATATCCATAATTGGGTGTGTCACACCTCCTTTGAGAAAATGTAATAAAAATTCTAAGCTACAGTATTGAATGAGGATCCTACAACACTGGATCAGGATTGAAACATGGCATTTCTGGGGTACATGGTAATTCCAAACAAGCACAGCCTGTTAGGATTTTAGTCTACTTATATGTCTGGAAACAAAGAGGGTAGTGGGGTTGGTCAAGAAAATAATTAGAAATGTCTTTCAAGCCAATCACCTCAAGGCATTCCATTGCAGTATAATCTGGTCCAACAGGATTTATCTCTTGAGACAAAGGAGTGAGGGTTGTTTCCTCAGAGGATGTGGTTATAGGTTTAGCAGACATTGAAAGGTTAATCTTGTCAGGTACAGTTTTGACTGCAGACACCTTGGGCAGACTGGAGGTCATGAAGCTGTTTCCTCAAGGCAAGCTGCTGGCAGGGAGGCTGTTTCTTCAGGAAAGACCATGATAGGTTTATCTAGCAAAGACTCAATAGAATCTAGTGTTTCAATGTTCCCAATGCCATCATTAACAACCATTATCAACCCATGTGTCCCCATCCCAATTTTCTAAATCACATTCCTTTCCAATCAATACCCTTGCTTTAACAGAAGATAACCTTCAGGTTGAGAATTTAGTTTATGCTGTAAATCTGCTACTTGTACAATGAGATTCTCAGTCTGATTTAAAAAGGAAATAAGATTTTCTTTCAGTGCACACATAGTAACTTTTATGTCTTTCATACAAAACTTAAGTTGTAAATGTGAAGCCTTCAGTTCATCCCTTTCCTTTAGAATTGTGTTGAGCATGTCTAGAAACAAACTGCCAGCATCATTATACCTTAGTAGTCCATAAAATTCCTTTAAGGTGTCAAAAACAACGTCACCATGAGCCTTGCCTTGTATTAAGTGTACAATTAGTAGAATGAAATGGAGATATTTGGGTAACTCTATTGTCAAATCATGCCATGGATAGTCAGTATTATCTTGACTATTAGAAATAGGGTTATTACTGTCTTTAAATCTAATCAGAGTAGGAAACTAAATACATGAAGCCATTTTAAAGATTATTTCTCTAGAACCACTCCTGGTACCAAAGCTGTATTAGTCAGGGTTCTCTAGCGAAATGAAACCAACAGGATATAACTATAAACTGCATGAGATTTTATAAAAGTGTCTCACACAACTGTGGGGATCCATCAGACCAAATTCCATGCAGCAGGCTGCAAGCTTGTAACTCTGATGAAGATTTTGGATGAATTGCACAGGAGAAGCTAGCTGGCTGAAATAAAGATGAAGGTTCTCCTTTCTGACTGCTGATGTCATTACCACCCCCTTAACAACTTTCAGCTGATTAGATTAAACATCTCTGGCTGCATATGTTCACCTTAGTTGAGTGAAGATATAATAAGCCAAAGCTATAATAAACTTACTGATGATTTATGTCCACAAAATATCCCTGCAGCAAAAGACAAGCCAGTGTTTGTCTTGACAAGACAACTGTGTCCCATCTCCTGGATAAGTTGTTACATGAACCTAACCATGACACAGGGGCACCCATCCAGATATCCCTGATGCCCCCACTACTTTTTGTTTCAGCAAGCCAATGGAATAGGGAAGAATTTCTCTTCTGGTTTGAGGTTTTCTGTAAGTCTACAATACTAGGTTTGATTCTTTATATTTTCTTTCTGGGAACCATCTGCTAAGAGATCATTCAACAACTGTTTCCCTGTTACATGCTTGGGGCCCCTTTTCAACTCTGATTTCCCCTTTCTGTCCTAATGCAGCCCCTATCACTCTATCTTCTCACTTTCTTATGCATTCAGTTTTCCCAAGATTAGTGATGGCTTGGACTTCATGCAAAACCCAGCTTCCTTTTATAGTGCTCAGGATGGGAACTAGGGATCCATAACATTGTCGAAGGGCTGATTGCAGGATGGCATTTTTCATTCCAGCAGTGAGTTACTCATTATTGGGCCCTCTGAAATTTTCAACAAAAATAGCTTATTTAATGGCCCATAAGTATATCTCTGCATATAGGTGATGCCTTAGTGCAGGTTGTGTAGTTATGTTTGCTAATTTAGACATTTCATGATCTGATAACACAATTCCTTCAATGTCTTTATAAACACAGAATCCGGGTGGCAATGTCTTCCATCACCTTATGGTGAAATTTCATCTATAGTTCTACAAGTTCAGCCAGAGTATAGTTTCTCATAGTTATATGTGAGTTATGGATATTTCTTCATCTGGATCTGAATTAGAGATCAGCTGGCTTTAATTGTGATGGTGATTAGGAGTCTACCTTTTATAGGTAGGTAAGTTTCTTCCTCCCAATTGATTTCTCTAGTCCCTCATCTAGCAGTACTACTTTCACAGGGGCACCATCTATAGTGGTGCCCCTGGGGCTAGAACATAATAGCATTCCACCAATGCCACAAGAGATGATGGCTTTTAGACAAAAGTTCCAATGCTGGACTCTTGATTTTTTATTGGATGAAAATAATAGTTTATCGCCATGTTGTAACTGTTTATGACTAATGAAGCAAATAGCAAAGGGTGTATGCTTCTTGAATATCCTTTCCTAACGAGCTCTTGTTCTTGTTGATGGACGGATGCCATATGTAACAGAGTGAGCAGTGGCCACCCCACTGCTGTGGCTGCCCCTGATATTCACAGTTTTTCTTCTCTACTCCAGGGCCACTAGAAATTTTGACAGTCCTTTTGGTGTTTTCAGAACACCCCCACAAACAGGTACTGGCCCCCAAGCATTGAAACCATGCTATAGTTCCCACACATTGAAGATGTGGGCCACTCTAGGATTTCCCCCATGAAGTCTCCACTCCCTGACCCACCTTTATGATGTCTATGATTTCCTGGCTGTCTCACCAATTGTTATGCTGTTACCAAAGTGCTACTGAATCAATACCCAAGTTGCTAGCACCATTGCCAAGAAGACCAAATAATGCCTCTGGAAGACAAGGGCAATTCATAAAATTGTTTTAAGAAGGTTACAAACTGGAGACTACGATATACCAAAGTTTACACAGGAAAAAGAACAAAGAGGGCACAATTCCAGGAGAAAAGCACAGCACAAGACTTGGGAGGTATAATGTGCACAAGCTTTCTTGATGTACTTTGCACAGAGACCTTTTTCTTTATGGCCACAAGATTGAGTTTTGTCCAACATTATCAATCTTGTGCTAGACACACACTATGCAACAAGGACACACTATTATTAATTGATTAATTATGATTATGTGTTTCTTTGTTCACAAGGGAATGAAGGGAGGAAAGAAATATTAATGAGTCCAAGAGGCATAGTTTATGCAAATGAAACTATTTACACTACAGCCACCTTTTTCTTCCTAGAGTTTCAGAAAGGCAGATGTATAAAATGTAATGATAAATCAGTGGTTTGGGACTCATAATGTGTAAGTATAAAATCTGGATAAGAACAACCGAAGGTGTAAAGAAAGTTACAGGAACATAGTTTGTGTATAATGTTGAAGTTGGTATCAACATGAAAAGATTGTTACAGATTTAGGATTTAAATTTAAGCTTATCATAACTACCAAGAAACTGTTGAAGTGTATGCAAGCTAAATGAAACAATAAGTACTGTGCAAGTTTCCAGAGGTTTGAGGCAAGGGAGGTGGGAAATTAAGGCATAATGGGTGGAGGGTTTCTTTTGGGGATATGGGAAATTTTAGTAGTGGAAGTTGGTGGAAGGTGTCACAATATTGCAAATTTGATTAATCTCATTCAATGCTGTGCTTGCAAGTGTTGGGATGGGGATGTTTATCATGCATATGTATATTGTGTATACACACACACACATTCCCACAATTAAAGAAAAAAAGAAGGAATTAAAGATACTATGACAGTTAAATACAATATATGATTGTGTATGTGATCTAGCACTGGAAGAAAAAAGGCTTTAAGGGACAATGTTTAAACATATGAAAAATAGGATTATAGACTATAAACTTTGTATCTATGCTAAAACTCTTGAACTTGGTGACTATACCAAAGGTGTTATAAAAATGAATATTACACTATTCAGTGCTCACAGATCATGATACATAAAACTTACACTCGAGTGTTCAGAAAATTGATTGATAAATATACAGATGGATGGATAGATAGAGTGATCTGATAAATATGCTAAAAACATTCAAATTGGTGGATCTGTGAATCTGGATGTGACTGGAGAAGCATGTAGGAATTCTCCATATGGGGATTGTATTATTTTTATAACTGTCTCATCAGTTTGAGTATATTTTAAAAGAGAAAGTGAAAAGGTTGCTGTGCTGATTTGAATCTGGTATATACCAGAAATGTCATGTCCTTTAACCCTCATTCAATATCGCTGAGTAGGAGCAATATTGACTATCAATGGAGATGTTGCCCCTAATTGTGAGTTGTAACTTCTGATTAGATGGTTTCCATGGAGATGTATCTCCACTCATTCAAGGTAGGGCTGCTTATTGGAATCCTTTAAGAGGGAACCATTTTGGAAAAAGCTACAGGGCCCAGGAAGCCAGAACCTTGGAGATGAAGAATGAAAATCCCTCCAAGGGAGCTTCATAAAACAAGAAGCCTGGAAAGAGAGCTAGAAGACACTGCTATGTTTGCCATGTGTCTCTTCAATTGAAAGAGAAACCCTGAATGTCCTTGGCCTTTTTGAACCAAAGCATCTCTCCCTGGATACTTTAGATTGGACATTTCTATAGACTTGCTTTAATTTGAACAGTTTCACAGCTTTAGAACCATAAACTTGCAAGTTATTAAACTTCCCTTCTTAAAAGTCATTCCATTTCTGGTTTATCACATTTTGGAAGCTTTCAAACTAGAACAGTTATATATATTAAAACTCACATTATTATCATAATTGTAAATGTTACTTACTCCAAAAACAAAATTTATTATAATTTTACAGTCTTGGCTTTAATGGAAGCAAACAATAAATAATATTTCCAGAAAAGAAGCATCTTAGATTACTTGTCAACTGAGAGAATTTTCTTTCTTTTTTTTTGTATGCTATATGCCCAGGGTCACATTTCATTCTTTTTGTATGTGAGTATTCCATTTCTGCAAGACCATTTGTTGAATTTTTGTTTGTTTGCTTTTTCTTTCTTTGTTAGCTTGTTTGTTTATTTTTGGGAACTGCATGGGCTGGGAATCAAACCCAGGTCTCCCACAGGCAACAATTCTACCACTGAACTACGCTTGCACACCCAGAGAATATTCATTTTTGATAGATGCTCATGACCCAGGGGAGTTCTTAACTTATTTTTGATTGGATTTTGCTTACTAAAATGTTTTCTGCAGATGCACAGTGTGACTGATACTGTTAAAATGTTGATAGAGGTTATTATTGCATCTCAAAGAGGCAGTAAGTGACACTGAAAGAATTAATGGTTGAATTTAATATCAATTATATGGATGTATAATTACATGTATACATATAAGCCACTTCCAAATTTGGATATTTGCACTAAATAAAATTTCTGTACTAAATCAGGTATTACAGACTGGAATACAATGGTGATTTTAAAAAAAATATCTACTATTGCCTTCTGCTTAAAATTATTTAAGACAAAATTTCTCCAGGTTTTAATTTGTCACTATATTAAAGAGTCAGATCAGTGGTTGCATTTTTGTAAATTAGATGCAGTCATTGAAAATAAATTTCCCCCACTAAGAGATTAAAATCTGAAAGCACTAAACTTGGTATATCTCTTTTGGAAAGGTGAAATTAAAATGTCCACAGTGGCATTATTTTGTATTTATGTGTCTTTCCCATAATTATCAATATTTTCTTCTGGTGATGAGCCATTTTCACATTCTCTACTTTTCTTTTTTTCTGTATTTTCAAGTTGAATATATATTCATATGTCTTGTTAAGCATAATATTCATGAAGTATACTTTCAAATTTACTTCCTCTCCTTTATGCTAGCCAAGGGAAAAGACATTTTAATAATCACAAACTTTTGTATATTGTCATTGAAGAGCTTTATTTAATACTTATACTTGGCTCAATATTATCACATATTGTTTACTTGCATAAATATTTGTAATTCATTTGCATTAAGATGCTTTCAATTTCAGCACAGAATATTTCTGCACTTGGTATTATTTTTAATAATGTTTGATAAATGTTAATTGAATGAAAAGTGCCTTGACTACATTGCACCTCCCCTAGGCTTCACCCATAAGGGAAAATTCCAGCATCTTTTAATTTGCAAGTACTTCTACAACTTATAAATCCCTGCCCTGATAAAATTATAACTTGCACCATAGACATCTTCCAAAAGAATAAAGAAGGAAAAGGTGCTGAGAGAAGTAAAAATGTCATATTTGCAAACTACATATGTGCAAAATTACTTGTATGCAAAATATAGAAAGAACTCATAACAGTTAACATGAAAACAAACAACTCTGTTAAAAATATGTTCATATATGAACAGATATGTCTCCAAAGATATATGGATGTCTAAGAAGTATGCAAAAGGATGCATAGTATACTTATCATTAAGAAAAAGCAAATTAAAAAGAAGGATGAGATACAAGTATACACCTAAGAATAGCTAAAATTGAAAACAAATGATAATATTAATTGCTGGAGGATATGTGGAACAACAGAAAATAACATTAAGTGGTCTTGGGGATACATACAGTACACTCACTTTAAAAGACATTTGGCAGTTCTTTTCAAAGGAAAACAGTGTCACCATACAATACAGCCTTCACTTCTAGAAATTTAGTCAACAAGTTTGAAAGCACGTCCACAGAAAAACCAGCACATCCTTACTTGAACTATATTTCCAAGCAGATAGAGAGAAGCCTCTGACATCAGTGATTTGTGCTATAGCTATATTCTTATTCCTCACCAGAGCTTAAAGGGAGGCAAGAGTTAGATTTCCTTAAACCTTCTTTTACAGTTCCCTGTATCTCTTTTACAATGTAAAGATTAGCACATTAGTTACTGAGAGGTGAAGAAATCCAGTTGGTTTTCCTATTTCACCTTTAGCTTGGGTTTAGGCTATGATATAACCTAAGAGAGGAACCTAATGAACTTTCTGATGTGCAATGTGAACCAAGGCTTATCACTTCAGTTCTGAACTTCAGTTTTCCCTTTGGTAAGTAAAGGAGATTATGTTCATGATCTTGGGCTCATTATGGGCTTGTCAGTCTTTGAGACAGGAGCCCAGTTTCCTGCACCAGAATCAGGGCTGTGATGGTTAATTTGGAAATGGAATGTCCTCTCCCCTCAGTTCTGTCAAATTACCAGTGTAGACTGAGACCCTACCCCTCAGGGCTACCTCCATCCTGTTCTTCACCTCCACAGAAAAGCTGCAGTAAAGCTCCCAGGTTGAAGAAGACTCAGAGCAACAACTTCAAGAGAGTTAGGCTGCTGGGAAAGTAGAAAAAAAGATCTGTGCAAACTATCACAAGTACAGGAGCAAAGAGCTAGTAGTAGAGCAAGGTAACATATTAGCCTCTTTGCAGGGCTTAAAATGGATGATCCCTTATCTCTCCTCAAGTTCTGAGGATTTCATATTCCATGAGGCATCACTGGGTGGGACCAAACCAGATCCCTATACCTTGACTCCCATCCCATGCCCTGTCCTCCATAGCAAAGCACTCCTGCAGTGCTTACCTGGGCCTGGGTCAATCAATGAGCTGCAAATGAAGCTGTGGGATGGAGACTAAAATGTCCCCATACTTTTAGAACTTTGTAGATATCCTTAAGATTTCTAAATATGGTCCCTTGCTTAAGAATTTTTGGTCAAGAAATGCTCCACTGAAATAGGCTTGATTGAAATATGGGTTGGAATTAAAATTCTCTGTGGAAGACAGGACTTCGGTTTAGGATATATGTCCAGGATTAATTTTAGTAGAGTTGCTTGGAGAACAGCATGACTGGATCATAGGGAAAGTTTGGGGGAAAAGTGGAGGTAATATTGGGATGAGAAGGAGGGACCAGACCCCAACCTTGAAAACCAAGTTAAGGAATCAATGGTATGTATGTGTTTAGACTTTGACTGGAGAGGATGGGGTCCTAGCAGCATCTTGAACCTGGAAATCACATGCAGAGGTCTAGGAGTCCACCAATGCATTGGGTGGACTGTATTATGAGATTTGGAGTAAGGAGAAAGTCTTAGAGTCACTGTGTTTTTTCATAAGTGCAGGCCCCAACAGTCAATCATCCCAAGAATCCCAGTATTTGTTTGAGCTATAGGAAACTTTGGATATATGAAATTGAATTGAAAACACAAATATGATATTCACCTGCCATCAGGATGCTGAATTAGGAGAGTTTGCAGGCACTGTCCAATGAAATCTGTCCCTAAATTTAATCATGGAGAAAACAAGGTATCTTTCTACCAATAAACCCACAATAATGATGAAACTTTGGGAGGAAGAAGGGCTGTTTTGGACTGTGATGTACATATATGTGTGAATGTACTTGTGTGCACATGTGCATGTTTGTGCATGTGAAGATGCATATGTGTGTTGTGTATACATTTGTGTGTGCATATACATCTGTAGTTGGAGGATGTGGGTGGCAGCAGCCTGGAGCAAAGGACATTATCTGCAGCTGTGAGAAGGGAGCCAAAATGAAAGTGTTTACATATGTGTGCTAGTCTCTCCTCAGTCATTGCCTTGAGAATGTAACTGCCTATTATAAGTATCTGTGGGAAATGCCCAAGTCTTTGAGGTGGGTGTCACCAGGGAAATTAGAGCAGCACAAAACCCTTTTGGGTGAGGAATCAGAGCAACAGGTGGTAAATGATGTGCCAGACAACCATGCTCACTTTCCTATTCCCCAGAAACAGTGGATTAATGTCAAATTGCACCACATATTTCCATCAGGAAGCTCTGATGTGATGGAGTTCCTTGGAGACTACCATGGCACATGGGAAGGTCTTGGCAGGCTGAAGGCTCTCTGCCCAACTGCTATCCTCTTCTCTCCCCTTACTGAATTTATCATTCTCTGACACAGTTAGAGTTTGTTCTCCAACCCCTCCAAATGCATCTACAGGGAAAGTTATACTAAAGGGGAATAACAGGAAAGGAGCTCAGGGGCCAAGATATAAGACAGTAAAGAAGCATACCTACCTCAAAGAAAAAAATTTCTGGGCAACATATGACATGGGAAACATGTTTTAGAATGAATGGATCCAAATTTGAAATAATTATAATACATATATATGAAAGCAAACATGAGGTTATACTAAATACATGGAACATGAAAACATAACTGGAATCAAGGAGAAATATAAGGTAAGAAACCTGTAATACTATTGCTAACATTTGTGGTTTATTTTTAATAGAACATAGAGATCAATAATTACTTGATGCTTTTCTATATCTTTCTTTCTCTACTTTTTCATGCTTTATATGTGTTTCTGGTCTGTTCCTACCTATAGACATATATATATATATATATATACTTCTACTCCTATCAGTTTAATAACGAACAACAGTAGTTGTGGACAAACTGTTAGTAAAATGATAGGAGAACTCTGCGGTTCTTTTTTCAGCCTTTGAACAATACTTAATTAGCTCAGTAGTAGTTTTGAAGACTGGGAAACATGTGCTTCCAGTGATGACCCTGTTTCATAGGTCTGGATCTAATAAAGCAGATGTTATTTGCAAACTAGTGTGCAACTGTGATTAAATCCATCCAGTAGGTATTTCAAGGACTTACTCATGGTGTTTACTGTGTGTTTTAAAATCTCAGAACTCATTTGGGGTTGTTAAATGGAAGGCATTGCTCAAAAACACTATAACAGGTTACCAGGAGGGTAGCTGAGCAGGGTAGGCTGGGTTCAACTCTGCTGTGAGGAACAAGAGAGGAGACAGAAAAAATGATCAGGATGGCTCTTCTGAGGTACCAGTGTTCAGAGAGGGTATTATACACTTTATGGGGGGGGGGCTGTATGAGAGAAGCAGGGAGGTAGGAATGGGGAGAATGGGATTATTCTGTTCAGCCACGATTTCACTGGAGATGGGGAGTGGTGTATAGGGAAGTAGGGGTCTGAGGGAGTTGACCATCTCTCCTCCCAAGCCTGTCACGTAGCTATATTGGGAGAATTTCCCACAAGACTCCACAATTGACAGGATCCTTGGGGAGCCCAGAGGTATGCCTAGCTGATCACCACAAAATGTTTAACCACCAGTGCTGAGATCAGCAGCCTAATTTCTTGTCATGAAGAACCATACCATCAAGTGCCATGAAAGTACATGCTGTTTGCAGTGTGCTGTGACCAGCTCTGCACCACTGGACACTGTTGTCAGTTGCCCTATTCCCTGTGCGAGGATCGGTGACCCAGTCATATGCAGAGAATAGCCATGCACCACCCCACAATACCCACCTCCACATCAGCCACTAAACTCAAAGTGGATCAAAGATATAAATATAAGAATCAGTACCATGAAACACCCAGAAGAAAACATAGGGAAACAGCTTCATGACCTAGTAATAGGAGGTAGCTTAAATTTTACTCCCAAAGCTCAAGTAATGAATAAAAAAGCAGGTAAATGGGATCTCCTTAAAATAAAAAGCTGTGCACCTCAAAGGACTTTGTCAAAAAGCCAAAGAGGCAGCCAACTCAATGGGAGAAAATATTTGGAAACCACATATCGGATAAAAGCTTGATATCCTCTGTACAGTTCAACAACAAAAGAACAAACAACACAATTATAAAATGAGCAAAGGATATGAACATACACTTTTCCAAAGAGTAAATAAAAATGGCTAAAAAGCACTTGAAGAGATGCTCAACTCCATTAGTTATAAAAAAATGTAAATCAAGACTACAGTGAGGTATCACTTCACATCTATAAGAATTGCTGTTATGAATGAAACAGAATACTAAAAATGATGGAGAGGATGCAGAGAAACTGGAACACATTCAGCATTGGTGGGATTGTATAATGGTATACCTCTGTGGAAAACAGTTTGGTGATTCCTCAGAAAACTAAATATTGAATTTCCCCATGTCCTGGTGATACCAATACTCAGCATATACCCAGAAGACATCAAAGCAGTGACATGAACAGACATTTTCACATTGATATTCATAGTGGCACTATTCACAAATGCCAGAAGATAGAAACAATTCAAGTGCCCATCAATGGACAAGACAATAAACAACATGTGGTATATATATAAGAAGGAATATTGTGCGGCAGTAAGATGAAATGAGGTCCTGAAACTTACAGCAAAATGCATGAACCTCGAGGATATAATGCTGAGTAAAATAAGTCAGACACAAAAGAATAGATACTATATGATTTCGGTATTATGACTGTGGTAAAGGTAATCTCAGAGGTTTATTCTGCAGAATATCGGGGATGTAGTGGTACTCAGAGCTAGAAGTAGGGCAAATGCTACCCAATGTGGTTGAACTTAAATGTAAAGGAATGGATAGAATGGATGGTAGCTAATTAGTGGGGTTAATCATTGTTATATTGAAGGTGAACATGATTGAAAGGGGATGTATAGTGTATGTATCTCACCAATTAACCTTACAATTATAATTTCTCACATGAACTACTTCAAAGGTTTGATCTTCTACAACAAGTCAATAACAGGGGTATAGGAAGAAAACTAATGTTGCATGATACAGTGTATAGTTAACAGGAAAACCTCAACAATTCTACACTGGTAACAGGGGTAAATAATTGGAGTGGGGAGGAAAAAGAGATTAGAGGGAGTTTTGATTTGATACTTGGTGAGGCTGTGTTTATCAGTTGTCTCCTTGGATAAGAAAAAGTTTTCTAAAATTAAGAGTGCTACTGATAGTACAACCAAGTGAGGATACTTTAAGACCTGTTTTTTATTTTAAACATCTTCTGTGATGCCCAATGGATGGATGGGGCCAAAGTGTACAATGACTGAAAAGCCAAAAGGTGAACTGTGATAAATACACACACACATACACGGCATATATATCTACAGAAAGGAGTGCAAGAGCTATGCAACAAACTGAACAAAAATTAGGGACAATGTGTTGTGCAAAATAAGTAGAAACAAAGTACAAATATGCTATGGTCTCTCTCAGAAAATGCTTATAAGAAAATTGGAGCTAGACTGTAAGCTCTTATAGCAGCCATACTTATACTAAAGTAAATGTATTTCTAAATTCTGAGACAGTACTTACCTGGAACTTTGAGAACCTCTGTGACACCTAAGACTCAGTGTTGGATTTCTGAAGCCCTGAAAGTCAGCACTGCTATATACAATAGCAGTTAAAGTAACAAAAATACAGATCAGGCTTCAATTAGAGATGAAAATGAAGCCAATCTGGTTGGGACTAATGTAAATCAGAATACAGGGTAAAAAATGATAGGGTATGTATTCTACAGCCTCACCTATTGTATTAGACAAAACGTAGAGAGGATTATTTTGTCTAGAACCTAAATTTTCTGTAGCACAATCTAAACCAACATATCTGGATATCTCATTTACACAACCCAAACAAATGGAGCCCAGAATGGAATGATTCCATATAGTTTAATGTAATACCTGGATACATTCCAGACAATGGTGGGCTGATACTTTTAAAAAGTATTGGTAGAGTCCCTTAAGGGAACAAAGAAAAATAATGGACCTATTAAACTTTTTCATCTGGGACTCCCCTAAAACCTTCTCAAACATTGGGGACTGCCAAGAAAATAGGCCAAGGACTTGATTTTGAGGCTTGACCCAATGAAGTTTATTTTTGTAGTGGAGACTGCCTATAATGTGGCCTAAGAGTTGCTTTCAGGAAGTCTCTCTTATTGCTCACATGTGGCATCTCAATCTAAGCCCAAATATGCAAGAAAAATCATCACATTTCCCCCATCAGGGACATGACACTGAAGGGTGGAAGTCTCCCTGAGTATGTGAGGCATTACTCCTAGGGATGAGCTTTGCCCTGGCATCATGAAACTAACAATGATTTCCTTACAAAAAGGGAAAGAAGAAGTGTAACAAAATAAGATATCAGTGGCTAAGAGAGTTTAAATAGAGTTGAGAGGCTATTCTTGAGGCTTCCCTTATGCAAACTTTAGCTAGATACTTCTAATTGCCATGATTTGCCAAACCCCAACAACATCATTCCCGTTAACTCTTAAGAACACCAAGGGTTCTGAGACTCTATAAATGTTTACTTTCCTGAAACCTATAAACTGCAGAGTGTTCTTAGGCCAGATATATATATATGAAACCCAGAGAGGCCAGCCGCTCCAAGATTATCAACTAATTACATCCCCCTATCATTCATTGTGAATGAACTGGCCCTTGATAATTTGATACTCGAGCTATCTTAGATATTCTTAAATTTTTCCTTTATATGCTCTTAGTGTAGCTGTAGAATTGAATTTTTTTGTTAAACTGACATTTAAATTGAAAAAGCTAATATATTTTTGCTACTGGCTATCACAGTCGAGAGTACAGTTTTCTATGTCTGATATTTCATTTTTATGGGAAAAATAACCATCAGTTGCAAAATTGCTTCAGGATAATTCAAATGGTATAAAGAAAAACATTAAAAGGTAAGTGCACAAAAGATATACAAAGAAGTAGAATAAAAAAGAAGGAAAGGAGAAAAACATGTCTGCCTGCAACACATAAGAGAAAATGCATCAGAACAAAAGAAATAATGATCAAAATCAAATTTTGGCTCCAATTGACTAAATCTAATGAATTTCTAAAAACATGCTACAAATGTAGACATCCTAGGGCTGAGGTTGAAGAGGACAAGCCAACAGATGGAGATGAAATGGATGTGGCAGCACCCAGAAAATAATATCGAGCTATGAAAATGTTTTCCTGTGGGAGAAGATGAGGTTTATGGAGCTGCTGTTTTCTTTTATTTTTTAAAATTTTTTAATTTATTTTTATTTTTATTTTTTTTACATGGGCAGGCACCGGGAATTGAACCTGGGTCCTCTGGCATGGCAGGCAAGCATTCTTGCCTGCTGAGCCACCATGGCCTGCCCAAAGAAATGCGACTTGTCCAAGGCCACTAAGCAAAGGCAGAGTATGGACTCTTTTTTTTTTTTGGCTTAGGCAGGCACTGGGAATCGAACCCAGGTCTCCAGCATGGCAGGTGAGAACTCTCCCTGCTGAGCCATTGTGGCCTAGCTTCTGTTTTCTTAATAATGAATTTTAAAATGATGAGTCCCTGTAAACTATGTCAATGAACAGCTTGACTTAAAAGCAAAGAATATAAACAAAATAGCCATTTTCTGACTCCACTATAAATCTTGAAACTCCATCATGTTCTTGGGAGGAGAACTCAGACTACACATTGTTCACAACCCTTCTTGTCTGGAAAAGCCCATAGAAAACACAAACTGACTGCCAAATTTTAGGAAAAGGATATAAAAATTTTTTTTTTAGAATGAGCCCCACATTCACTGAAGCATTTGCTAGCTCTGCTATCTGAGGTGATGTGAATATCTAGATTCCCTGAGGATAGTTCACTCCATTGACCCAAATCCATAATTCCCCCATTGCTGCTGCCTATTTCCAATATTGGCAGCCACTGATAACAGAAACATGTTTCTGTTTCCTGGAACTCCAGGTCCCCTCCCTAGACCACACTTGAGCTCCATTTCTTGTTGTTCCAGCTAGTCACATCTGGATATCTGTGCAGTCATTCTTGATCACCTTATGACAGGGAACAAAGGAAAAAAGAACAAAGATGCTCTGGTCAAGTTAGTACTCAGGCTTGGTTACTGTGCTGGTTTGAAAGTGCTATGCACCCCTGAAAAGCCTTGTGTTAATCTTGATCCAATCTTGTAGACTCAGCTACTTCTTTTAACCCTAATTCAATACTGTAGTTGGAAACTTTTGTGTAGATTATCTCCATAGAGATGTGACTCCACCAATTCTGGGTGGGTCTTTGATTAGTTTACTGGAATCCTTTAAAACAGGAAACATTTTGGAGAGAGTCAGAAATTATAGAAATGACAGCACTGACAGAGAGAGCCAACAGAAACTTCAGAGCCAATAGAGATAGCAGAGACATAGGTGTTTGGAGACATTTCAAGCCCAACATATATTGCTATGTGCCTTTCCATGAGATGTTAAGCAAGCCAGAACTTTGAGAGACATAAGGGAAGCCAAGAGATGAAAGCCAGCCTCAGAGAAGTGAAGTGAGGAACCCCCACAAGAACAGAGAATGAAAGCAAATGAACCCAGGAGCAAGGAAACAGTATAGATGCCAGCCACATGACTGACTGACAACCCAGCAGACAGAGGTATTCAGACCCACTGGCCTTTCTTGAATTAAGGTATCTTTCCCCGGATGCCTTAGTCTGGACAATTACATAGGCTTAGAAGCTGTAAACCTATAACTTATTAGATTTCCCTTTATAAAAGCCATTCAATTTCTCATATAGTGCATTCCAGTACCTTTCAAACTAACACAGTTACTATCACCATGGAAAATTGTGAACTAAAAACCTTGGGTGGGGCATTGGAAGGGGCTAAATTAGGGCAATACTGAAAGAGAATCTCTTACTTCACATGGGGATTTCAATCAACCCTTCCACTTGGCTTCACAGTGAGATCCATCTTTGTACCCTAAAAGACAGCAGTTTCTAGGGGGTTGTACAGGTTTGTGTACTTGATTTGGGAATATTCTTCTCTTCTAATTAGTGTCATGATCATGGAAAGTCATATTCTCTGCATGCTAAGCATTTCTTTGTGAATGTGGGACATCTCCTGATTCTACTGATGTCTTAGAAATAATGGATGGATGGAGTTGGAGGAGGGAGCTGGAAGTGGGTAGCAGTACCATGGTAAAAGTGCCTTTGGCTTATGGAATAGGATGAGGTAGTTCTATGGTACCTCTAAAAGCAATGAGGGAAGAGGATGATGTCACAGCCATCCCATTGTGTTCCATCCAGAACTTCAACTGGGGATTTGTTGGGCAGCTGAGGGGCTGGGACAAAAGTCCAGGGCCCAAGACCTGATACTAGATAGGGCCTGATAAAGGACACAGGAGTTTAGAGGTGGGGAAGAGACCCCTGGACTCCTGCTACTACTCTCATTCACTACTTTTCTTCAATGTTGGAGTCTGCTGGGGACTCTTCTCCTGGACTCAGACTTCAGTGTCTCAGGCAAATACTCCTGTCTCAGGTGTTCCCTAAAAGCTAACCTGGTTAATCTATCTCAGCCCAGGAATGAACTGCTGATTACTGCCCTCCTCCAACTCACCTTTTATTCCTGCCTTCATGCCCAGGTCCACCTGTGGCTACCTATATAACTTTGATGTCCTGGTATAAACTGAGTAGGATTAGCCTTGGAGCCTTAAGAAGCTGAATCTCTGCAGGGATGAAGGATACAGTATAAGAATATCACACTGAAGCATCACATGTATGGGATAAATAAGTCTGAATGGAATAAAGTCCCATATGGACAGCTGAGGAGCTTTAAAAAGAAATTTTCTACTTCTCATCGAATAGCAGGAGACAAAGAACATAGGAGTTAAACTAAAAACAGGGAATAAAACAATCAAGGATCACTGCCAGGCAGAGGGAAACCTGAACAAAATAAAATGAAATTCTCCTGGTATGCACATTTTATCCCCTTCAGATGGAAATACCTGGGCCTCTGCCTGAGGATGGATATCAACTTTGTCTGAAGGAATAATTGAATACATTGAATAAAATATCCTCTTTAGACTAACTTTGATATTATTAAACCTATGAAGGCAAAAGATCATTTTCTCCTACAAGAAGTAGCCTTCTTCATCTTGTTACTAAATATACAGTCCTTTAGCAGAGATGGCCCACAGGGGCTCTATAACCAGAGGATATCCACTGACACCTCACATTGGACCTCAATCTATAACCCTTTGTTCTAGTTTGCTAGCTGCCAGAATGCAACACCCCAGAGATGGATTGGCTTTTAATAAAAGGGGATTTATTTTGTTAGTTCTTCAGATGAAAAGCAGCAAACTTTCCACTGAGTTTTTTTCTTACATGGAAGGCACAGGATGGTCTCTGCTGGTCTTCTCTCCAGGCCCCTGGGTTCCAACTTCCCAGGGTGACTTCTTTCCGCATCTCCAAAGGCCTGGGCTGAGCTGCGAATGCTGAGATGAGGAATGCTGAGCTACTTAGCTGTGCTAAGTTGTGGTCTCTCATTTAAGCATCAGCCAATTAAGTCAAATGTCCTTCATTGCAGCAGGCAAGCCTCCTAGTCGACTGAGATGTAGATCAGCAACAGATGAGGTTCACGTACCATTGGCTCATGTCCGTAGCAACAAAACTAGGTATGCTCACCTGGCCAAGTTGACAACTGAATCTACCTACCACACCCTTCTTATATTGATGTTTCCTAATAGGCTACATTTTTTTCACATTAATTGAAGGATTTTTTTCCGATTCTAGATTGACTGTACTTGAAAAGAATATCACAGATATCCCTCTGAAAGTTGCGATAAAAAAGGAAAACTGAATTCACATTTGAAAGTCATCTTAATCTACAAATTGAACTACAGTTATTAGTTTATTATCTTCATGTATGTAGTTACTAAAATAATATGATAAATGTTATACTGTTAAATAAATGATTGCATATTAAGTTTAAAAAAGTCTGATGGTGAACTTCTGATTCCAGCTAGTATGTAGAAAGCAGCAAGCAACTTACATTTTTAGGTGGTTTTATTGAGATACATTCACATACCATAAAATTTATCCAAAGTGTGCAATCAATGTTTCACAATGTCTTCAGATAGTTGTTAATTCATCAGCACAATCTATTTTAGAACATTCTCATTACTTCAAGAATAACCCAAACATCCCAACTCCTTATCTTCCATATTACTGACATTTAGCATTGGTCTGGTGCATTTGCTACTGTTGGTGAAAGAATATTAGGAATATTACTGTTACCTATAGTCCAGCGTTTACCATAAATGCAGTTTTTCATACACTTTATTACTAACACCTTGAAACAGAGATGTACATTTGTTCTAGTTCATCAAAGAACACTTTTGTATTCTTACTACTAATCAATATTGTCATCCACCACAGGATTATACAATTATGTTATACAGACCAATATTTTATGCTTTCTTCCTAGTGACATACATTAATAAACTTCATGTTTCCACCACAATCACACTCAGAATTCAGTGCTTTTAATTACACTCAACATAATGTGCTAGCATCACATCTATTGATTTCCAAACATTTAAATATTACCCAGGAGGGCAAGGAGCTAGGCATGGATGTGTGAGTCCCATGGTGCGCAGGGTGAGTGTGGGCTTACATGGGAGAAGTGGACAGGTCCAGATGCGTGTGTGTGGCAGTGGTGTGTAGGGTGGTGATGTACAGTTGGGACATGGGACAGGGCAGGGGTGCTTGCATCACTGGTGGGCAGAGCTTGGGTGCATGTGGAATGGTGAGGAGTCAGAGTAAGGGTTCAGGTATGTGGAGGTGGGGGGTGTCCATGGGTTGCAAGGGGGTTGGGAGTGGTGTGCATGAGTGCTGCATGTTCAAGGAATGCGGCTTTGCATACTTCTTAGTCCCTGTATCCTGCCCATGCATTCTTGAGGGCTCTAAGTCTTCATTTGGAAAGGGGTACATTAGGCTGTTTGTACTAGCTGTACAATCTCAGGTTTGCTGTTTCTCAACTCCTCAGCCTTTTCAACAAGGGGCCTCCCTGTGTGGTGTAGAAGACCCTTTCAGGTCATTTATACCCTGGAATTACTGTCCCAGTGATTTTTTTCTACTGCTTCTCTAGCTGTTCCCTGGAGTAAGGGTGAACATGACCTATCCTAATCCACCATCTTCCTGGAAACCATTGTCAACATTTTTTTTATTTTGTATTTCTACACTTCAAAACTGTGAGACAATAAAAGCTTGTTGTCATGGTCATGTTCATGTGTCAACTTGGCCAGGTGGTGCCCATTTGTCTGGTTGGGCAAGTGCTGGCCTGTCTGTTACTAGGAGAACACTTCATAGAATTAAATCATGATCACATCAGCTGCATCCACAGATGATTGCATTTGTAATCTGCCAAGGGGAGTGTCTTCTGCAATTAATGATGTTTAAACTAATCACTGGAAGGCTTTCAAGGAGGATTCCAAAGAGGCAGTCTCTCTTCCTGCTTCAATGATGAAACTCTCCTGTGGAATTCATCCAGCTCCTTCATTGGAGTCATCAGCTTCACAGGCTGCCCTATGGATTTTGGACTCTACATTCCTCAAAAGTTACATGAGACACTTTTATAAACTTTATGGATATTTCCTGCTGATTCTGTTTCTCTAGAGAACCTAGTTAATACATTTGTTAAAGTAAAACACATATATATGGCTCAAGTGGAAATTCTGCACATATTAAGCATCTATTCCCTATTCTTTATCATCATTCTTCCTCCTGGTAACCTGTGTTCTAGGTTTTAACTCCACAAGTTTACTTATAATTAGCACACATTAGTGCGATCATATTTGTTCTTTTGCATCTGACTTATTTTCAGTCAACATAATGTCCTCAAGTTTCACTTATGTTATTTTATACCTCAAGACTTCATTTCTGATGAATAATATTCCATCATATGTGGATACCACATTGTATTTATCCATTCATTGGTTGATGGGCATATAGGTTGTTTCCATCTTTTGGCAACTGTGAAAAATGTCACTATGAACATTGGGGCGCAAATGTCTTTTCACATCCCTGCTTTTATTTCTTCACTTAGTAGCATGACTGCCAGGTCATATGACAGTTCTATACTTTATTCCACACTGGCTGCACGATTTTACATTCCAATGAACAGTGATTATGTGTTCCTCCTTTTCCATATCCTCTCCAACATTTGTGGTTTTTATTTGTTTAATAATTGCAGGTATGAAATGATATCTCATTGTGGTTTTAATTTCCATTTCCCTGATAGCTAGAAATGTTTAGCATCTTCTCATTTGTTTTTTAGACATTTGTATTTCCTTTATGGAAAAATGTCTTTTCAAGATCTTTCCCACTGTTAATTGGGTTGCTCATCTTTTTATTGCTGAGTTGCAGGATTCTGTTATATATTCTGGATATTAAACCCTTATTCAACATGTAGATTCCAAATATGTACTCCTACTGAGGGCTAACTTCTCACTTTTTGACATACTCCTTTGAATCACAAAAATATTAACTTTTGAGGAGGTCCCATTTATCTATTTTTTCTTTCACTGCCTCTGCTTTGGTTGACATGTCTAACAAACTTTCACCTACCGTGATATCTTGATGAAGCTGTCCTATGTATGCTTCAAGGAGTTTTTTGGTCATTTCAACTAATAGGTCTCTGATCCATTCTGAGTTAATTTTTGCATAAGGGTATAAGGTATGAAACAGGGTTTCAGTTTAATACTTTCTCTATGGATACCCTCAGCATCATTTTTGAAGAGATATTTCTGTCCCACTTGAGTGGGCTTGACAGTATTATCAAAAATCAATAGACCATAAATTGATTGCACTATTTTTGAACTCTTGATTTGGTTCCATTGATCAATGTCTATCTTTATGCCAGAGCCATGCTGTTTTGACACTGTAACTTTTAAACTTAGGAAGTGTGTGTCCTCTGACTTCATTCTTCTTTTTATATATCCAAGGCCCTTTGTTCTTCTAAATAAATTTGGTGATTGGATTTTCCATTTCTTCAAAGTAGGCCATTTAAATTTTCACTGGGATTGTGTTAAAGCTGTAAGTCAATTTGGGTACAATTGACATCTTAACTACAATTAAACTTCCCATCCATGCATATAGAATGTCCTTTCATTTATTTAAATCTTCCTTGATTCCTTTCAGCAATGTTGTGTCATTTTCTAAATAGAGGTTGTTTACATCCTTAGTTAAATTTATTCCTATATATTTGCTTATTTTCCCTGCTATTACAAATGGAATTTTTCTTGATTTCCATGCGTGAGTGCATATTAGAAGTGTATAGAAACACTTGATTTTTGCTTTTTGGTCAATTAAGCTGCCAGTTTGCTGAATTTATTTATTAGCTCTAGTAGCTTTGCATTAAATTTTTTGGGACTTTATAATTACAGAACCATGTCATCTGCAAACAGTGAAAAGTTTTACTTCTTTCTTCCCAATTTGGTGTCTTTTATTTCTTTTTCTTGTCAAACTGCTCTAGCTAGGACTTCTAGCATGATGTTGAATAAGAATGGTGACAATGATGATCCTTGTCTTCTTGCTGATACTAAAGGGAAAGCTTTCAATATTTCACCACTGAGTATGAAGGTGTCAGCTTTTCATAAAACCCTTTACTATGTTTAGGAAGTTTCTTTCAATTCTTATCTTTCAAAATAATTTTATTAAGAAAAGATGCTGAATTTTGTCAAATGCCTTGTCAAATGTGGTTTTTCCTTTCTATTTGTTAATGTGATGTATTACATTAACTGCTTACCTTGCACACCTGGAATAAAACCTAATAGGTCACGGTGTATAATTCCTTTCATATGCTGTTGGGTTTGATTTGCAAGTATTTCTTTGAGGAGCTTTGCATCTATATTCATTAAAGACACTGAACTTTAGTTTTCTTGTAGTATCTTTATAAGGCTTTAGTATAAGGGTGATATGGCTTCACAGAAAGTTAGGCCGTGTTTTATTCCAGCTTGTTCATTTTTCTTGAAGAATCTGAGCAGGTATGGTATTAATTCTTCTTGGAAAGGTTGGTAAAATGTGTGAAGCTATCTGTTCCTGAGCTTTTCTTTGATGGTAGGTTTTTGATGATTGATTCAATCTCTTTACTTGTGCTTGGTTTACTGACATCTTTAATTTTTTCTATAGAGAATATATTTTCTTCTATAGAAAATATATGCTTTTCATAGCTTTCTGGGAAGTTGTCCACTTCATCTAAGTTGTCAAATTTGCTATATAGATGTTCATAGTATCCTTTTATCTTTTTTGTGTGTTCAGTAGCAGTTCCTCCCTTCGTTTCTGATTTTATTTAAGTGCATATTTTCTTTTGTTTTGTCAAACTAGCTAGGGGGTTGTAAATTTTATTGATCTTCTAGAAAATCTAGATTTGTTTTGCTCCTCTCTGTGGATTATTTTGTTCCCAGTTTTATTTATTTCTGCTCTAATCTTTGTTATTTCTTTCCTTCTACATGCTTTGGGATTAGTTTGCTGTTCCTTTTCTACTTCCTGCATGTGTGCAGTTAATTCTTGGATTTTGGCTCTTTCTTCTTTTTAATGTAGGTTTTTGGGCCATTAATTTCTCTCTCAGCACTGCATTCATTGCACCCCATAAATTTTGGCATGGTGTGTTATTTTCTTCATCTTGAGATATTTATCAATTTTTCTTGCAATTTCTTCTGTGAACCACTGATTGTTTAACAGTGTCTTGTTCAACCTCCATATGTTTGTGCATTTCCCTTTACTCTGCATTTTAGTTATTCCAGGTTCATTCCATTATGATTAAAAAAGTGATTTTTATAATTTCAAACCTTTTTTATTGAAACTTGTTTTGTGGCACAATGTGTGCTCTACACTGTAGAATGATCCATGGACACTTGAGAAGAATGTGTATCCTGCTATACTGAAATGTAATGTTCTCTAAATTTCTGTTAGATCTAGTTCTTTTCTTTTTTTATTTCATCTCTCTATTCCATTATTGATCCTCTGTCAAGATTTTCTGTCTACTGATGAGAGTGGTGTATTGAAGTCTATTTATTTTTCAATTTTGCCCATGTTTCTCCATGTATTTGGGGGCAATCTAGCTAGGTGTATATATATTTATAGTTGTTATTTATTCTTCATGGATTGCCTTTTATAAATATATAAAGTCCTTATTTTCTCTCATTAACATTTTTGTATTTAAAGTCTATTTTGTTTGATATTAGGATAGTGACCTCAGCTCTTTTTTGTTATTGTTTTGCATGGACTACAATTTTCCTGCCTTTCACTTTTAATATAGTCGTGTCCTTAGGTCACAAGATGAGTCTCTTGTAGACAGCATATACATCAATCATAATTTTTATCCATTCTGCTAGTCTTTTTTCTCTTTATTGTGGGGTTTAATCCATTAACATTACACATGAATAGAGTAAAGGAGTATTTATATCAACCATTTTATGCTTTGGCTTTTATATGTCATACCTTATTTTTGTCTTTTTGTGTTTTCTGTTACTCTTACTGAAAATCTTCATTTCTATTCTCTTACCCAAACCTTTCCCTCCTGTCTTTTAATTTTACCGTGCAGAAATACTTCTGTTTATCTGTGAGTATTTTTAAATTATCCCTTATTTCTGAAGGAAATTACTGCCAGCTAAATGATTTCTGTCTGGCAGTTTTTCTTGTTCAATATCTCAATTGTATCATGCCATTACCCTCTAATCTACATGGTTTCTGATAAGAAATTGTCACTTAATCTTATTGTACTTCCCTTGTAAGTGAGGAATCATTTTTCCCTGGCTCCTCTTAGAATTCTTTGACATTCTGGTTAGCACATGTCTCTGAGTAGATCTATCAGGGTTTATTCTGTTTGGAATATTTGGGACTTCTTGGATTTGTATATTTATATCTTTTATAAGGGTTGGTAAAATATTTGTCCATAGTAACTGCAAAATAAGTTGTGATCTTAAGTGTTATTGCATTGAATCTATAAATCAGTTTAGGTAGAACTGACAACTTAAGTATATTCATTCTCCCAATCCATGAGCACAGTATGTCCTTCAATTTATTTAGATCATCTTTGATTATTTTTAGCAATTTTTTGTAGTTTTCTATGTAAAAGTCTTTTGTGGCTTTGGTTAAATTTATTCCTAAATACTCGTGTCTTTGGTTGCTATTGTAAGTGGAATTTTTTCTTTATTTCATCCTCAGACTCAGTACTAGTTTATGGTAATGCTACTGATTTTTGTATGCTGATCTTCAGTCCTGCAACTTTGTTGTACTCATTTATTAGTGCTAAGAGTTTTGCTGTGTATTTTTCAGGATTTTCAACATATAGGAATGTATCATAGACATTGAGAGTTTTTCTTCTTACTTTCCAACCTGGATGCCATTTTTTCTTGCCTATATTCTCTAGCTAGAACTCCTGGCACAATGTTGAGTGACAATGGCATACTTTTCTTGTTCCTGATCTTAGAAGGAAAGCTTTCTCTTGAACTCCATTGACTATGTTAACTGCAGGTTTATCATGTATTCTATTTGTCATTTTGAGAAATATTTCTTCTGTTCCTAAGCCTGTAATATGTTTTCATCCAGAAAGAAACTTGAATTTTCTCAAATGCCTATTTTGGCATTTATTATATTAATTTATTACATTAATTGATTATATTAATTGATTTTGTTGTGTTGAACCAGACTTGCATACCTGAAATAAATTCCACATGCTCATGGTTTACAATTCTTTTAATGTGATGCTGGATTCGGTTTTCAAGTATTTAGTGGAAGATTTTTACATCTATAGTCATTAATGTGATTGATCTGTATGTACTTTTTTGTAGTGTCTTTGTCTGGCTCTGGAATTACATTGAAGTTGGCTTCATAGAATGAGTTAGGTGGTTTCCATCCTCTTCAATTTTTTGAAGAGTTTGAGCAGGCTTGGTAAAAATTCTTTCTTGAATGCTTGGTTGAGTTCACATGTGAAGCTGTCTGGTCCTGGATTTTTTGGGGGGAACTTTTTGAGGATCTATTCAATCTCTTGATTTGCAATTGATTTGTTGAGATTGTCTGTTTCTTTTTGAATCAGGGTTGGTTGTTTACACCTTTTGATGTTGTCCATTTTTACTATGTCGTGTACTTTTGTAGCATATAGTTCCTCCTAATACCCTCTCATTTTCTCCTTTATTTCTGTGGGGTCAGTAATTATGTCTTCTCTCTCATTTATAATTTTATTTATTTGGATCCTCTCTGTTTTGTCAGCATAACTAACATCCATCAATTTTATTGACTTTCTCAAAAGATCAAATTCTGTTTTTTTTAATTTTCTATTTTCTTTTGTTGTTCTCAGTTTTGCTTATTTCTGCCCTAAATAGTTGATATTTCTTTCTTTCTCTTTGCTTGAAAGTTGGTTTGCTGATCTTTTCTCTAGTTCTTTTAAGTAAGAAGTTAATTCCTTGATTTTTGCTTTTTATTATTTTGTAATATATGCATTTGGGTCTATAACTTTCCCTCTCAGTACTGCCTTTACCACATCATAAGTTTTGATATGCTGTGTCTTCATTTTCATTTGCCTGAAGATATTTTCTTATTTGCTCATAAGTTCTTCCTTGACCCACTGGTTGTTTAAGAGTGTGTCATTTAGTCTCCATAGTTCGTGAATTTTCTGACCTTCTGCCTTTTATTGATTTCCAACTTCATTCTGTTGTGATCCAAGAATGTGTTTTGTATAATTTGAATATTTTAAACTTTTTTTGGGATTTCCTTTGTGACCCACCCTATGGTCTATCCTGGAGAATGATTCATGAACACTTTTAAAAAATCTGTATGCTGCTGTTGTGGGGTATAGTGTTCTATAAATATTTAATTCATTTCTTATACTATTCAATATCTGTTTCTATATTGACCTTCTGTCTTTATTTCCTACCCATTCATGGAAGAGTTGTATAGAATGTCCAACAATTTTTGTAGAGATGTTTATTTCTCCCTTCAGTGTTGTCAGTTTCCATCTTATGTATTTTTTAGGTGCCTTGACTTGATACATAAATATATATGATTGTTAAGTCTAGACTTGTCCCTTTTATCAATATGTAGTATCCTTCTATGTCACTTTTAAGCATTTTAAATTTAAATCCTTATTTGTTCAATGTTAGTATAGCTCCCCCCACTCTTTTCTGATTGTGTTAGCATGAAGTCTTTTACTTTCAACCTGTTTTTGTCCTTGGTTCTAAAGTGAGTCTCTGGTAGACAGCATATTGATTAGTCCTGTTTTTTAAAAATCTATTCTGACAATCTATGTCTTTTTGTTAGGGAGTATAATCCACTAACATTTAATGCTATTACATAAAGGCAGTACTTTCTTGTACCATTTTGCCTTTTAGAGTTTGTCATATCATTTTTTTTTCTCAAATTCTCTTTGCCTTTCTGCTAATCTTCATTTCTCTACACTCTTCTCCAAACCTCTCTCTCCTATATTTTCCTATCATCCTGCAGTGCTCCCTTTAGTATTTCTTATAGAGTAATTTTCTTGTTCACAGAGTCTCTCAATTTGTCTGAAAATATTTTCAAATCTCTGTAATTTTTGAAGGACAGTTTTGCTAGATAGAGAATTTTGTTTGGCCATTTTCTGTATCAGAATGTTAAATAGATCATACCATGCCTTCTCACTGCCATGGTTTCAGCTGTAAATCTGTACATACTCTCATCAAACCTCCCTTGTGTGTATGGATTGCTGTTCTCTTGCTGCATTCAGAATTATCTCTTTATCTTTGACATTTGACAATCTGATTAGTATAAGTGTTTTGGAATAGCTCTATTTGAATCTATTCTGGGTAGAGTATACTACAGTTCTTACATATGCAATTTTATCTTTCATAAGAGATGTGAAATTTTCATTGATTGCTTCCTCAATTATTCCTTCTGCCCCTTTTTCCTTCTCTATTACTTCTGAGACACTTATGTCATGCACATTCACATGCTTCATGTTGTCAGTTTCCTGAGACCCTGCTCATAATTTCCCATTCTTTTCCCTATGTTTATTTGTGTATAGGATTTCAAATATCTTGCCCTGCAGTTCGTTAATCCTTTCCTCTGTCTCTCTGTTGTGTTTTCATCTTTTTTATTGTGCCTTAATTCCCATAAGTTCTTCCACTTACTTTTTCAATCATTTGATTCCTGCTTTATGTTCACCCAACTCTATCTTTTATCCTTTTTTTACTCAACTTCTTGATTTGATTTTGATGTGATTTTGTATGTCTGT